>NC_136270.1:40478859-40523855 GCF_964187855.1 Myxine glutinosa
AAATTGAAAAAGGTTCAATAGGAGTTTGTTTCACCCGCCTTTGTTTGATTCACAATCATATGCACCCCTAATTAGTAATTAAAATTATTTAAGACCAACCTCGGCCCGCACGGGCCTGGTTATCTTCAACGAAAATCGTCACCAAACACCGGAACCAATGAGATTCGAGCATTTGAAAAAATATTTCTAAAACCAAATCAATCAATGGAGGCCGCCATCTTCCGGATGCAGAAGTATGCATAAAAAAATTGAGAAAAAGATCAATAGGAGTTTGTTTCACCCGTCTTTGTTTGATTCACCATCTGATGCCCCTCTAATATGTAATTAAAATACTTTAAGACCAACCTCGTTATCTTCAACGAAAATTATCACCAAACACCGGAACCAATGAGATTCGAGCATTTCAAAAATTATTTTAAAAAAGCTTATTACGCGTTTCGGAGGGTGAAAACGGCGTCAAATATTCTAAAATTGACGAAGAATAATTTTTTGGAAATCTCGCGGCCGTAGGGCAGTTTTTCACGGCCAGAAATATCCGAAGTTGAGACGGAATTCGCCGAATTAATCAAGAAGTAAATTTTATCAATTTTAATCTCATCCAGAATGCAAATGGTGTCATTTTGAACTAGGTACGGTACCTACTACACCTACCTACGACCAACTACCTAACCTACTAATGCCATAGTGATGGGTAAAATATTGGCAAGAGGCTTTGGCTTCGCCGGCTCATTGCGGCTTTGCAGTCGGGTACTAGTAGTTCAATCTGATACTAACAAGGCTGCTTTCTTGCTTTATAAACCCATACCTATAACTTCAAAGGACTTGCAATATCATGTATTATGTAAAACAGTTATATTGTAGCGGCTACCGCTGGGTTTTCACAATCGCCTTGCACCTATCAAGGACGCGGAGCGATCACCATGCCGGGCTCGTCCAGGACGCCCGGGCAGGCCCGCGCTCAACTTGCCAGGCCTCGGTCGGGACGCCCGGGCATGCCCGGGCAGGCTCGCCCTCAACTTGCCAGGCCGCAGCCAGGACGCTCGGCCACGCCCCCTCTCGCCTTTCCTGGGCAAACGCTCCGGGATAATGTGTGTATATATATTGCTGCCCGATAAACGGGCTTTTCAGAGTACCTGAGTGTTTTGTTTGAATAAAGCAACTCGGACGAATTCCAGCTTTTTTTCGCGTCCATTCTTCCGATCGACGTGGGAGCCCGAGCTCCTTCATTGGTGACCTACCGACATGGACACGGCAGTGGCCCTTAAACTGCCTACCTTCTGGGAGGCTCACGCGGCGGTTTGGTTCACACAGGCGGACTCCCTGTTCGCCCTGCGAGGCATCATGGCTGACGACACCCGCTTCCACCATGTGGTAGCAGCGCTCGGTTCAGCCACCGCGGCCCGCGCCCTGAGCCTCGTCGAGAGCCCGCCAGCCGCTGACAAATATGGCATGATTAAAAAGCTCCTCCTCGACGCTTTCGCCCTCCCATCGGCGGAACGTGCACGGCGCCTGCTCGACCTGCCCGAGCTCGGCGACACGCGCCCTTCCGAGCGAATGGACTACATGCTTTCGCTGCTCGGCGAGCACTCTCCGGCAATCCTGTTCCAGAAGCTGTTCCTCCATCAGCTGCCTAGCCCAGTACGCCTCGCCCTGGCAAGCACGACGATCACGGATCCCCGTGCCCTTGCCAGGGAAGCCGACAAGATCTCCACCGCAGGCCAGCGCATCGCAGCAGCGACCTGGGGCCCACCGCCGTCCGACGCAACACCCATGGCGCCCGAGCACCCGGCATGGTCCACGACCGAACTGCCGACGCAATTGGCGGCCGCTACACCGAGCCGACCACCTCCAGCACGACGACCGGGGCCTCCACCTGACCAAGCGTGGTGTTACTATCATGCCAGGTTCGGACAGAAGGCCCGGACATGCCGACCCCCGTGCACCTTCGGCAGGCCGAGAAATGGCCGGGCCGGCGTTCATTACCAGCCATGAGCGCCGGCCACACGAGCAACTTACTGTTCATCACGGATAAAGCGTCCGGACGGCGCTTCCTGTGCGACACCGGCGCCCAACTGAGGGTCATACCCGCCTCTGGCCAGGACAGGCAGTCCGTGGTTTGCGGCCCCTCCTTGGTTGCAGCCAACGGATCGGCCATCTGCACCTTCGGCCCGCGCAACGTCACCCTCTGCTTCGGCGGCCAACGCTTTGCATGGACGTTTGTAACCGCAAACGTGCCCATGGCTCTGCAAGGTGCCGACTTCCTCTGCGCACACGGACTGCTGGTGGACGTCCAATGGCGTCATTTAATCAACGCTGAAACCTTCAGCTCCCTGGTATGCACATTGAGCAGCTCCGCGCTGACCGAGCTGGCATGCGCCCTCCCGGTGGCGAACGAGTTTGCTCGCCTGCTCACGGAGTTCCCGGCCCTCACGCGGCCGACGTTTTCGGCCGTCGCAGTACGGCATGGGATCGAGAACCACATACCAACCACGGGCCCGCCGGTCTACGCCAGAGCCCGCCGCCTCGACCCAGCCAAGCTCGCCGTGGCCAAAGCCGAGTTCGACGCTTTAGAACACCTCGGCATCGTGCGGCGCTCCGGTAGCGTGTGGGCCTCGCCACTACACATCGTCCCAAAGCCAGGGGGCGGCTGGCGCCCATGTGACGACTACCGCCGCCTTAACGACGCTACCACCCCCGACAGGTATCCGATCCCGCACATCCAAGACTTCTCCGCCCGTCTGGCGGGACGGGTCATTTTTTCGAAAATTGATCTCATACGGGGATATCACCAGGTACCTGTCAGGGTGGCCGACGTCCCTGAAACGGCAGTCATCACGCCGTTCGGCTTATTCGAATTCTTACGGATGCCGTTTGGTCTCAAGAACGCGGCTCAGGCGTTCCAGCGCTTGATGGACGGCGCGCTGCGTGACCTGCCGTTCCTTTTCGTTTACCTGGACGACATCCTCGTCGCCAGCACGTCCCGGGCCGAGCACCTCCTCCACCTCCGAACATTGTTCGGGCGCCTCAGCGAGCATGGCCTCATCGTCAACCCGGCCAAATGCCACTTCGGCACGACGGCCATTGATTTTTTGGGCCACCACATCACCAAGAACGGGGCCGTGCCGCTGCCAACCAAGGTCGAGGCCATCACCACGTTCCCGCGTCCCCGCACCATAAAGGCCCTGCAGGAATTCCTGGGAATGGTGAATTTTTATCACCGCTTCGTGCCCCGCGCTGCTCAACTCATGCGGCCCCTCTACGAAGCCCTCCGGGGCAAGCCGGCCAAGCACGACATCGCCTGGTCCGCAGCAATGGACGCGGCCTTCCAAAGCTCAAAGCGGGCCCTCGCCGACGCAACACTGCTCGCTCACCCGGTGCTCAACGCTCCCATCGCCCTCACCACGGATGCCTCCGACTACGCGGTGGGCGCCGTACATGAGCAATGGGTGAACGGGGTTTGGCAGCCACTCGCTTTTTTCAGCCGGCAGCTCCGGCCGAACGAGCTCAAATACAGCACGTTTGACCGTGAGCTCCTCGGTCTACACCTGGCCGTCCGCCATTTCCGCCACCTCCTGGAGGGCCGACCTTTCACGGCGTTCGTCGACCACAAGCCATTGGTTTACGCAATGGCCAAGGTCACGGAGCCGTGGTCGGCCCGCCAACAGCACCACCTCTCCGCCGTGTCGGAGTTTACCACGGACATCCGGCACGTCGCCGGCAAAAACAACGCCGTGGCCGACTGTCTTTCCCGGGCCAGCGCGAACGCGGTCCACCTGGGCGTGGACTTCGCGCTTATGGCGGCGGACCAAACCACCGACACCACGGTGCAAGCCCTCCGGGCGGCGGACACGGGCCTCCGCCTGGCCGACATCCCCTTCGCGGACACTGTCCTGCTCTGCGACGTCTCCCAAGGCCAGCCTCGCCCCATCGTGCCCATCACCTGGCAACGCCGCATCTTCGCCTCCCTCCGCGGCCTTTCCCACCCGGGCCGGAAAGCTTCCCAGAAGCTGGTGTCGGCGCGATTCGTCTGGCACGGCCTTCGCCGGGACGTCCGCGATTGGACCAGCACCTGCACAGCCTGCCAACGGGCCAAGGTCCACCGACACACCCAGGCCCCGCTGGCACCTTTCACCATGCCCGAACAACGTTTCGACCACGTCAACGTGGATCTGGTGGGCCCCCTCCCCCCGTCACGGGGGTTCACACACCTGCTCACCATGGTGGACAGGACTACCAGGTGGCCGGAGGCCGTTCCCCTCATCTCCACCACCACCGCCGACGTGGCGCAGGCTTTCATCGCCACCTGGGTCGCCCGCTTCGGTGCACCGGCGGACATCTCGTCAGACCGCGGACCACAGTTCACCTCCGAGCTGTGGGGCGCGGTCGCCCGCAACCTGGGGTTCAAGCTCCACTGTACTACGGCCTACCACCCCCAAGCAAATGGGTTGTTCGAGCGATTCCACCGCTCCATGAAGGCCGCGCTCATGGCCGGCCTTCAAGATGGCGGTTGGGCCGACCGGCTGCCGTGGGTCCTTTTGGGCCTCCGCACGGCCCCCAAGGAGGACCTCCAGGCATCCACCGCCGAGCTTGTCTACGGCCAGGCGCTACGCGTCCTGGGCGAATTCGTGCCCGACGCTACCAGTCCCTGGTCCGCAGCTCACCAGCGCTCGGACCTCCAGGAGGCCGCCCGACGGTTTGCCCCCGTGCCAACATCCCACCACGGTGACCCCCAGTCCTACGTCCCCCCAGCACTTCGCACAGCGGAGTATGTTTTTGTGCATCACGACGCACATTGGGGGCCACTCCGGCCGCCGTACGACGGGCCCTTCCGGGTCCTGCGACGGGACAACAAGTCGTTCGTCATCGACATCGGCTGCAGGTCGGACTGGATTGCGGTGGACCGCCTCAAGCCGGCGCACGTGGACGTCGACCAACCACCACGGGTGGCCCTTCCGCCGCGGCGAGGCCGCCCCCCATCCACGGTGCCCCCCACTCGACCGCCCACCACCACACCAGCCCCCCCCCCCCACGACCCGCCAGGGGTCGCTTCGGCCGGGTCATCAGGACCCCCCTCAAATTGACCCTGCCGGTGCAAGTCGATTCTGGGGGGACGTGTGTAGCGGCTACCGCTGGGTTTTCACAATCGCCTTGCACCTATCAAGGACGCGGAGCGATCACCATGCCGGGCTCGTCCAGGACGCCTGGGCAGGCCCGCGCTCAACTTGCCAGGCCTCGGTCGGGACGCCCGGGCAGGCTCGCCCTCAACTTGCCAGGCCGCAGCCAGGACGCTCGGCCACGCCCCCTCTCGCCTTTCCTGGGCAAACGCTCCGGGATAATGTGTGTATATATATTGCTGCCCGATAAACGGGCTTTTCAGAGTACCTGAGTGTTTTGTTTGAATAAAGCAACTCGGACGAATTCCAGCTTTTTGTCACGTCCATTCTTCCGATCGACGTGGGAGCCCGAGCTCCTTCAATATCACAAATATAAAGACAATGGTTTTCAATTACCTTTGTTTGTTGCTTTTCTATAATCCTGAGCACTATTTTGAGGCCTTTATTGGATTCCTTGACCCAGAAAACATAGGATTAGCATATTTAATTGAGTTTCTTTGTTGATTCGAAGCCGAGATAGTGCAAAATATCTATTTTATGGCGGCCATTTTGAAAATCCAAAATGGCGGCCATTTTGAAAATCCAAAATGGCGGCCATGCAGGTGTCTGTGCAAATGCCAACATTGATTTTTGGATTCCTCATGCTCTGAATATTCCAAAAATGTATAGTTTTGCTAATCTCCAAAAATTTTGAACGAAATTATATTTGTTGACATAGTGAATCTGACTATATCATACACCACCCAACATGGAAAAATCACGGGAAAATGTCTACATATATGAAAAATTCGCTTTTTCTTTTCCGTTAAGATATATTACTTTTCCGTTTGATGACAGTCGTCACAAAAACGTCAACAATGATGCCGACATATATTTCTTCGTTCTAATTTCATTCAACATTATTATCCGGAAGTAGGGTAATCCTGTTTAAACTTCCATTAATTCCATCGATCTTTTTATTTTGGTTTTCACAACAGTTTTCACCATCGTGTTCACATCCAGAATGAATAAACAAACTCCATTTCACGTGTGCATGGACGTGTAATTCACATATGTAAAATAAATAAAATAACAGACGGGAAATTGCTAAGAGATATTTTTCCGTTTTTATTTAGATATTTTTTCGTTCTTATTTTATAACTAGCAGAAGTACCCGGCATTGCCGGGTGGGGGAGGGGAGGGGAGGAGAGGGGTGGAGGGGAGGGGAGGGGAGGGGAGGGGAGGAGAGGGGGGAGGGGAGGGGAGGAGAGGGGGGGAGGGGAGGAGAGGAGGGAGGAGGGGGGAGGAGAGGAGGGAGGAGGGGGGAGGGGAGAGAGGGGGGAGGGGAGGGGAGGGGAGGGGAGGGGAGGAGAGGGGGGAGGGGAGGGGAGGGGAGGAGAGGGGGGAGGGGAGGGGAGGGGAGGAGAGGGGGGAGGGAGGGGCGGGAGGAGAGGGGGAGGAGAGGGGGAGGGGAGGGGAGGAGAGGGGGGAGGGGAGGGAGAGGAGGGAGGGGAGGGGAGGAGGAGAGGAGGGGAGGGGAGGAGAGGAGGGGAGGGGAGGAGAGGGGGGAGGGGAGGGGAGGGAGGAGAGGGGGGAGGGGAGGGGAGGGGAGGGGAGGGGAGGGGAGGAGAGGGGGAGGGGAGGGAGGGGAGGGGAGGGGAGGAGAGGAGGGGAGGGGAGGAGAGGAGGGGAGGGGAGGGGGGGGGAGGAGAGGAGGGGAGGGGAGGAGAGGAGGGGAGGGGAGGAGAGGAGGGGAGGGGTGGGGAGGAGAGGGGGGAGGGGAGGAGAGGGGGGAGGGGAGGGGGAGGGGGGAGGGGAGGAGAGGGGGGAGGGGGAGGGGAGGAGAGGGGGGAGGGGAGGAGAGGGGGAGGAGGAGGGGAGGAGAGGGGGGAGGGGGAGGGGGAGGGGAGGGAGGAGAGGGGGGGGGGGGGAGGGGGGGGGGGGGGGGAGGGGGAGGGGAGGGGAGGAGAGGGGGAGGGGAGGGGAGGAGAGGGGGGAGGGGAGGGGAGGAGAGGGGGGGAGGGGAGGGGAGGAGAGGGGAGGGGAGGAGAGGGGGGAGGGGAGGGGAGGAGAGGGGGGAGGGGAGGAGAGGGGGGAGTGGAGGAGAGGGGGGAGGGGGAGGAGAGGGGAGGGGGGAGGGGTGAGGAGAGGGGGAGGGGAGGAGAGGGGGGAGGGGAGGAGAGGGGGGAGGGGAGGAGGGGAGGGAGGAGAGGGGGGAGGGGAGGGGAGGAGGAGGGGAGGGGAGGGGAGGAGAGGGGGGAGGGGAGGAGAGGGGGGGAGGGGAGGGGAGGATAGGGGGGGAGGGGAGGGAGGATAGGGGGAGGGGAGGAGAGGGGGAGGGGAGGGGAGGAGAGGGGGGAGGGGAGGAGAGGGGGGGAGTGGAGGAGTGGGGGGTGGGGGGAGGAGAGGGGGGGAGGGAGAGGAGAGGGAGGGGGGAGGGGAGGAGAGGGGGGAGGAGAGGGGGAGGGGAGGAGAGGGGGGGGGAGGGGAGGAGAGGGGGGGAGGGGAGGAGAGGAGGGGGAGGTACCCGGCATTCCGTGTATAAACGTGAGGGAGAAGAGGGGAGAGGGGGAAGGGGGGAGGGGAGAGGGGAGGGGGAGGGGGGAGGGGGAGGGGGAAAGGGGAGGGGGAGGGGGAGGGGGGAGGGGGTGGGGGAGGGGGAGGGGGAGGGGGAGGGGGAGGGGGGAGGGGGGAGGGGGGGAGGGGAGAAGAGGGGGGGGAGGGGGAGGGATGGGGAGGGGAGGAGGAGAGGGGTGGGAGGGGAGGGGGAGGGGGGGAGGGGAGAGGGGGAAAAGGGAGGGGGAAGGGTGAGGGGGAGGGGGGAAAGGGTGGGGGAGGGGGAAAAGGGAGGGGGGAGGGGGAATGGGAAGGGGAGGGGGAAAAGGGAGGGGGAGGACGGAAAGGGGAGGGGGTAGGGTGGAGGGGGAAGGGAAGGGGGGGGGAGGGGGAAGGGAGGGGGAGGGGGGAGGGAAGGGGAGGGCCAGTCAACAATGACGTTGCAGTTCTCAATGATCGGAGAGCAGCACAACAATCGCGACATCGTCCTGAATCTTCGCAACAGCACGAAGCGGATTTTGGAGACTCAACCGATCCTGTGACGCCCTCCAGTACCGGCGTTGCCGGGCGGGGGAAGGGAGACCCGTACATTCCCAACCCGTACATTCGCCCTCTCGACTCAAGCTCACTCGGACAAAAGCCTCGCACAAATTACACCGTGAAGGCCCAATGGCCATGTCTATGCCACAAATCAAGTACGTGAGCGAGTCGGGCGCACTGAATTGAAAATATATAGAACGCTCATACTCCGTGAAAAGTGAAGCTACTAAAGCGCGGCGTTACGCGCGCTGCTTGCGAGCAAGGAGGAAGCGGACAAGCGGTAACTTATAAGCGTCTTTATTTCAGGAGCTCACTGTAACACTGGCGCGCTCCGGGCTGCGCGCCCGGTGTATATCATGAGGCCACGCCTACCCCTCGGGCGTGGCCACCGCCCACTTGGTGCGCGGAATGATGTCACCCACGCCAGTGGGCTTTTGTGTCCGCCACACGCGCCCCCCCAGAATTCCCGCGCACCTGGAGGGCCAGTTTGCGGGGCAGACGAATGGACCCGGCCGAAGCGCCCCCTGGCGATCGGCGGCGTCCGGGGTGCAGGGATGCCAGGTGGGATGCCCCTGGCTGCCCCTGGGATGGGTGCAGGACCAGGGGGCGGCGTGGCGGCGGGGCTGGGCGGTGCCGGGGTCCGCCCACAGGGGGGCGGCCCCGACGTGGGGGTCGGGCCACTGGCGGTGGATGGTCCACGTCGAGGTGGGTCGGCTTGAGGCGGTCTACCGAAACGCGGTCAGGAGTACCGCCGATGTCCAGGGTGAAGTGCTTCGCCCCGGTCTCCAGCACGCGGAAAGGCCCGTCGTACGGGGGCCGCAGTGGTGTCCGGTGGGCATCGTGGCGGACGAAGACGTACTCCGCCGTGCGAAGCTCCGGGGCGACGTGCGTCGGTGGGTGCCCGTGGCATGCCGTTGGCACCGGGGCGAACCTCTGGGCGGTCTCTTGCAGAGCGGAGCGCTGCTGTGCCGCGGACCATGGTGCCGTGGAGTCGGGGAGGAACTCGCCCGGCACCCGCAGCGGTTGCCCGAAGACCAACTCCGCCGCGGATGCGCGCAGGTCCTCCTTGGGCGCCGTCCGGAGGCCCAGCAGGACCCAGGGGAGCCTGTCGACCCAGCTGCCGTCGCGGAGGGTGGCCCGGAGCGCGGCCTTCAATGAGCGGTGAAATCGCTCACACAGGCCGTTAGCCTGGGGGTGGTAGGCCGTGGTTCGGTGCAGCCGGACCCCGAGCCCCTGCGCGACCGCGCCCCAGAGCTCCGAGGTGAACTGGGGGCCGCGGTCGGACGAGATGTCTGAGGGGGCGCCGAACCGGGCGACCCAGGTGGCGATGAAAGCCTGCGCGACATCGGCCGCCATTGTCGACGCCAAGGGCACGGCCTCCGGCCACCGGGTGGTGCGGTCCACCATGGTGAGGACGTAGGTGAAACCCCGCAAGGGGGGCAGAGGTCCCACCAGGTCCACGTGGACGTGGTCAAACCGGCGTTCCGGCACCGTGAACGGGGCCAACGGGGCCTGGGTGTGCCGGTGCACCTTGGCACGCTGGTACGCGAGGCACGTCCTGGCCCAGCCGCGGACGGCCTTCCGGAGGCCATGCCAGACGAACTTGTCGGCGATCAGCCTTTGGGAGGCCCTCGCGCCCGGGTGGGACAGGCCGTGGATGGCGTCAAACACCTGGCGCTGCCAGCCCGCGGGCACGATGGGGCGAGGACGCCCGAGGGAGACGTCGCACAAGAGGGCCGTGCCCGCGCCGTCGAACGGCACCTCGGTGACGCGGAGGCCCGTGACGGCGGTCCGCAAGGCCTGGACATCGGGGTCAGCGGCCTGGTCCGCTGCCATCCGGGCATAGTCGATGCCGAGGTGGACTGCGTGGGCGACGGCCTGGGAAAGGCAATCCGCCACCGGGTTTTCCTTCCCCACGACGTGCTGGATGTCCGTCGTGTACTCAGACACGGCCGAGAGGTGACGCTGCTGCTGGGCCGACCACGGCTCGGTGACCTTGCCCATCGCGAAGATCAGCGGCTTGTGGTCGACGAAGGCAGTGAACGCACGGCCCTCGAGCAGATGGCGGAAGTGCCTGACCGCCAAGTGAAGCCCGAGCAACTCGCAGTCGAAGGTACTGTAACGGCGTTCGGGCGGGCGAAGCTGCCGGCTAAAGAACGCCAGCGGTTGCCAAGCTCCACGCACCCATTGCTCATGCACCGCGCCCACCGCGTAGTCCGAGGCATCGGTGGTGAGGGCGATCGGTGCATCGGGCGCCGGGTGCGCGAGCATGGTGGCGTTAGCCAAGGCGAGCTTCGCGCCCGTGAACGCCGTGTCCATCTGCTCGGTCCAGGTAACGTCGCCTTTGCCCGGCTTACCTCGGAGAGATTCGTGCAGGGGGCGCAGGAGCTGGGCGATACGGGGCAGGAACCGATGGTAAAAGTTCACCATGCCCAGGAACTCCTGCAGCCCTCTGATCATGCGGGGGCACGCAAACCCCTTCACCGCCACCACCTTGGCCGGCAGGGGGACGGCTCCGTGCCTGGTGACACGGTGCCCCAGAAAATCGATTATGGCGGCGCCGAACCGGCACTTTGCGGGGTTCACAATCAGGCCATGCTGGCCCAGGCGTTCGAAGAGCGTGCGGAGGTGGCGTAGGTGCTCTTCGCGGGACGCGCTGGCGACGAGGATATCGTCCAGGTAGACGTAGACAAAATCCAAGTCGCGCAGGACGCTGTCCATCAGTCGCTGGAACGCCTGAGCCGCATTCTTCAGACCGAAGGGCATGCGCAGGAACTCGAAGAGTCCGAATGGCGTGATGACCGCCGTCTTCGGGACGTCCTCCGGCCTGACGGGGACCTGATGGTAGCCGCGAATGAGGTCCACCTTCGAGAAGAAGGACCTGCCCGCCAAACGGGCGGAAAAGTCCTGAATGTGGGGACGGGGTAGCGGTCGGGAGTCGTGGCGTCATTGAGACGGCGATAGTCCCCGCACGGTCGCCATCCCCCCGCCGGGCTTCGGCACGATGTGCAGCGGCGACGCCCAAGCGCTCTCTGAGCGCCGAACGATGCCGAGTCGCTCCAGGGTAGCAAACGCCGCTTTAGCCACCACCAGCTTCGTCGGCTCGAGGCGGCGTGCCCGGGCGTAGACCGGTGGCCCGACGGTGGGGATGTGATGGGCCACCCCGGGCTTGACGGCCCCCGCCGAGAAGGTGGGCCGCGTGAGGGCCGGGAAGCCGGCGAGGAGGCGGGTGAATGCGTCCGCTGCCGGAAGCGTACAGACCAACGTGGCCGGAACCGAATCGTTCGGCAAGCCACTTGGCAAGCCGCTCGTTGAGCTGGGCAACGCACAAGCGAGCGAGCTGAACGTCTCGGCCTGGACAAGCCGTCTGCGCTTGACGTCGACCAGGAGCCCATTAGCGCACAGGAAGTCCGCGCCAAGCAGTGCCATGGGCACGTCGGCGGTGACGAACGTCCATCGGAAAACCTGCCCTCCAAACCGCAGAGAGAGGCAGCGTTTTCCGTACGTACGGATGGGCGTCCCGTTCGCGGCAAGCAGCGCGGGGCCCCCACCCGCGGCGTGCTTGTCTGACGTGCCGGCGGGAATGACACTCACCTGCGCTCCCGTGTCGCACAGGTAACGGCGCCTGGAGAAGGTGTCCGTTATGAACAGCAGGCTGTTCGAATGGCCGGCGCTCATCGCCACTATTGAGCGCCGGCCCGGGCGTTTCCCGACCCGTTGAAGGAGCACGGCGGATGACACCGCCGAGCTTCGTGGCCGAACTTGGCATGGAACCAGCACCAGGTGGTGGAGCTGGAGGAGCGCGGCTGGCTCCGCCAGGCCGGTGGAGTTGGCGGGTTTCCCCGCGGTGGCGGTTTTCGCCGCGGCGGTGGGCGGGGCGTGGCGGCGTTCACGAGGTGCGTATCAGCATGCTGCTGAACATCAGCGTGCTGTAGAAGCTGATGCTGTGGAACATGCTGCTGAACATCAGCGTCGAGGGCCGTGACGGCCACGCCGACGCTCGCCCGCATGTCCGAAGCGGCGAAGTACCTGTCCGCCTCGGCCGCCAATGCTCGGGGTTCCGTTAGCTCGGTCCCGGCCAACGCGAGGCGGACCTGCGCTGGAAGTTGGCGCCGGAAAAGCGCCCGGAATAGCGAACCGGGGGCTTCGTCGCCCAACAGTGACAGCATATGGTCCATTCGGACCGACGGGCGCGTCTCACCGAGCTCGGGGAGATCCAGGAGGCGGTCGGCCCGTGCGTCGTCCGTAAGGCCGAACGTGGCTAGGAGTAGCCGCTTGAGTGCCTCGTACTTGTGGCCGTTCGGTGGGTGGCGAAGGACGGACACAACTCGAGCGGCCGTGCCGGGCCCGAGGGAGGCGACGACGTGGCAATAGCGCGTGTCATCGCCGGTGAGGCGCCGAAGCTGAAATTGGGCTTCGGCCTGGACGAACCAGACTTCGGCCTGAGCCTCCCAAAATTCCGGAAGTTTGACGAAGTCGGCCATGGCGATGGCGTCGCGTGTGGAAGGATCGCTCCAGCAGATCCAACGTCGAGGGTCACCAGTAAAGCGCGGCGTTACGCGCGCTGCTTGTGAGCAAGGAGGAAGCGGACAAGCGGTAACATATAAACGTCTTTATTGTAAGACTACACTGTAACACTGTACTGTCCCGGGCTGGGCGCCCGGTGTATATCATGAGGCCACGCCTACCCCTGGTGCGTGGCCACCGCCCACTTGGTGCGCGGAATGATGTCACCACGCCAGTGGGCTTTTGTGTCCGCCACAATATACTGTATATATATATATGTGCACATACACTTTAAAGAAGTTACGTAATTTGAAATCTTTGATTTGAAAAACGTCATTTTGTATTCTGTAACGAAAAGAGTAATATTGGTTTTCCCGGGAGAGATAGGCAGATAGGTGCACCAATACAAGACATTGTTCATTTTGAAAAAAAAAGTGTGAAAATTGGCACAGAGCTAGGTCTTAGTGTACTAAAGACATCTTGATTAGGGGCCAATTCAATTTCAGTCCCAAAATCCAATATGGCCGCCAAATTCAAAATGGCCGCCACTTACACAGAAATCCTGCCACTTTTGATGTTTATTTTAAATGACAAGCATGAACATTGCCATAAGGTAGGTGTGTGTCTCCTAAACACATCTTGATAAGGGGGCATGCCAATGTCAGTCCCAGAATCTGATATGACCTCTAAATTCAAAATGGCCGCACCTAATATCGCGCTTGCAAACTTGAAGCAAGTTTATACATGTAAGCAGAATTATTGTTACTATTAATCATTACCTATGAAATGCATTCCTTTATGACTTATAATTGTAATTTTTGTGATCAGAGCACAAAGTACATCTAAAATGACAGGTAGCTTAACATGGCTGCCACTTTACTGTCATTCACAGTCTCCATGACATTTACAATAGGTTGTACATGGCATTCTTGCCTTAACACATTTGCAGTGGCCAAGACACCCTCTGTCCACATTGCAGCCACACTTGATAAGTTCTTGGCAAGATTTGCAAGCTCCAGGCAGTGTTGTCCACAGAGGCTGCCACAAGTCCGACGATCCTCTTGTCCAACCCCAATCACATGGATTAGGTAACTCTGGGGCACGTGGTAGGGATTGTCCCCAGATGTATGCAGCCTGAAATATTGCTCTTTTTGCATGCTGGAAGAGTGCTGCTGAGGTCGTTGGGATGAATTCAATTGACCTTCCCTTTTGAGTGAAGAGTTCTTTGCGGGCATCATCAACACTCTCACAGCAACTTGTTCTGTCGTACATGAGAACAACAAACCGCTCAATTGTCGGAAAATGTGCTCTCAACTCTTCTTCGGACGGTGGAACTCTACCGAGAGCAGCAAATGCACCCAGCACATCCGGGAATACCTTCCTCGTTGTCCATGCAGTTTTCTTTCCTTTGTTAAGGAAAAGGGATGTTTGGTCACAGCCAGTGAAAGCGTGACACATCAGTTGAGACATAGATTTCTCTGGTCCTAAGGACTTGGCGATTGTATGCACTGGTATCAGTCTGCAATGCTTGCCGGTGCCGAATAATACCCACATCTCTTCGAGGTTCGTTTGGGTAAACAAAGCTGTACATATAACGACCACGTCTGTGTCAACAGTCCGTAGCATCGCTCGCTGGCATCCAGTAGCAGCAGCATCTGCTGCATGCAGTAGAAGTCTTGTATCAGCTTCCTCGTGCGTGCAAGGAGATAAGCGGCTGATATCCTCCACTGGGGAGTTCAGCAGAATCAGAGATGACCTTCCTTTCACCATGGATTGTGACAGCTTGTTGAGCCAGGAACGCAAAGAGTTCCATTTTTGTTCTCATCGATTCTAAGGAATGCTTGCCAGTTACCTGGTATCTTGGTGCTTGGCTGCACACGTCTCCCTGTACCTTTACCCCTCTTTTGCCTTGCTGTTGCCTTAAGACTATTTGGAATGTATTCATCCCAAACAATATCGACTCTGCTGGCTTTCCTAAGCTGAGCCTGAACATAGGGCAGGAATACGAGTTCTGCATACTCACTGAATGTTTTCGCTGAACCAGGCTTCAGTATATTAATGACAGCAGCACCATCAAGGAGAAGAGCATCTACTTGGGGGGTATCTTCAGGGGGCGTAGGATATGTGTCTTGAAGACATTCAAGAAGGTCTGCCTTTGTTTGGTACAAACCTTTGTTACACACACACACACATACTGAGGAGACAAACACTTAACACAGCCACTTGGTTTGGGTGAAGTGCCATCAATGACGTCACTTCCCGGTATACTCTGGGAACCAGCGACGTCATAACAATGGCGTTGCTTTTCTCACCGTACTTAGCGGGGCATTTCCTAAAGAGGAATTTCCTCCTCCCTATGGATGCTGACCTATGGGAATTATCCGCGCTCTATCCTTTTAAATACTGAACGTGAAGCAAGGAAGCAGCACGTACCATTTTCAAAATCTTTGGTATGACTCAGCCGGCCGGGGTTTGAACTTCGAGACTTGGAGTGGGTACTCTAAACATTACAACACCGAGTCTGGTGTTATTGATTTGATTTTAGTGAAGATCAAATCCGGATAAGATTTAAAATAAAATTTTTAAAGGAATTATTAAATTGAGAGATGGGGCCAAAAACTATATATAGCATGATATTTCAAAACCTTTTCGATGGATTTGGATGAAACTTGGTGGATGAGTTGTGTAAGTGACAAAAACAAGCCGATTCGATTTTGGTTCAGGTTCGAATCCAGATCCGGCCTTTCAATGGGATACAAAACGTAAACCGTTCAGCCTCATGGAGGTATGCGCTCTACCGAGTACCTTTCCAATTCACTCTACAACTGTAATAAATTCACATCCAACACAAATCTTCCCCACAATAACGGAAAAACAATTAGCACAATAAACCTGAACAGGTATTCAGAAAATATGCCTGTACTTGTAACTGTTGAGAAGTTAAATCCAGTGATCTGAGATGAGGATTACAGGAAATCAGAAAAATAAATTGCACAGAAGATGAAAACATCAAAAGTGAACTATCTTCAGGTTTATTGCCACTACAATTGTCTTACATGACACTTCTTTCCCACAAAGGAGACTAATTACTAACCAGGAACTACAAGCCCTCTGTCACAGTCACCAATAAATTATCTGATAATCATAATCAGTAAATTATACCATAATAAAAACTAGATGGTATTCATACAAAACTTACCCCTTGTAGTCTTCAGAAGGACTTGGTGAGACCCAACTCTTCTGTTTGTTTGTTTTGAGGTGGCAAATTTGCAATTGTATCTATCTACACTTCTGCGGTAAATGTGTACAAATTATACTTTGAAAAGTCTGCTATGCAGTACATTCATAAGCTTTTACAAAAAAAACTTTTATGCTGTTCGAGTGTTTTCATAACTAACAAAGCTGATAAAGACACCAGAATATATCAGTAAAGTATAAATTGGGAGATTGTGAAAACGCCAAATTGAACTTCTTTGCTTTTTTCCACGAGCAGAGCGCAATAAAGGCTCAAGCGATTACAATGATTCTAATTTCGCATGCTATTTGATGTACTCTCCACATGCGCTCTATCAAATGGTCATATAACATGTGGTAAAGTTTAAATTTCCTTCATTGAATGGTTTTCGATTGTCACTCAATATGCGCTATATCAAATGTTCATATAACATGTGGTAAAGTTTCAAATTCTTCCATTGAACGGTTTTTGATTTACACTCAATATGCGCTATATCAAATGTTCATATAACATGTGGCAAAGTTTCAAATTCCTCCATTGAACGGTTTTTGATTTACACTCAATATGCGCTATATCAAATGTTCATGTGACATGTGGTAAAGTTTTAATTCTTCCGTTGAACGGTTTTCGATGTGCTTTCTTAACAAAATGCAGATATCTCAATATAAAGAAATCTAATGAAGCAGAAGAAAAGATTTGCAACAATGCATCATCTTTTGCCTCACCTACCCATTGGTTCACACTCGCCTCTGAGCTGTCCAACCGAGGTTTGAATCCCGACCCAGCTATAAACTGTCATCCAGGTGTTCCACAGGCATGGTCATTCATCAATGTGTGTGCCGCCTCTCGGATGGACCTTATAATGTGGATCCCGTATTGCCAGTATTAGTTGGTAGCCCACGGTGTCCTTCGCGAAGAATAGGTGATCTATCGCAGGCACCCTGGCAGCGGACTGCTCAATAATTGTAGAACATTTACAAAGTTCAGGCCTGAGGAATGCATTTCTAAAATCGGCAACGGATTAATCTCTTCTGTCTATTTTGTGGCCCTGGCTGTCTATAGCTGCCTCCAGAAATTGCTGGGGAGGATTAGCTCATAAATCAGGGAAAAGCCATTCTGAACGTCTCGGATCATTCCTCTCCCTGTCAAGGATACCCATTATTTTGCAATGCATTTTAGAGGTATGATCATCTCTTCACATGCATCTATATGTCTTGATGAACCTTATCTGTTTGTTTCTTGCAAAACAAAGATATTCTTTCTGGTTAAAAAGGTTCTTAAATTTAATCGAGCACAATTAACACACTGACACATTATTCTCTCGAAGCAATCATATGTAAATTAATTAATTATATATATATATATCTTTTTCTCTTTTTCTCTTTCTTTCTTTCTTTCTTTCTTTCTTTCTTTCTCTTTCTCTCTCTTTCTCTCCCTCTCCCTCTCTCTCTCTCTCTCTCTCTCTCTCTCTCTCTCTCTCTCTCTCTCTCTCTGTCGCCACCTACTAATGTGTTAGATGAGCTTCGGCAGTACATATGCAAAAATTGGAACGATACAGAGAAGATTAGCATGGCCCCTGCGCAAAGGCGGGGGCATAATCTTCTCCACGAGGGGGCAAAAGAGGGGAAAGAGAAAGGGGCGTGGAAATATCTATTTGGAACTGCAGAAACGCCCCAAACGCGTCAACACGTCAATAGTTCTAATTCTCCAAATGTTTTAAATGTTTCAAAAGTTTCAAAATAGAGAATTTCAGGCAACGAAGAGCGCAAGGATGACACGCAAATTCGTGAAGCGTTCTCTCTCTCTCTCTCTCTCTCTCTCTCTCTCTCTCTCTCTCTCTCTCTCGCTCGCGCCCCCTGCTGGCCGTTTCGTGTGTTGGGCGTGGCAAGATGGCGCGTGCTCGTGCTTGTGTGTTGTAGCTCCTGGCTCGTGTTGTTTTTCATCCTCTCCCCACCAACCTTTTTACCTTTCCCCTTCCTTTGGTTTTTTCCTTTTGTACTCTTGTCGTGTATGTTGACCTTTTTCCTCCCTTCCTGCTTCGTTACCACCTGTCCCTCGTTTTTTTCTCCTCCTTCGAGACAGAGAGAGGGAGAGCCAGCACGGTAAGGGTTTGTTTGAACCACGTTTTTTCCTAACGTGGTTTAAACCGTGCTTTCGTTTCTAGTTACTTAATATATATATATTTTTTTCTATTCTTTTTTTTTTTTTGGGATTATACAAATCTATTTGCTTTCACTTCGTTTCTCCTTTGACGATATGGCTAATAGGAGTAGCCAAAGGCCTGCCGATCGTGTTACCGATGAGGGTTTATCGCGTAAGCACGGGCTGTGCCTTGTCCCACCGGAGGGAGTTGAAATGGATGACATTTTGCTTGCGATTGGGGATTTGATCGACGTGAGTAACATTCGTGCCGCGTCTCGTATGAATCACAAAATTGTGGTTTTTGTTTCGCAAATAAGTCTGGCCGATATTGTTGTGCAGAATGGTTTGACCTTGGGAAACGATCTGTTTGTTCCTGTGTCGTCGATGGACACGCCGGCAGTTAAAGTCATTCTGAGCAATGTTCCGCCTTTCCTAGGTAACGAGGAAATCCTACACAAGCTAGGTGAGTTTGGCACTGTCGTCTCTCGAATCATTAGGGTTCCTCTACGTACGAGAAACGGCAGGTTGAAGCACGTACAATCGTTTAGACGTTTTTGTTTTGTTGTTCTAAAAGACGCAGC
Source organism: Myxine glutinosa (assembly GCF_964187855.1). Taxonomy (NCBI): domain Eukaryota; kingdom Metazoa; phylum Chordata; class Myxini; order Myxiniformes; family Myxinidae; genus Myxine; species Myxine glutinosa. The sequence goes on from NC_136270.1 coordinate 40,497,513, forward strand.
GAAGCAGTTGAACACCTCCCACACCTTTAAAGTAGGCGAGCATGAATATAGAATCTTCATGGCGACCGAGACCTTGATCTGCTACGGATGTGGAGCACACGGACACACTAAGCAGTATTGCCCAGACGCCAAGAAGACGTACGCTACAGCAGCTGGGTCGGCCCCCCCTGTAACTGATGCAGTGCCCCCCGTTCATGAGCCTGGTGGAGTACAGACGCCCACACCAGAAGACCAGGGTGTGGAAAGTGGTGGCGGTGTTGCTGAGGTTAGTGCAGCAGGGGTGCACCCAGTCGATGAGGACAAGAGGCTGCAACCTCAAGAGAATATGGTCTTTGAGGAGGTATTGATGAAAGGCACCGAGGCTAAGAGGAACCTAAAACGTACCTTTTTGAGCGCCGAGGTGGAAGACAAAGGTAGCAAAGTGATACTCGTACAAACAAACAGTATCTCAGACTATCCTGATGATTCTCAGCAAGCTGGGCAGGGTGGTGACGAAACAGAGGAGAGTAGGACTTCACCCCTTGCTCTTGTTGAAGAAAATCAATGCAGCAGTATTGGTTGTGATGATGGCACCATTGTCCCTTGTGACAACGAGCAGTCCCAGGGCCTGAGTGACAACGGTTGTTGCTCACATCCGGTTGAAACGACCAAGGATGATGGTCCAAGCAGACCTATAATAGGCAGCAGTGGTGGCACAGATGTGCCCCTTGTGATGCAACAAGAAGACTGCAGTGGTGATGACACAGAAGGTGTGCCTGCTCCTGACACACAACAAAGGAGTTTCAACGTTGATGTGGTTAGGGAGCTGGATGAGGAAGCTCAAAGCCTTGTGTCTGTGAATGATCATCAGGGAGAAGAACAGATGGAAGCAACAAAGGAAAACGTCATCAGTTTCCTAAACGAGACGTTTAGGCAACGCTACGTTGTGATCAAAGACCATTTTCCCGATGTGAAAACTTTCATCAGGGCTGCAAGACCCCTCCTGCAAAGAAATGACCCAATGGAAATCTCGGAGGCCCAATTTCAGCGTCTTCGGAAAGCGGTCACAAAGGCGAATAAGGAATTGCAGGCGGAGGGTGAGTTACCTTTGTAAATGGCTTTGCGAAAGATATGTATCGCATCCCTGAATATCAATGGGGGTTGTACCCCCTTACGAAAAATTCAGACAATTCAGGCGATGGAGAGGGTGAAAGCCGACATCATCCTGATACAGGAGACTCATGCTACGAACACCCTGGTTGCTGAATGGGGAAAACTTTATCGAGGGCAGTGGTGGCTGAGTGGGTTTACCACACCCAAAGCTGGTGTTGCCATCGCCTTGAGTGATAGAATCCCTGCTCGGAAGATTGTCTTTAAGGAAATTTATAAGGGACATCTGATAGCGGTGGATTTCTATTGCAACACGCAAAGGATCATCATTGTGAACGTATATGCACCGAGTGAGCCCATGGAAAGAAGAGTGTTCTTTTCCACTCTGCATGACTTTGTAAAAGGACTGGATACAACCGCTTTCATCTGTGTTGCTGGTGATTTCAATTGCACTATCAATCCTTCCGTAGACAGGACCGGTCATGAACCCCATCCAGCTTCTATGAGGATTTTGGAGAACATCATCAAAAATCAGCATTTGAAAGATGTTTGGAGGTTGCAACACCCAACTTCACGGTGCTATACGTGGTGCAGATGCCATGATGGGAGGATATCAATGGCAAGGCTAGACAGATTCTACGTGAATAAGCCAATGCTAAATGTGATGGCCACAACCCAGATACTCCCAACTGGTTTCACAGACCATTACCTGGTTTCAATGGGTTTTAATTTGCCTCTGACCTCAGGGGGTAGTGCGTATTGGTCACTTAATACCCACCTGCTGAATGATATGAGATTCAAAGAGGCTTTTCGAGCCGTGTGGGAAAGAATTCGGTCCTCCAAATTTGAACATGCTAACCTTCGACTGTGGTGGGACCTCGCAAAGGGTCAGGTCAAATCGTTCTGTCAACAATATAGTCTTTATGCCACTAAATTGCAAAATCTCTCGATTGATTCATTAAAGGCTGAAATTGCAGCCCTGGAGGAAAACATTAATACGGCTGGGAAAGACACTACAGGTGACCGGCTGCTATGGACTAAAAAGGCAATGTTGACTGAACTGGTACGGCAGCGAGCAATGGGCACCCTGGTACGCATGAGAATGAGTTATTTAACGTTGGATATGCCAAATAAGGCCTTGTTTGGTTTGGAGAACTCTGTTAAAAAATCACAACAGATTCATGGGCTACGTGCTGCTAATGGGCCAATAGTGACCTCCCAACAGGAGATTAAGTCTGTTTTGAAGGTTTTTTATACAAACTTGTACTCCCCCCAGAGCATAAGTAATGAGACCTTGCAGGAGCTGACTACCGGGCTTCCAAGACTTGAGGAAGACCAGCAACGCACATTGAACATGTCAGTTTCGGCTGCTGAACTTGAAACTGCTATGCGGAGCTTGAAGGATGGTAAAGCCTCTGGGATTGATGGTTTGCCCGGAGAGTTCTATAAGACTTTTTGGAAACTTGTGGGACCTGACCTGCTTGAGGTATTTGATGAATGCCTTCATGTTGGAGAGCTTCCCCTGTCCTGCAGAAGAGCAGTCATTTGCCTGTTGCCAAAGGCTGGGGACACTCAACTAGTCGAGAACTGGCGGCCTGTCTCATTGCTGTGTGCGGATTACAAGCTTTTGTCGAAGGCCTTAGCAAACCGTTTGGGAACTGTGATCAGCTCTATTGTGCACCCTGACCAGACCTACTGTGTACCAGGAAGGTCAATTTATGACAATATTTTTCTGATAAGGGATATTATTTCTTGTAATAAGTACGTGCGTGCCAGTTTTGGGTTGTTGTTTCTTGACCAAACAAAGGCTTTTGATCGTGTTGATCATACATATTTGTTTTCTGTTCTGGAGCGGATGGGTTTTGGCGAAACTTTCATTTCCTATGTCAAGCTGTTATACACTAACACCTTCTGCATGATGAAAGTAAACAACAGTTTATGTCCCCCTTTTCCTTTCCGTCGGGGTATCCGTCAAGGGTGTCCCCTTTCTGGACTTCTGTTTATAATTGCCCTTGAACCACTCTTAGCATCCATCAGGCAGCGAATAACTCAGGATGTGGGAGCCGTTTTTGGTTCAAGATTTGTGGTCACAGCTTATGCTGATGATGTATGTGTTCTGATTAAGGGCCCAAGTAGTGTTGCTGCGGTGCAGCGTTGCTTTAAAGACTACTCTGCGGCCTCTTCCGCCGAAGTAAATTGGGGCAAGAGTGTAGCCTTATGGTGCGGTTCAGATAACCTTTCTTTAACACTGCCACCGTCACTCCCACATAATCTAGAGTGGAAAACAGATGGAGTCAAATATCTTGGTGTCTATCTCGGCAACCAGGAAGTAGAAACGAAGAACTGGGAAGGAATGATTGAACAAATTACACACCGGTTGAAACGATGGGAAGGACTGCTGCGATCTCTTTCTTATAAAGGCCGCTCTCTTGTTATAAATAACTTGATAGCAGCAAGATTATGGCATAAACTAATTGCCTTGCAGCCACCCAAGGAGTTGATACCAGCCATCCAGCGGGTCTTGGTTAATTTCTTTTGGAATGGATACCACTGGCTTCGGCCGCAAATACTGTACCATCCTCGGAAGGAGGGTGGACATGGAATTGTGGAGGTGTCCACCCGGCTTATGGCTTTTCGCCTACAGTCTGTGCAACGTCTGTTGTATGCTGAAGAGCTGCCCTGGCGCTCATTTGCGTTTTTCTTGTTGCAACAAGCGGGAGGCCTGTGTTATGATAGGCACTTGTTCCTGGTGAACCTTGACCGTGTCAGCTTAGTTTCAATCCCAACTTTTTATCAGGGTTTGCTGAGAGTTTGGAAAGGTTTTGGGGTTCATCGTTGCCTTGAGGCTTATAATTGCCGGATGTTTATCCAAGAGCCTATTTTCTATAACGGTTTTTTTCCATGCATTCCTCATAGTCCGACTTTGATTAGGAAATTTACTCAAGGAGGAATTGGCAAAGTTTGTGACCTGAGGGATACATCTGGGACAAAATGGATGTCTGCTGGCAGGGTGGCGGCCATTCTTGGTTTAAGATCCGTGCGTATTGTCAGCCAAATTATACGCATCGTCAAGAGGAAGTTTAAGGAGTTAAATATTGGCTGGGAAGGTATAAACAATGTCGAGGATGTTCGGCTGTCTTTCCCTGAAATTAAGGTGCTCCCAGCTCTCCAGTCGAATGGTGAACTTGTCTCTCCTTTTCATTTGGCAACAAAGGCTGGTATTCACAAGCTCCTTCGAGAAAACCAAGCATCACCCTTCTCCGGAGTAACAAGAGTGGCCTTGTGGTCCGAAAGGTTAGGGCCAGGGTCTCCTGCCACGCCACTGTGGCCTAATATGTACAAATTACCTATTTACGGGTTCCTCGCAGATATCCAGTGGAGACTAGCACATTGGGCTCTCCCTACGAACACCTTTGTTCATCACCTTGACAGCTCAGTGCCAGTAGCATGCCCCTTCTGTGTACAGAAGGAGGATCTCTTTCATGCCTATGTGAAATGCGAAAGACTAATACCTCTTTTCTTGATTCTCACACACCTTTTTGATCAGTTGTCTTTTCCTTTTACTTCACATTCTTTTATTTTTGGTGTATCTTTCAGACCCTCCTGCAAGGACTCTGGTGTCCTCCTAAACTTCTTAGCTGCTGTAGCAAAATACTCAATATATAAATCGAGGAAAATTAAAATTGATAATGGGCATGGGTTCGATGTTGTACCTATGTTTAAAGGGCTGGTGTCTGCAAGAATAAGGTTAGAGTTTGATTATTATGTGGCGAATGAAAATGTCAAACTCTTTGAATGCAAATGGTGTATCAATGAAGCCTTATGTGTTGTGAATGAATCGAATTTGTGCTTTTCTTTTTAACATTAAGAACTGTTGTTTTTTTCTATTTTTTTCTCTCCTGTAAAAATGTAACTTGACCTGGTGTGTTTTTTTGTGAAATAAATGGTGTTGCAAATTCAAATTCTCTCTCTCTCTCTCTCTCTCTCTCTCTCTCTCTCTCTCTCTCTCTCGCTCTCTCGCTCTCTCTCGCCCCCTTCTGGATGGTTGTGAGTCGTGCGTGGGTGTGGTAATCATGGCGGCTGTGGGTGTTGAGCTGTGAGTACGGTGCTGTGTTGGTGGTCTTTCCTATCCCCCTTTCACTCCATTTGTGTCCTTGTACGAGTTTGTGAAGGTTTCTCCGTGTTTCCCTTCTGCTCTTGAGACAAGAGAGGGAGAGAGAGACAGCACGGTAACGGTTAGCCACCTGTATTAATTTATAACGTGGGTTGGTTATATCGTGCCGATTATTTATTTATTTATTTATTTACTTATTTAACTAATTTTGATTCGTTTGGTTAGTTTATTGCATTGTTACCGTTTAGTTTGTTCAGTTTATTGCCGATAAATGGCTAATAGGAATAGTCAAAGGACTGCTGATCGTGTTAGTGATGAGGTGTTATCGCGTAAGCACGGGCTGTGCCTTGTTCCGCCGGAAGACGTGCAAATGGACGATGTTCTACTTGCAATCGGGGATTTGATCGGGGTGAATAACATTCGTGCTGCGTCTCGAATGAACCACAAAGTGGTGGTTTTCGTGTCACAAGTTAGCCTTGCAGACATCGTGGTGCAAAACGGGTTAACGTTGGGGAATGACCAATTTGTCCCGGTATCGTCCATGGACACGCCGGCGGTTAAAGTTATTTTAAGTAACGTTCCGCCCTTTCTGAGGAATGAAGAAATCCTACGTAAATTACGGGAGCATGGGACTGTCGTCTCACGAATTATCACGGTCCCCCTGCGAACCAGGAACGGAAGGCTGAAGTATGTAGAGTCGTTTAGACGTTTTTGTTTCGTCGTACTAAAGGATGAGGCAAAACAGCTGAACATATCTATAAATTTTAAAATAGGAGATCATGATTACCGGATCTTTGCAGCTACTGAGACCTTGATTTGCTATACATGTGGGGCATACGGACACACTCGGCAGTATTGTCCTGATGTGAGGAAGAGTTATGCCACAGCAGCTGGGGCAGCCCCCCCTCCCCCTGTAAATGACTTGAACGACCCTGTAGATGAGCCAGGTGTCGAGAAAAGGTCAACACCGGAATACGAGGGTGCGGGTGACAGTGGTGCTGGTGGAGAAGCCCATACGGTAGTGGAGCAACCATATGTGGAGGAGAGGCTGCAACCTCAAGAACAAAGGGACTTCGAGGAGGTGAAGCTGATGGAGACCGAGTCGAGGAGAAACTTGAAACGCTCTCTTGCGAGCGATGAGAATGGAGGAAAAGGAAACAAAATGGTTCTCGTGCAGGCAGATGGTAATACAGACCAACCTGATGACCATGAGCAAAATGGTAATGCAATAGGTAGAGATGGGAATCTGCCCATTTCACAGGATGAAGATAATCGAAGCATTACCGAGCGTGTCACCGTGTGTGATGGTGGACACCCTGCACCATGCGACGAGCAGTTAAGGACCCTCATCTCAACGGAAGATGATGAGAAAGAGATTGATAAGTCGGTGGCAGACAACAACGATGGGGTAGTTGGTGCCATGCAGACGCAACAAAAATACCATGGTGACAATGACACAGATGAGGTGCCAGTACCTGACACACCACTGGGTGAGAGTGGGGTCGAGGCTGATGAGGAAGGATGCAGTCTTGCTGCCCTGAGTGAGTCTCAGAAGGAGCAGGTGAGGCAAGCAGAGGTGACAAAAGGGAAGGTCATTGATTTCTTAAACGAAACGTTTAGACAACGTCACGTTGTAATTAGAGATCATTTCCCTGATGTTCAAGCTTTCATTAAGGTTTCGAAACCTCTTTTACAGAAAAATGACCCCATGCTCTCAGAGCCTCAATTTCAACGTCTTCGTAAAGCAGTAACAAAGGCGAACAAGGAATTGCAGGCAGACGGTGAGCTACCACCTTAGAATGACAACGCGAGAAATACATATTGCCTCCCTGAACATCAATGGGGGATGTGCCCCCTTACGAAAAATTCAAGCAATCCAGGCAATGGAGAGGGTAAAAGCAGATGTCATTCTATTGCAAGAGACCCATGCCACAAACAATTTGGCAGCTGAATGGTGTAAACTTTTTAAAGGGCAATGGTGGCTGAGTGGGGTTTCCACACCCAAGGCTGGTGTTGCCATCGCCTTAAGTCCCAGGCTTCCCACTCAGAGTGTTATTTATAGGGAGGTCTATAAGGCACATTTGATAGCGGTGGAGTTTTACTGCAATACACAAAAGCTTATTATAGTAAATGTGTATGCACCAAGTGAACCTATAGAAAGAAGAACATTCTTTTCCACATTGCGGGACTTTGTAGAGGGACTGGATCCAGCTGCTCTCACCTGTATCGCAGGGGACTTTAACTGTACAATTGATCCTTCAGTTGACAGGAATGGACATGAACCCCACGGCGCTTCTGCAAAGGTGTTAGCGAGCCTCATCAAGAACTATTGTTTTGAGGATGTGTGGAGGTTGCAGCATCCAACTTCACGGGCCTACACATGGTGCAGATGTCATGATGGCGTCATATCAAGGGCAAGGCTGGACAGGATCTATATCAATAAGCCAATGCTGAATGTGGTGTCCACTACCCAAATACTCCCAACAGGGTTTTCAGATCATAATTTAGTGGCAATGTCCTTTAAATTACCCCTGACATCAGGAGGTAGCGCATACTGGTCACTCAATACTCGGTTGTTAAGTGATAAGAAATTTAAAGATGCCTTCCGAACCGTGTGGGGGAAAATCCGGTCCTCTAAGCTTGAGCATGCCAACCTTCGCATATGGTGGGACCTTGCAAAGTGTCAAGTTAAAACGTTTTGTCAACAGTATAGTCTGTTTACTACTAAAATGCAAAGTCTCTCAATTGACTCATTAAAGGCCGAAATTGCAGAATTGGAACAGAATCGTAATGGGGCTGGGAAAGATTTTGGATATGATCAGTTACTATGGACAAAAAGGTCATTACTGACCGAAATGGTGAGGCAGCGGGCAATGGGTACCTTGGTGCGTATGAGGATGAGTTACTTGACTTTGGATATGCCAAATAAGGACTTCTTTAGCTTGGAGAATTCGGTGAAAAACTCGCAGCAAATTCATAAGCTCTGTACTGCTAATGGGTCAACGGTTACCTCCCAACTGGAGATTAAAGCGGCCTTGAAAGCATTTTACTCTGACCTGTATTCTGCCCAGAGTATCAACAGTGAGGCGATACAGGAGCTGATTGCCGGGCTCCCAGAAGTCGAGGAGGACAAGCAGCACACACTGGAATCGTCAATTTCACCTGATGAACTTGAAGCAGCCATGCGAGGCTTGAAAGATGGTAAAGCCTCGGGGATTGACGGGCTGCCTGGAGAGTTTTATAAGACATTTTGGAATCTTGTGGGACCGGATCTGCTTGAAGTCCTTGACGAAAGCCTTCGTGCTGGAGAACTTCCTCTGTCCTGTAGAAGGGCGGTCGTATGCCTTTTGCCGAAGCCTGGGAACATTCAACTCATTGAGAACTGGCGACCTGTTTCCTTACTGTGTAGTGACTACAAAATCTTGTCTAAAGTATTAGCGAATCGGCTGAAAGAGGTGATCAGCTCTGTCATACAGCCGGACCAAACCTACTGTGTTCCTGGACGGTCCATGCATGATAACCTGTTTCTGGTAAGAGATATTATTTCCTGTAAAAAGTATGTGCCTGCCAGTTTTGGGTTATTGTTTCTGGATCAAACAAAGGCTTTTGATCGTGTTGATCATGCATACTTGTTTTCGGTTCTTAAGGGGATGGGGTTTGGTGAAACCTTCACAGCATATGTTAAACTGTTATATACAAACACTTTCTGTATGTTGAAAGTAAATAATAACTTATGCTCCCCCTTTCCCTTTCGACGGGGTATCCGCCAAGGCTGTCCTCTCTCGGGACTGTTGTACACAATTGCCCTTGAACCACTTTTGGCATCCTTCAGGAAACGATTGCCTCAGGATATGGGGGTAGAGGGGTTAAAATTTGTCGTAACAGCTTATGCTGATGATGTTTGTGTTTTACTTAAAGGCCCGGGCAGTGTAGCTGCAGTACAGCAGTGCTTAAAAGACTTCTCTGCAGCCTCTTCTGGTGAAGTAAACTGGAGTAAAAGTGTAGCCTTGTGGTGTAGTTCAGGTAACCCCTCAGTCATATCACCACCATCACTCCCACAAAATCTGGTATGGAAAACAGACGGGGTCAAATATCTTGGAGTTTATCTTGGAAACCATGAAATGGAAATGAGGAATTGGGAAGGAGGTGTGGAACAAATCGCATATCGTTTAAAATCATGGAAAGGACTACTGCGGTCTCTTTCATACAGAGGCCGCGCTCTTGTTATCAATAACCTGACTGCAGCGAGATTGTGGCATAAAGTCATTACCCTGCAGCCACCCAAGGAGCTGATCCCTGCCATCCAGAGGAAGTTGATAGACTTTTTTTGGAGCGGCTACCACTGGCTGCGGCCCAGTATACTGTACCACCCTCGGAAGGAGGGGGGCCAAGGAGTCATTGATGTCTCTGGGCGGCTTATGGCTTTTCGTCTGCAGTCTGTGCAGAGACTACTGTATGCGGAAGAGCTGCCCTGGCGCCCATTTGCACATTTTCTATTACAACAGGCTGGTGGAATGAACTATGATCGGCACCTTCTCTTGGTGGACCTTGATTGTGTCAGCAGTGCTTCACTTCCCGCTTTTTATCGGAGTTTGCTGGATGCATGGAAAGGCCTTGAGGTTAAACGTTGTCTTGAGGCATATAATTGTCGTAATTTCCTCCAAGAGCCTCTGTTCTATAACAGCTTTTTCCCATGTATTCCTCGTAGCCATGCTTTAATTCAAAAATTCATTAAAGGAGGTGTAAGCAAAGTGAGTGATCTAAGGGATGCATCTGGAACCAAGTGGAGGTCTGCTGGGGTGGTGGCGACAGGTGTTTGTGTAGCATCTGTTCGAGTTGTTCAACAAATCAAACAGGTAGTCGTAAAAAAATTCAGGCAGCTAAACATTGGCTGGGAAGGTGCCGGAATTGTCGAAGATTTTCGACTATCTTTCCCCGAAATCAAGGTGCTGCCCTCTGTCCAGTCCAATGATGATGGGTTTCCCTGCCCCTTTCACTTAGTAACTAAGGCTGGTGTCCTTAAACTCGTGAGGGGGAAAGAAGTCTCATCCCTGTCTGGAGCGATGCGTGTGGCCTTGTGGTCAGAACGGTTAGGGCCGGGGTTTCCCTCTACTCCACTGTGGCATAATATGTTTGTTCCACCCATCTATGGGTTCTTAGCGGATATCCAATGGAGGCTAACACATTGGGCTCTCCCCTCAAACACTTTTATCCACCATCTTAATGCCTCGGTGCCTGTAAATTGTCCCTTCTGCGAACAGGAGGAGGATCTTTTTCATGCATATGTCCAGTGCAGGAGGTTAGCACCTCTATTTTCTGTGATTGCACACCTTTCTTATAAATTATCTTTCACTTTTACCTTGCATATGTTTATTTTTGGTGTACCCTTTACCTCCTCTTGTAAAAATGCTGGTGCCTTGATGAATTTCCTGATTGCCATTGCAAAATATGCAATTTATAAGTCAAGGAAAATTAAGATTGATAAATGTTATAGTGATGACGTCATTCCAATATTTAAAGGGCTGGTGTCAGCAAGATTAAGGCTGGAATTTGATCACCATATGAGTAACGAGAATGTTGAACTTTTTGAATGGAAATGGTGCACTCACGAGGCCTTGTGTGTGGTTCAGGACTCGAAACTCGTCATGATGTTTTAAGAATTGCATCAAGAATGTGATGCTTTGGTGTTGTTGTACCTTTTTTTTCTCTGCTCCTGCTTGTAAATACCCTTGCGGTATAGGTTGACATTCTTGTGCATTTTGTGGAAATAAACGGTGTTCAAATTCAATTCTCTCTCTCTCTCTCTCTCTCTCTCTCTCTCTCTCTCTCCCTCTCTCTCTGTCGCCACCTATCGGCTGTCGGTGCGCTGGGTGCGGTGTCATGGCGTCTGTTCGTGTCTTGGCATTGTAGCTCCGTGCTCGTGGTTTGTATCTTTACCCTTGAAGGAACTGCGCTCCAACGCGAGTCGAAAGAATTGACGCGACCAAAGACGGAATTCGTCCGAGTTGCTTTATTGAAACAAAACAGCTCAGGTATTCTGACAAGCCCATTTATCGGGCAGCAATATATATACACATTTATGTCGGGAAGTTTGCCCGGCAAAAGCTATACCGGGCATGCCCGGGTGTCAAGGGCGAGCCTTGGAAAGGCGAGTCTGGACCTGCCCGGGCGTGTTTGGCTGCGGCCTGGCAAGTCGAGGCTGGGCGTGCCCGGGCGCTCTGGGCGAGCCCTGGAAAGGCGATAGCAGGCATGCCCGGACGCTCTGGGCGAGCCCTGGAAAGGCGATAGCGGGCATGCCCGGACGCTCTGGGCGAGCCCTGAAAAGGCGATAGCGGGCATGCCCGGACGCTCTGGGCGAGCCCTGGAAAGGCGAGAGCGGGCATGCCCGGACGCTCTGGGCGAGCCCTGGAAAGACGAGACCGGGCGTGCCCGGGAGGTTCGGGCGTGCCCGGGAACAGTGAGTCCGGGCATGCCCGGGAGAGGCGCGTCTGGCCGTGTTCTGGCCGGTGCAAGGCGATTGTGTGCATCCAGTGGTAACCGCTACACACGCCCCTCCAGAATCGACCTGCACCGGCAGGGTCAATTTAAGGGGGGTCCGGATGACCCAGCCGAAGCGACCCCTGGAGGGTCGTGGGGAGGGGTCCGACGTGGTGGTGGGTGGTCGAGCGGGGGGAACTGTGGACGGGGGGCGGCCTCGCCGCGGAGGAAGGGCCAACCGTGGTGGTCGGTCGACGTCCATGTGCGCCGGTTTGAGGCGGTCCACAGAAATCCGGTCCGGCCGGCCGCCGAAGTCGACGATGAAAGACTTGTCGCCCCGTCGCAGGACCCGGAAGGGCCCATCGTACGGCGGCCGGAGTGGCCCCCGGTGCGCGTCATGATGCACAAAGACGTACTCCGCTGTGCGAAGCGCCGGGGGGACGTAGGACTGGGGGCCACCGTGGCGGGACGTCGGCACGGGGGCAAATCGTCGGGCGGCCTCCTGGAGGTCCGAGCGCTGGCGAGCGGCGGACCAGGGACTGGTAGCGTCAGGCACGAATTCGCCCGGGACGCGGAGCGGCTGGCCATAGACGAGCTCTGCGGCGGACGCCTGGAGGTCTTCCTTGGGGGCCGTGCGAAGGCCCAAAAGGACCCACGGCAGCCGGTCGGCCCAACCGTCGTCCTGAAGGCCGGCCATGAGTGCGGCCTTCATGGAGCGGTGAAACCGCTCGCACAACCCGTTGGCTTGGGGGTGGTAGGCCGTGGTGCGGTGCAGCGTGACCCCCAATGAACGGGCGACCGCGCCCCAAAGCTCAGACGTGAACTGTGGGCCGCGGTCGGACGAGATGTCCGCTGGTGCGCCGAAGCGCACGACCCAGGTGGCGATGAACGCCTGCGCCACGTCGGCGGTGGTGGTGGAGGCGAGGGGCACGGCCTCCGGCCACCTGGTGGTCCTGTCCACCATGGTGAGCAGGTGGGTGAACCCCCGCGAGGGGGGCAGGGGACCCACCAGGTCCACGTGGACGTGGTCGAAACGCCGTTCAGGCACGGCGAAAGGTGCCAGCGGGGCCTGGGTGTGGCGGTGGACCTTGACCCGCTGGCAGGCCGTGCAGGCGTTGGCCCAGTCGCGGATGTTTCTTCGAAGGCCGTGCCAGACGAAACGCGCCGACACCAGCTTCTGAGAAGCTTTCCGGCCCGGGTGAGAAAGGCCGTGGATGGAGGCGAAGATGCGGCGCTGCCAGGAAACGGGCACGGTGGGGCGAGGCTGGCCCTTGGAGACGTCGCAGAGCAGGACGGTGCCCGCGAAGGGAATGTCGGCCAGGCGGAGGCCCGTGTCCGCCGCACGGAGTGCCTGCACCGAGGCGTCGGTGGTCTGGTCGGCCGCCATGAGCGCGAAGTCCACGCCGAGGTGGACCGCGTTCGCGCTGGCCCGAGAAAGACAGTCGGCCACGGCGTTGTCTTTGCCGGCGACGTGCCGGATGTCCGTGGTGAACTCCGACACGGCGGAGAGGTGGCGCTGCTGGCGGACCGACCACGGCTCCGTGACCTTAGCCATTGCGTAGACCAACGGCTTGTGGTCGACGAAAGCCGTGAACGGGCGGCCCTCCAGGAGGTGTCGGAAATGGCGAACGGCCAGGAATGGCCCGAGCAGCTCGCGGTCGAACGTGCTGTAGTTTAACTCGTTCGGCCGGAGTTGCCGGCTGAAAAAAGCGAGTGGCTGCCAAACCCCGTCCACCCATTGCTCATGGACGGCACCCACCGCGTAGTTGGAGGCGTCCGTAGTGAGGGCAATGGGCGCGTTGAGCACCGGGTGAGCCAGCAGCGTTGCGTCGGCGAGGGCCCGTTTGGCGCTGGCGAAGGCCGCGTCCATGGCCGCGGACCAAACAATGTCATGCTTGGCCGGCTTGCCCCGGAGGGCCTCGTAAAGGGGCCGCATGAGCTGAGCAGCGCGGGGCAAGAATCGGTGATAAAAATTCACCATGCCGAGGAACTCTTGGAGGGCCTTGATGGAACGGGGACGCGGGAACGTGGTGATGGCCTCGACCTTGGTCGGCAGCGGCACGGCCCCGGTCTTGGTGATGCGGTGGCCCAAAAAGTCAACGGTCGTCGCGCCGAAGTGGCATTTGACCGGGTTGACAATTAAGCCGTGCTCGCTGAGGCGACCGAACAGTGTTCGGAGGTGGAGGAGGTGCTCGGCGCGGGACGTGCTGGCGACGAGGATATCGTCCAGATAGACGAAAAGAAACGGCAGGTCGCGCAGCACGCTGTCCATCAAGCGCTGGACGCCTGGGCCGCGTTCTTGAGGCCAAACGGCTTCCGCAAAAATTCGAACAGGCCGAACGGCGTGATGATGGCCGTCTTCGGGACGTCGGCCGCCCGGACAGGTACCTGGTGGTAGCCCCGTATCAGGTCAATTTTCGAAAAGATGACCCGTCCCGCCAAACGGGCGGAAAAGTCCTGAATATGCGGGATCGGGTACCTGTCGGGGGTGGTAGCGTCGTTGAGACGGCGGTAGTCGCCACACGGGCACCATCCACCCCCCGGCTTTGGCACGATGTGCAGTGGCGAGGCCCACGCGCTATCGGAGCGCCGCACGATGCCGAGGTGCTCCAACGCGTCGAACTCGGCCTTCACCACGGCGAGCTTGGCCGGGTCGAGGCGGCGGGCCCTGGCGTAGACCGGCAGGCCCATAGTGGGTATGTGGTGCTCAATCCCGTGCCGCACCGCAACGGCCGAAAACGTCGGCCGCGTGAGGGCCGGGAATTCCGCGAGCAGGCGAGCGAACTCGTTCGCTGCCGGGAGGGCGCACGCCAGTTCGGTCGGCGCGGAGCTGCTCATCGTGCACGCCAGGGAGCTGAAGGTCTCGGCGTTGACAAGGCGACGTTTGACGTCGACCACCAGCCCGTGCACGCAGAGGAAGTCGGCGCCCAGCAAAGCCATGGGGACGCAGGCGGTCACAAAAGTCCATTGAAAACGCTGGCTGCCGAAGCAGAGGGTGACGACGCGTGGGCCAAAAGTGCATATGGCCGAGCCATTAGCAGCGACCAAAGAGGGGCCGCAAACGGCGTCCCGCCTGTCCTGCTCGGAGGCGGGTATGACGCTCAGTTGGGCGCCGGTGTCACACAGGAAACGCCGCCCAGACGCTTTGTCCCGAATAAACAGCAAGTTGCCCGAGTGGCCGGCGCTCATGGCTGGGAATGAACGCCGGCCCGGCCGTTTCCCGACCTGCCGAAAGTGCACGGGGGCCGGCACGTCCGAGCCTTGTGTCCGAAGCTGGCGTGGTAATAACACCACGCCCGGTCAGGTGGAGGCCCCGGCCATCGTGTCGGAAGCGGGCGGTGCGGCGTGGCGGCCGCCAGTTGCACCGGCAGTTCGGCCTCCAACCGCGCAGGGCGCTCGGGCGTCGTGGGCGTCGCCTCGAAAGGCGGTGGGCTCCAGGTAACCGCGCCGATGTGCTGGCCCGCCGAGGAGATCTTATCGGCTTCCCTGGCGAGGGCGCGGGAATCCGTGATCAACGTGCCAGCCAGGGCGAGGCGTACCGGGTGAGGCAGCTGGCGAAGGAACAGCTCGCGGAACAGAAAATCCGGAGAGTGCTCACCGAGCAACGAGAGCATATAGTCCATGCGCTCTGACGGGCGCGTGTCGCCGAGCTCGGGCAGAGCGAGCAGGCGCCGTGCGCGTGCTGCCGGTGAGAGGGCGAAAGCGTCGAGGAGGAGTGTCTTCAGCGCGTCGTATTTGTCAGCAGCCGGCGGGTGCTCGAGGAGGCTCAAGGCACGGGCCGCGGTGGCGGAACCGAGCGCCGCCACAACATGGTGGAAGCGGGTGTCGTCCGCGGTGATGCCTCGCAGGGCGAACTGAGAGTCCGCCTGAGCGAACCAAACAGCCGCGTGAGCCTCCCAGAAGGTAGGCAGTTTAAGCGTCACTGCCGTATCCATGTCGGTAGGTCACCAATGAAGGAACTGCGCTCCAACGCGAGTCGAAAGAATTGACGCGACCAAAGACGGAATTCGTCCGAGTTGCTTTATTGAAACAAAACAGCTCAGGTATTCTGACAAGCCCGTTTATCGGGCAGCAATATATATACACATTTATGTCGGGAAGTTTGCCCGGCAAAAGCTATACCGGGCATGCCCGGGTGTCAAGGGCGAGCCTTGGAAAGGCGAGTCTGGACCTGCCCGGGCGTGTTTGGCTGCGGCCTGGCAAGTCGAGGCTGGGCGTGCCCGGGCGCTCTGGGCGAGCCCTGGAAAGGCGATAGCGGGCATGCCCGGACGCTCTGGGCGAGCCCTGGAAAGGCGATAGCGGGCATGCCCGGACGCTCTGGGCGAGCCCTGAAAAGGCGATAGCGGGCATGCCCGGATGCTCTGGGCGAGCCCTGGAAAGGTGAGAGCGGGCATGCCCGGGAAAGACGAGACCGGGCGTGCCCGGGAGGTTCGGGCGTGCCCGGGAACAGTGAGTCCGGGCATGCCCGGGAGAGGCGCGTCTGGCCGTGTTCTGGCCGGTGCAGGGCGATTGTGTGCATCCAGCGGTAACCGCTACACCCTCCCCTTACCTTTTCTCACCTTTGTTCCGTCTTTTGTGTGTCACCCTTCCACGTTATCATCCCTCCCCCCCTCTTGAGAGTGAGAAAGTGAGAGAGCACACGTGGTGAGACCGGTAAAGGTTCCCCCTTAGGGCGGTTCCCTCTTCGGGTTTTTTTTCGCCTCGTGTTACAAATCATAATACTTTTCCGTTTCTTTTTTCGTAAATATTTTTATTTTTCGTTTGTTTACTGGAGCTTTTTGGCTTCATTAACCCTTTATACATTTATCCTTTGTTTAAACGTGCAAACGATGGCGGATAGCTCTCGTTACACGTCTCTTGAAGCGCTAACCCGGAAGCATGGGTTAGTTTGCTCACCTCCGTCGGGAATCGACGTCGAGGCCATTATCCTTGCGGTCGGAGAGTTAATCGGTTTGGATAATGTAAAAGCGGCTTCTCGCATGAATAAACGCGCGGTAATCTTTGTTTCCACAGTGCCCATGGTTGCTCAAATAGTCGAGCACGGGCTCTGCTTTGCTCCCGACGTGTTTGTTCAGGTTTGTCCACTCGACACGCCGGCAGTTCGGGTTTCTCTCTCTAACGCTCCTCCGTTCCTTAAGAACAAAGACCTGGTTACTGAACTAAACAAACTTGGTTCTGTCGTCTCTTCAGTTACAATGGTTCCTGTACGAGGAAAAAATAACCGTTTAAAACACGTCATGTCCTTTCGTCGTTTTGTTTATATGATCTTACCGCGTGGTGTAACCTCTTTAAATGCGGTATTGCCCTTCAACTCAAGGTCGAAGGTCACACTTATCGGGTCTTTGTCTCCACAGAGTCTCTAGTTTGTTTTGAGTGTGGTCAATATGGTCATTTAAAGGACTCGTGCCCGAAAAAGTCCACAGATAGAGTCACTAGCCTGAATGGTGATGAACAGCAGGGCTCTACTGAGATCGTTGTCGATGATGTAAACAATATGGGTGGTGCTGATGTAGACCCCATTGTAGACAAACAGAGAACCAGGAAAAGAACCCTCCCACCTTCTAGCGACCTCAACGAGCCTGATAATAAGGTCTTGGCCGGTCCTCCAACTTTCGCTCAAGTGGTTAGTGAAGGTTATGGTGGAGCGCGACCTCCTCCTCAGCAGTTTCCTCCAGTTGAGGAAATTCCTCAACCTCCCCCGCCTTCAGAATACTCTGAGGGTAATGTGATAAATGCTGAAAATGTATGTGTTGGCCAGACAGCACCTGAGTCTCTCCAGTGTTCTGAGGGTAAACCTCCATGTGAGGTTGAGCCTCCATGTGTGTCCCCTGCTGAAGCTTGTGTTGATTGTGCCACCCCTCCCTCTGTGGGGAGTGGTGAGTGTGTTGGAACTAGTGATCTGTCTGTGGAATCCTCCATTGAGGCAGCTGAGCCTTGTCAAGCTCATGGTCAGCAGGGTGATAGTGCTGAAGTCTCAGATTTTCGTGTCGATGAGCCCGTTGCCTCGGCAATGGACTCTCAATGCAATGATTGTGACTCTGATGGGGGTTCTTCCGTTGCCTCACTGAGTGATGGTGAGGCCGACTTCTCATCGGAGCATGTCTCTGGAGGCTCTGTCCCTCCTGCTGAAATCGTGGATTTCCTACAAAAAACTTACCGTAAAAAGCACGTGAAAATCTGCGATTTCTTCGTTGATACTCACGCCTTCATTAGTGGGGCTCAGGAAGTTGTACAACAATCTGCGGCCCTTCATATTTCTGATCAATCACTGAAAAGACTGAAGAGGTACCTTGTCACAGCAAGGAAAGAATTAAACCTGTAATGGCTGTGTTGCTGCCTATGTTTCTATGAACATAGCAAGCTTGAACATTAATGGTGGGCGCAGTCAGCTGCGTCGGTCCCAAACTGTGCAATTAGCCAGGAGGGAAAAGATTGATGTACTTTTATTGCAAGAAACTCGTGCCACTGCAGACTGCATGGCTGATTGGCAGCAACAGCTGATTGGCACTTGGTTTTTTAGTAATACAGATTCTGTGAGTGCGGGTATGGCTTTTTTTGTCAGTTCACGTTTGTCTGTCTCCCCCCCCATCTTTAAGGAAATCGTACCAGGCTATCTAGCCTCTGTAGAGCTTGCATACAATCAGCAACGATTTATGTTTGTTAACGTCTATGCTCCAAGTGATAGCACAGATAGAGGAACTTTTTTTAATCAGTCCTTTAATTTCCTGAGACACCTCTCTTCTGATACGTTGTTGTGCTTAGGGGGTGACTTTAACTGTACTGTAAACCCAACTTTAGATAGGAACAGTGCAGAGCCACATCCAGCTTCAAGTAGGCCTCTTTCCAGTATAATTTTGCGGCATGACCTCAACGATGTATGGCGGCAACAACACCCAAACCTGCAGCAATTTAGCTGGTGTCGGGTTTTACTAAATCATCTTTCACTTGCTCGTCTTGATAAATTTTATATTCCTAACTCTGCTGTCAACCTTGTGACATATACGGCTATTGTCCCTTCAGGCTTCTCTGATCATTCTTTGGTAAAACTGTGCTTTTCTTTTCCTCGTTTCAAACGCCGCACCCTGTATTGGTCCTTTAACACCTCACTTCTGAGCGATCCTTTCTTTAAATCATCCTTTGTGGTTTTTTGGGACAAGGTTGTGGATTTCCAACATCGTTTCCTAAATCTCTGTCAGTGGTGGGACTATGCTAAAGCGCAGATCCGTGTTTTCTGTCAGCAATACAAAACCAATTGCTCTCAAAGTAAACAATTATGTATTGATGCCTTGAAACAAGAAATTCTACGATTGCAGGAAGGTGCTGAGGTCCTCAGTGATGAAAGACGGTGTCAACTCCTCTTTGAAAAACAAACTCTGCTTAAGGAATTAATTCAAGAAAATGGTATTGGTGCCTTAGTCAGGCTGAGAGTGAATGGTTTACTGTCGTCAGACACATGTTGTAAAGATTTCTTTAAGTTTGAGAAGACGACGAAGGCGAGCCAGCAAATGCTTAGTCTTCGGGCTAGTGATGGGCATATTCTTAGTGATAATACGGAGATTGTTCATTTTGTTCGGTCTTATTTTGAGAATGTGTTTTCCTTTAAGCCCAATGATGTGCCTGCAATGCAGAATATTACGACCAATTTACCGCAGATAGATGAGCATCAACGGCATGTCTTGGATGAGAACATTACTCTCAGTGAACTTAAAACTGCGCTCGATGGCCTTGCTGATCATAAGGCTCCTGGTTTTGATGGGCTACCAGCTGAATTTTATAAAACCTTTTGGGACATGCTTGGTCCTGCTTTGCACTCAGTGTTTTTATACAGTCTGCGTGAGGGATTGTTACCCCTTAGTTGTCGGCGTGCAGTTGTTTGCCTTATCCCTAAGAAAAACGACCTGCAATTGATACAGAACTGGTGTCCAATCTCTCTTCTCTGCACAGATTACAAGATTTTTGCCAAAACGCTAGCTAACCGTGTAAAGACTGTTCTAAGCACAGTTATACATCAGGATCAATCGTACTGTGTTATGCACAGATCTATGCACGATAACATTTTTTTGGTACGAGACCTGTGGGATGTGTGTGCATTTCAACAACAACATACCGGTCTCTTTTTTATTGACCAAGAAAAGGCTTTTGACTCTGTTAATCATGAGTATTTGTTTCACATTTTAAAGCAATTTGGTTTTGGGGCATCCTTTATTTCATATGTATCCTTATTGTATAATCACATTTTTAGCTTGATCAAAATCAATGATGGTCTCTGTTCACCTTTGCGGATTGGGAGGGGAATTCGGCAAGGCTGTCCCTTATCTGGAATATTGTACTCTCTTTGCATTGAGCCCCTTTTGATTCGTTTACGATCTTCTCTTATGGGATTTTCAGTGACTCCCTCAGAAAATCCCGTTATCATTTCGGCCTATGCTGATGATGTATGTGTTGCTGTTCGCAGCAGTAATGACATTGCTCTGCTATTTGAGTGCCTACGGGTTTACTCTCAAGCATGTACAACGCAAATTAATTGGTCGAAATGCAAAGCAGTTTGGGTCGGCGGTACGCCACCTTCTGCCCTTCCAATTCTCCCTATGAATTTGACATGGGAAAAAGAAGGTGTGAAATACCTCGGTGTTTACCTTGGAACCCCAGGCTTTGTCAAAAGGAATTGGGATGGTTTGCTCCACAAAATCAGCAACAAATTAAACAGATGGAGAGGAATTTTGTCGACCTTGTCTTTCCGAGGTCGTGCCCTGGTCATTAACAACCTGGTGGCCCCTCTCTTATGGCATAAAATGATTGCCTTGCAGCCACCTGCAACGTTGGTGTCGTCAATCCAAAAATGTTTACTTGACTTCTTTTGGGATGGCAAACACTGGCTAAAGCCAGAGACTATTTGCCTCCCACTGGCAGAAGGAGGTCATGGGCTTGTGGACATTCTTTGTCGGGTGATGGCCTTCCGAGTCTCCACAGCTCGTCGTTTTATATTTCTGGAGGCCTTGCCCTGGAAATCGACTGCAAACTGTATACTAAAACAAGCCGGCATGCTTGGGTACAATTGTGAACTCTTCTTCATGGAGCTGCAACATGTCGATGCTTCGCTGCTCCCTGACTTTTACCAAGATGTCTTGAACGTCTGGCGGTCCATTTCAATAACTCGCCAAATGGAGACATACAACAGTGAAAGGTTCCTCCGGGAACCCCTTTTCTACAATGCCCTCTTTCCTGCTATTCCTCGCTCACGTGCCTTTGTGCAACGTTTTGTGAGTGCTGGCGTGAAAACGACTCGGGACCTTCGTGACTGTAACAGGAACAGTTGGTTCTCCCCAGGACATCTTCAAGTAAGAACTGGCATCAGATCTTTGAGGAGCGTAGCCAAGGTCCTACAGGAAATCCTGTGTGTTTTTAGGCACCTGGGCCTGAGCTCAACCGCCAACATTGGTGACCACCATACACCACCACAGATCTGTGCTAGCTCTATCCTGCCAGCTGATATCGCCACAACATCTATCTTGCTATCCTCATCGCCACTTTCCAGCAAGGATAAAAAGAGACTGTATCGTTTGTGTATCTCAGTTCGGTTTCCCTCGTTACAGCCTCTTTCTTTTGGGGCTCGATGGAAAGAGAAACTGCCTTCTGGGTCTCCCTCCCATCCGCAATGGTCTGCAATGTATGTTTCACCGATTGTTAAAAGGACTGGTGATATTGCTTGGAGACTCGCCATATGGTGTTGCCCTCCAATGTTTTATTACATCGTTTTAATGAGGATAATTCAGTGGAATGCCCCTTTTGTATGATTTCTGAAGACCTTTTCCATGCTTATGTAGATTGTGCAAGACTCTTTCCCTCCTTTGGTTTTTTATCAACTTTTTTTAATCGTATGAACTTTTCTTTTTCTACACGTGTTTTTATCTTTGGAACACCACTTAGTTATAAAAAACGCTCTGAGACTGCTCTTGCTAATTTCTTAATTTCTATTGGAAAATTAGCAATCTACAAAACAAGAAAAGCAAAGCTCCTGGCAAATGCTGATATTTTATGTGATGTGGTAATTGTGTTTAAGGCTCTAGTCATGGCAAGGTTACGCTTGGAATTTTCTTTTTGCCAAATGAAAGATGATTTACAAACCTTTGTGGAAAAATGGTGTGCAAAGGGTGGGTTTTGTAAACTTGATCATGGTTTGTTAAGTTTTTTATTTTAGTGCTTGGTGTTTTTATTGTTGTTGTTTGGCTGCACATGTTTTGAATTGTGGTGACTTTATTATTTGCATGACTTGTATGGTTTTCTTACCTTTATAATAAAAGAGCTTCAAAAGTCAAAGTCTCTCTCTCTCTCTCTCTCTCTCTCTCTCTCTCTCTCTCTCTCTCTCTCTCTCTCTCTCTCTCTCTCTCTCTCATCCCAGACATTTTCAATATAAATTTTTTACAGCTATGGTGGTTTTTGGAGAGCATTGCCTTTTCACAGGCAGTATTTTGTGGCATTGACATCTTGTCCTGAAGGCGTTACGAGTAAACCATGATGTATGGAGTTCCACCACATTTAGAACAGAGCAGAGTGGAGCATGCATATTACGTTTTTCCTAATGGTTATTATTGAGCCGGCTGGGTTTTTTGTTTGACAGTTCACTATAGATAGGTTTAATGGACACAACTCTTTTTCCAGCTGTTGCCAAAATATCAATTCCCAATACAGCTGCTTTGCAACAGATTTGGACCCACACCCTCTGGGATGTCAGTCCGGTGTCCTCACTATTGGGCCATCACATGTGGTTTTTCATCCCTATATAAATTTCCACATTGACCTGTAGGAGTTCTTGGTTTACGGCCAAAATGTTTGTTTGAGGATAAAGTCTGCATTTATGCACATATACATTAGGACATTAGAAGACAATATCAAGATCAACAAAACATAGGGGTTTAAATCAGAGGTCGTATTATATTGGCACACTAACGGTAAAACAACAACCACCAAAAGGGCCGAAGTGCATTGTTGGCCTTGATCTTAATAATGACGTAATAATAAAAAAATTATTTCGGTTTAGTTATTTTTTACATGCATGATTTGTTGCGGATGGAGGAAATTATTGAGCATATCCGCATGCTCATGAGAATTTGATTTGCAATCACTGCAAAACTAATCAGCAGTTGCACAATGAATTCTCAAACATGTCCCAAGGTGAGCATTAACACAGCACGTTCTGGTTAGCCCACCTGCTTTATCAGCGCCTGGCTGCTCTCGAGGTGTCCCTATAATTTGCAGAACAATCTGCTTCGTGTTTTGTTCAGAGACAAATGGTTAACTGGGGGCAGGACCTCATGTATGTTCAACTTGAGGAGGTGTGGCTTCAGGGTAATTTTTTTTTTGAATCCATGGGCTAAGGACATACTGATGAGACAAATGCTTAACACAGACACTGAGCTTGGGGGAACTGACGTCACTAACGTCACTTCCTGAGATACTCTGGGTACCAGCGAACATGATGATGATGATAGAATTAGAAAGAGAAAGGCCACAAGTGTTTCACAGCCTCTTCCTATCATTACAATCATGAGTTGATTAACTGTTCAAATTTATCATTACAGCGAGAGCAGATGTGCAGTCGTAACAAAGCTTTATCCGGACAGGATATAGTAACGAGAAAATTGGAAAAGAGAAAATGTAGTCCTACTATTTAATAGACAAGCAAGAGAGCGGGTGGAGAATCACAGGACAATAAATATAACTTTGGAGGCAGGGGAGATAGTTGAGACAATAATTGGAAAAAGACCGAGCCAACACCGAGAAAGGCTTATTATCATAAGGACCAGCTATATCAGCACGGGTCCAGGAGAAATAGAGTGGCCTGTAAAACTATTCACCCCCGACCAATAATGCCACATTTAGATGAATTATGAATTTTGTAGAAATAATTTTCCAAATTAACTTTTTTATTCATAACTGAAGACATCAAACTAAACACCTTTATAGTTGACAGAGGTTACATGTTAGGAATACCTGAAAACAAACACGTACAAATAAAAATTCACTGGTTGCAAAAGTATTCAGCCCCTTAGGTCAGTACTTGGGAGTAGCACCTTTCCAGCAAGGGCTGCTACGAGTCTTTTGGGGTCTGTCTCTGCCAGCATTTCACAGTGAGATGGTGAAATCTTTGCCCATTCTTATCCTGAAAATTGCTCGAGTTCTGCTAAATTTTATGGGGATCGTCGATGGGCTGCAATTTTCAAGTCTCGTCATAAATGTTCAATTGGGCTCAAGTCAGGACTTTGACTATTGAGCCACTCCAATGTGAATTTAGCTTTGTGATTTGCATCATTGTCCTGCTGAAATGTGAATATCCTACCCAGTTTCAGATTTATGGCAGAGTCAAGCAGGTTTTCATCAAGGATTCTCCTGTATTTTGCACCATCCATTTTCCCTTCTATCCCGACAAGCTTGCCAGAATGCCAGTCCCTGCTGATGAAAAGCAGCCCCATAACATAATGGCTGTCACCACCATACTTGACAGTAGGGATGGTGTTGATTGGGTGATGTGCAGTGTCAGGCTTATGCCATACATATATAGTGCCAGGGAGACTGTAGATGAGAATCATGGTTTTGGATTGGGAATGATCCGAGATGGTGATGAGCAGCTGGCTTGAAGACCTCAAGGGAAGAATGACATTGAAAAGAATGTGGAATTTGGTTCCACAGATGGGGAAAAAGAGGAACAAATGAGTGGAGGTGAGCAGTAATTCTGGATTTAGGTAGTTTCACCAGAAGGGGATTGATGGTGGACTGTGTGTGCCCTGCAGAAATATGTAAGGGGTGTGGGAGGGGGGGGGGTGTGGACAAACCACGGAAAGAGCAGAGGGTGCAATATCAGAAAGGAGGCAGTAGAAGACAGAGGCCACTGACCTGTCTGTGAAGGAGAAGTGATAGACCCATTAACTCAGCTTCATCGAGGGAGATTCCAAGAATCTTAAAGGCCTTGACTTCCACGTCAAGCTGATCAAGATGTGAGGCAGCCCAGATGAGACAGCAGTACTCCATCAAGTTGTGGATTAAGGCCTTGTAGGTGGATAGAAGTTCAGATGGGCCAAGGAAACATTTTGTATAATGGAGGATGCCCAGTCAGCGACTGGCATTGGAGGCCAACGTTGAAATGTAGTTTGCCCAAGAAAGATCATGGCTGATGGTGAGACCCAAGAGTGACAACTTCCGCAAGAGGATTGTTAAGAAAGTAAATAGGAGGTGGTCTTTTCAGATAGAAAGAGTGAAAGTGTGAGATTTGTCAGGATTGAAGAACATATTCTAAGTGTTTGACCAGCTTGTGATTGTTTTTCAAGGTCTGAAGAGAGGGAAGAGGCTGCAACCTGTCTGAAGGATGTCACAGCAGAGGGTGGAGACATCAGCAAATAGATAAAGGACATTTTCCAGAGAGTCAGATAGATCATTTATGAAGATCAGGAATATGACTGGGCCTGGAATACTGCCTTGGGTGACTCCAGTCTTGACAGGGAGACGAGGTGGAAGGATTCCGCTGAGAGCCACACGTTGGCTACGAGAGTAGAGGAAGTCAGTAAGCCATGTGGGGAGTTAGCATTGGATACCATAGGCAGAGAGTTTGTAGAGTAAGGCGAGATGCCAGACTGTATCAAATGTACGAGATAATTATCAACTTCAAGGACAATCAAAAAAAAAAAACCTACCATGCAACTGAGAATTTCAACAGTTTTACTGTTGTCAAGGAGTAGAAATGTAATAATTAGTCATTTTATCTCACTTTTAAAGTCATTTCCTGTTTTAAAATGTACTTTCTGAAAACTAATCTTCCTACACAGGTCAGATGCATTCTTCCAGAATTCCACACCTGCTTACCCTCCCCAATACTAAACGGAATGCTCACCTCCATTCCTCAATCCTTCTTTTCTCTGTTTGGAACTGACTTTGTATCTGTTGTTTTGTGGCCCTCCTGTCAGTCCTTCAAGAGGTCTGTCCATCATATCACTTCATGCTTTCTTTATACCCTTTCTTTAAAACAGCTGTTCACCACCATCTCTTATCTTCCCCCATCCAAAACCTTGATCTTTTCTACCTCCCCGCTAATTTCACCCCAATTCCACTTTTTTGAAATACCAACTTCTGTCCTGCAAGTCCTTGGTGTCCTTGTGTTTTATACTTCTCCCACCCCCCCCCCCCCCCTCCCACGCCTCCTCCTCCCAAGCCCTCTCCCTCCCACACATCTCCCTGCTCTCAAATGTTATGTTTGTGTGCTTCCCCTTCTCTCCCCATCTTGTTTTCCGCTCCCTCTTTTTATATATTTTGTTTGTCTGGTTGATTTGTTTGTGAAGTAAATGTTAGCTCTTTCACGAGCCTCGATTCAGTATACAAAAAAAAAAAAAAAAAATACCCACCCCGGCTCTCTTCTACTCTTGCTGACACCCCCCCCCCCCCCCCCATTCCATCCCTCTCCCCCTGCCGCTCCTTCCCCCGCACCTCTTTGCTTTTAGCATCCCATACACTCATGTGCAATGTCTTTGTCTGTCTGTTGACCTTTGATCCTCTGTCATTCTTTGAACCTGCACATACTGAAAATCAAAGGGTTTAAAAGGATGTTGTGATATAAAAGAAAATGTACAACACCAGTTAATTAGTTGAGAAAGGGATTAAATTAGCGAAGAAAAGGA
>NC_136270.1:40524055-40926555 GCF_964187855.1 Myxine glutinosa
CTTTTGAATATCCTTTGTTCTTTTTTGGTGTGTTTATGATCCTTATACAATGTTTCTTTGAACTCGTTGCTTGGTTTAACACTGCTTTGTGGAATGGTTTTATACTTTTTATAATAAAAGGATACAAAAGTCAAAAGTCTTTCTCTCTCTCTCTTTCTCTCTCTCTCGCGCCCCCTTCTGGATGGTTGTGAGTCGTGCGTGGGTGTGGTAATCATGGCGGGCTGTGGGTGTTGAGCTGTGAGTACGGTGCTGTGTTGGTGGTCTTTCCTATCCTCCTTTCACTCCATTTTGTGTCCTTGTACGAGTTTGTGAAGTTTCTCCGTGTTTCCCTTCTGCTCTTGAGACAAGAGAGGGAGAGAGAGACAGCACGGTAACGGTTAGCCACCTGTATTAATTTATAACGTGGGTTGGTTATATCGTGCCGATTATTTATTTACTTATTTAACTAATTTTGATTTGTTTGGTTAGTTTATTAAATTGTTACTGTTTAGTTTGTTTAGTTTATTGCCGATAAATGGCTAATAGGAATAGTCAAAGGACTGCTGATCGTGTTAGTGATGAGGTGTTATCGCGTAAGCACGGGCTGTGCCTTGTTCCGCCGGAAGACGTGCAAATGGACGATGTTCTACTTGCAATCGGGGATTTGATCGGGGTAAATAACATTCGTGCTGCATCTCGAATGAACCACAAAGTGGTGGTTTTCGTGTCACAAGTTAGCCTTGCAGACATCGTGGTGCAAAACGGGTTAACGTTGGGGAACGACCAATTTGTCCCGGTATCGTCCATGGACACGCCGGCGGTTAAAGTTATTTTAAGTAACGTTCCGCCCTTTCTGAGGAATGAAGAAATCCTACGTAAATTAGGGGAGCATGGGACTGTCGTCTCACGAATTATCACGGTCCCCCTGCGAACCAGGAACGGAAGGTTGAAGCATGTCGAGTCGTTTAGACGTTTCTGTTTCGTCGTACTAAAGGATGAGGCAAAACAGCTGAACATATCTATAAATTTTAAAATAGGAGATCATGATTACCGGATCTTTGCAGTGACTGAGACCTTGATTTGCTATACATGTGGGGCATACGGACACACTCGGCAGTATTGTCCTGATGTGAGGAAGAGTTATGCCACAGCAGCTGGGGCAGCCCCCCCCCCCCCCACCCCCTGTAAATGACTTGAACGACCCTGTAGATGAGCCAGGTGTCGAAAAAAGGTCAACACCGGAATACCAGGATGCGGGTGACAGTGGTGCTGGTGGAGAAGCCCATACGGTAGTGGAGCAACCATATGTGGAGGAGAGGCTGCAACCTCAAGAACAAAGGGACTTTGAGGAGGTGAAGCTGATGGAGACCGAGTCGAGGAGAAACTTGAAACGCTCTCTTGCGAGCGATGAGAATGGAGGAAAAGGAAACAAAATGGTTCTCGTGCAGGCAGATGGAAATACAGACCAACCTGATGACCATGAGCAAAATGGTAATGCAATAGGTAGAGATGGGAATCTGCCCATTTCACAGGATGAAGAGAATCGAAGCATTACCGAGTGTGTCACCGTGTGTGATGGTGGACACCCTGCACCATGCGACGAGCAGTTAAGGACCCTCATCTCAACGAAAGATGATGAGAAAGAGATTGATAAGTCGGTGGCAGACAACAACGATGGGGTAGTTGGTGCCATGCAGACGCAACAAAAATACCATGGTGACAATGACACAGATGAGGTGCCAGTACCTGATACACCACTGGGTGAGAGTGGGGTCGAGGCTGATGAGGAAGGATGCAGTCTTGCTGCCCTGAGTGAGTCTCAGAAGGAGCAGGTGAGGCAAGCAGAGGTGACAAAAGGGAAGGTCATTGATTTCTTAAACGAAACGTTTAGACAACGTCATGTTGTAATTAGAGATCATTTCCCTGATGTTCAAGCTTTCATTAAGGTTTCGAAACCTCTTTTACAGAAAAATGACCCCATGCTCTCGGAGCCTCAATTTCAACGTCTTCGTAAAGCAGTAACAAAGGCGAATAAGGAATTGCAGGCGGAAGGTGAGCTACCACCTTAGAATGACAACGCGAGAAATACATATTGCCTCCCTGAACATCAATGGGGGATGTGCCCCCTGACGAAAATTCAAGCAATCCAGGCAATGGAGAGGGTAAAAGCAGATGTCATTCTATTGCAAGAGACCCATGCCACAAACAATTTGGCAGCTGAATGGTGTAAACTTTTTAAAGGGCAATGGTGGCTGAGTGGGGTTTCCACACCCAAGGCTGGTGTTGCCAATCGCCTTAAGTCCCAGGCTTCCCACTCAGAGTGTTATTTATAGGGAGGTCTATAAGGCACATTTGATAGCGGTGGAGTTCTACTGCAATACACAAAAGCTTATTATAGTAAATGTGTATGCACCAAGTGAACCTATAGAAAGAAGAACATTCTTTTCCACATTGCGGGACTTTGTAGAGGGACTGGATCCAGCTGCTCTCACCTGTATCGCAGGGGACTTTAACTGTACAATTGATCCTTCAGTTGACAGGAATGGACATGAACCCCACAGCGCTTCTACAAAGGTGTTAGCGAGCCTCATCAAGAACTATTGTTTTGAGGATGTGTGGAGGTTGCAGCATCCAACTTCATGGGCCTACACATGGTGCAGATGTCATGATGGCGTCATATCAAGGGCAAGGCTGGACAGGATCTATATCAATAAGCCAATGCTGAATGTGGTGTCCACTACCCAAATACTCCCAACAGGGTTTTCAGATCATAATTTAGTGGCAATGTCCTTTAAATTACCCCTGACATCAGGAGGTAGCGCATACTGGTCACTCAATACTCGGTTGTTAAGTGATAAGAAATTTAAAAGATGCCTTCCGAACCATGTGGGGGAAAATCCGGTCCTCTAAGCTTGAGCATGCCAACCTTCGCATATGGTGGGACCTTGCAAAGTGTCAAGTTAAAACGTTTTGTCAACAGTATAGTCTGTTTACTACTAAAATGCAAAGTCTCTCAATTGACTCATTAAAGGCCGAAATTGCAGAATTGGAACAGAATCGTAATGGGGCTGGGAAAGATTTGGGATATGATCAGTTTACTATGGACAAAAAGGTCATTACTGACTGAAATGGTGAGGCAGCGGGCAATGGGTACCTTGGTGCATATGAGGATGAGTTACTTGACTTTGGATATGCCAAATAAGGACTTCTTTAGCTTGGAGAATTCGGTGAAAAACTCGCAGCAAATTCATAAGCTCTGTACTGCTAATGGGTCAACGGTTACCTCCCAACTGGAGATTAAAGCGGCCTTGAAAGCATTTTACTCTGACCTGTATTCTGCCCAGAGTATCAACAGTGAGGCGATACAGGAGCTGATTGCTGGGCTCCCAGAAGTCGAGGAGGACAAGCAGCACACACTGGAATCGTCAATTTCACCTGATGAACTTGAAGCAGCCATGCGAGGCTTGAAAGATGGTAAAGCCTCGGGGATTGACGGGCTGCCTGGAGAGTTTTATAAGACATTTTGGAATCTTGTGGGACCCGATCTGCTTGAAGTCCTTGACGAAAGCCTTCGTGCTGGAGAACTTCCTCTGTCCTGTAGAAGGGCGGTCGTATGCCTTTTGCCGAAGCCTGGGAACATTCAACTCATTGAGAACTGGCGACCTGTTTCCTTACTGTGTACTGACTACAAAATCTTGTCTAAAGTATTAGCGAATCGGCTGAAAGAGGTGATCAGCTCTGTCATACAGCCGGATCAAACCTACTGTGTTCCTGGACGGTCCATGCATGATAATCTGTTTCTGGTAATAGATATTATTTCCTGTAAAAAGTATGTGCCTGCCAGTTTTGGGTTATTGTTTCTGGATCAAACAAAGGCTTTTGATCGTGTTGATCATGCATACTTGTTTTCGGTTCTTAAGGGGATGGGTTTTGGTGAAACCTTCATATCATATGTTAAACTGTTATATACAAACACTTTCTGTATGTTGAAAGTAAATAATAACTTATGCTCCCCCTTT
Source organism: Myxine glutinosa (assembly GCF_964187855.1). NCBI lineage: Eukaryota > Metazoa > Chordata > Myxini > Myxiniformes > Myxinidae > Myxine > Myxine glutinosa. The sequence continues at coordinate 40,528,054 of NC_136270.1, forward strand.
CCCTTTCGACGGGGTATCCGCCAAGGCTGTCCTCTCTCGGGACTGTTGTACACAATTGCCCTTGAACCACTTTTGGCATCCTTCAGGAAACGATTGCCTCAGGATATGGGGGTAGAGGGGTTAAAATTTGTTGTAACAGCTTATGCTGATGATGTTTGTGTTTTACTTAAAGGCCCGGGCAGTGTAGCTGCAGTACAGCAGTGCTTAAAAGACTTCTCTGCAGCCTCTTCTGGTGAAGTAAACTGGAGTAAAAGTATAGGCTTGTGGTGTAGTTCAGGTAACCCCTCAGTCATATCACCACCATCACTCCCACAAAATCTGGTATGGAAAACAGACGGGGTCAAATATCTTGGAGTTTATCTTAGAAACCATGAAATGGAAATGAGGAATTGGGAAGGAGGTGTGGAACAAATCGCATATCGTTTAAAATCATGGAAAGCACTACTGCGGTCTCTTTCATACAGAGGCCACGCTCTTGTTATCAATAACCTGATTGCAGCGAGATTGTGGCATAAAGTCATTACCCTGCAGCCAAGGAGCTGATCCCTGCCATCCAGAGGAAGTTGATAGACTTTTTTTGGAGCGGCTACCACTGGCTGCGGCCCAGTATACTGTACCACCCTCGGAAGGAGGGGGGTCAAGGAGTCATTGATGTCTCTGGGCGGCTTATGGCTTTTCGCCTGCAGTCTGTGCAGAGACTACTGTATGCGGAGGAGCTGCCCTGGCGCCCATTTGCACATTTTCTATTACAACAGGCTGGTGGAATGAACTATGATCGGCACCTTCTCTTGGTGGACCTTGATTGTGTCAGCAGTGCTTCACTTCCCACTTTTTATCGGAGTTTGCTGAATGCATGGAAAGGCCTTGAGGTTAAACGTTGTCTTGAGGCATATAATTGTCGTAATTTCCTCCAAGAGCCTCTGTTCTATAACAGCTTTTTCCCATGTATTCCTCGTAGCCATGCTTTAATTCAAAAATTCATTAAAGGAGGCGTAAGCAAAGTGAGTGATCTAAGGGATGCATCTGGAACCAAGTGGAGGTCTGCTGGGGTGGTGGCGACAGGTGTTTGTGTAGCGTCTGTTCGAGTTGTTCAACAAATCAAACAGGTAGTCGTAAAAAAATTCAGGCAGCTAAACATTGGCTGGGAAGATGCCGGAATTGTCGAAGATTTTCGACTATCTTTCCCCGAAATCAAGGTGCTGCCCTCTGTCCAGTCCAATGATGATGGGTTTCCCTCCCCCTTTCACTTAGTAACTAAGGCTGGTGTCCTTAAACTCGTGAGGGGGAAAGAAGTCTCATCCCTGTCTGGAGCGATGCGTGTGGCCTTGTGGTCAGAACGGTTAGGGCCTGGGTTTCCCTCTACTCCACTGTGGCATAATATGTTTGTTCCACCCATCTATGGGTTCTTAGCGGATATCCAATGGAGGCTAACACATTGGGCTCTCCCCTCAAACACTTTTATCCACCATCTTAATGCCTCGGTGCCTGTAAATTGTCCCTTCTGCGAACAGGAGGAGGATCTTTTTCATGCATATGTCCAGTGCAGGAGGTTAGCACCTCTATTTTCTGTGATTGCACACCTTTCTTATAAATTATCCTTCAATTTTACCTTGCATATGTTTATTTTTGGTGTACCCTTTACCTCCTCTTGTAAAAATGCTGGTGCCTTGATGAAGTTCCTGATTGCCATTGCAAAATATGCAATTTATAAGTCAAGGAAAATTAAGATTGATAAATGTTATGGTGATGACGTCATTCCAATATTTAAAGGGCTGGTGTCAGCAAGATTAAGGCTGGAATTTGATCACCATATGAGTAATGAGAATGTTGAACTTTTTGAATGGAAATGGTGCACTCACGAGGCCTTGTGTGTGGTTCAGGACTCGAAACTCGTCATGATGTTTTAAGAATTGCATCAAGAGTGTGATGCTTTGGTGTTGTTGTACCTTTTTTTTTCTCTGCCCCTGCTTGTAAATACCCTTGCGGTATAGGTTGACATCCTTGTGCATTTTGTGGAAATAAACGGTGTTCAAATTCAATTCTCTTTCTCTCTCTCTTTCTCTCTCTCTCTCTCTCTCTCTCTCTCTCTCTCTCTCTCTTTGTCGCCACCTATCGGCCGTCGGTGCGTTGGGTGTAGCGTCATGGTGGCTGTGAGCAACTGCTCTGTGTTTTGGTGAGTTCGTCGTGAGTTTTCCCCCCTCTCCTGCCCTCCCCTGCCCCCCTCCCTCTTCTTTTCCACCCTGTGTGCTTTGGCATTTGTTCTCATCTGTTCTACACCTTTTCCTTCGAGAGAGAGAGGATTGAGAGCGGGCCCATTCTGGGCGCGGCCTACTGGCGTTGACGGCGCGTTGTAAGCCATTTCTGTGCTTATAATGCACGTTTATTTTTTACTTTAGTTCGTTTTTTTAGGTTTGATACCCTCTTGTCCGGCTCGGACAAGCGGGGAGAGGGGGTGGGTATTTTCGCCGGAATGGCGAATGCACGCTCTCGTCGTGATGACTTTGAAGGCTTAACCAGGAAGCACGCGTTTGTGTGCGTGCCTCCGGATGGAGTCCCTGTCGAGGACATCATCCTCGCTGTGGGGAGCATTGTTGGAGATGAAAATATACGTGCAGCTTCGCGTATGAACCAGAAAGTGGTGGTGTTCATTTCGGACGAGGAACTCGTCCATGACGTGGTAAGCGCGGGAATAACCACGGAAAGCGGTCACTTTATGATGGCATCGCCGCTATTAACTCCCGCGACGAGAGTGGTTATTTCCAACGTACCTCCATTTATCCCAAATGACAAGTTAATGACCGTGCTATCACGGTACGGTAAAATGGTATCGAGGATTTCAACAATCCCTCTTGGGTGTCGGAATGAACGTGTTAAGCACGTAATGAGCTTCCGCAGACAGGTATATATGGTCCTTCCAGACCGTGGGGACGACACAGGCCTCAATATCACTTTCAAAATTAATTTTGAAGAGGCAAATTTCCAGCTATACGCATCGTCCACCACCTTAACATGCTTTCAGCGTGGAGCGTATGGACATTTAAAACGTTCTTGTCCCAAAACCTCGTGTGTCAGGTGTGGCAAGACGGGTCACACTGCCATAGTTTGTAAGGAGGAGGTTGCTCTGCTAATGAATACGCCCAGGGGGAGGGAGGTAAACGCTGCTCCACTAATGAATACTCCCAGTGGGAGGGAGGTTAACGTTGCTCCACTAATTGAGATTCCCAGTGGGGGGGAGGCTATCGCATTGCCACCGCCTAAAATTCCTAATGAGGGTGAATCCAGTGTTCCAAGCGTGAACGTATTTATTCTTCCTCAGCAAAATGTTGAAATGGACACTGATAGCAAGGTGGGGACGAGTAAACGAAGGGCTCCGGATGATAGTGACTCATCTGGAGCAGGTAAAAAGGTCGTGCTCGATTTTCAGGCTGTTAGTGAAAAAACTCCTCAGGATGCACCTGGAATCTCTCTGCAAAGCGCGGATGTTACGTGGTCCCCTCAGTGCATACCAGGTCTCGGTGACCCCCGGACCGTGAGAGGACCTTCGCCAGCAAATAGTATTATATAGGCGCATTCGCCACGCAATCCATAGGAATTTCACCCAGGCGACAACTGATGTGCAAGTATATATTTCCAATGGTAATGATACCAAACACTTTCAAAGACACAACCACGGAGATTTTCCCCGAGCAATCAACAATACACAACCAGGCACAATCAATATTACAACCATGTGAACTCATCTACACAAACTCTAAGATGGCCATCTTAATCTTATACATTCCTCACGTGAGCCCCACTCCTGACTCCCTCCGTGGTCAATGTCTCTCCTCTCCGCACACGGGCGGTTGAACGAGCCCCGGGCGGACGTGCTCTAAACGTGCCGTCTCGGACTGGGGCCGCGGCTGCAGCGCACCTCCTTGCCAAGCCACGGGGCAAACCCAGCGCGGCGTCCAACGTGCGCGAGGCCCCAAGTGCGGACCCGTACGCGTCTTTGTAGACGGGGCAAAACCCAGCGCGGCTTTCGACGCGAGCGAGGCCCAACGTGCGGACCCGTACGCGTCTTTGTAGACGGGGCAAACTGTCCCGGACGCTTGGTTTCGTGCACGAACTCACGGTGACTGGACGTGTCAAAAGGTATTTACCGCCCAGGTAACTCCTCTCGCCAGACGTTTCGCAACGGCGCGTTTTCCGCGCAGCGTAAGGTCGATTCCACCTTCTCGTCGTCGCGGGGCGAGGAAGAAGAAAAACCTTCCTTTCCCTCGTGTCTTTTTCCTCCCTTTGCGTCACTTCCGCTTCCGGCCACTTCCGTTTCCTGCCACTCTTTCAGAAGGGCTCCTGACCCTCCAACCACAACAACTACACAACAACTTAATATACTACACACGGAAGCAAAGACCTGCATGGTAATTTACATACATTCACCTAAATATGTAACACTCCCCCCCTTCAAGAAAGAAAGTTTGAACCCAGCGAAAACTTTCTTTGCCGGCCAATTTGGAGAAACAACCAGATAACTCAACCCCCCCACATTATCAGTTCCCCCCGGGCACAGTTATCACTTAAAAATAAAGCCAGTTAAGCCACTCGATAGCACTTTTCCGGGAGGCCAAGCCGAGTATTCACTACATGGATGCCTTTAGGAACGCGGAGTTCACGGTTAGTCCGTGCAGGAAAGTTCTCTACATGGGCGCCTTGAGGAACGTGGAGTTCACGGTTAGTCCGTGCAGGAAAGTTCTCTACATGGGCGCCTTTAGGAACGGCGTTCACGGTTAATTCGTGTAGGAATCTTGGCTCGGCGGCTCCGCCGCCTTCAGTGCTTCAACTTCTCAGAACGTCCCTAATAATTAGGGTGGGACCACTGGTCCCTGTAGTCCCCTGAATACCGGTCTTCTTCTCGGCCACTACTTTGCCAATTCTTCCTTCGGGAGCGGCCGTAACTCAGGGAGCCTCCATAATAATATTGACTGCGGCCACCACCAAAACTACCGCCCAGTTGTCCTCTCCTGTAGACCTCTCGACGCCTACGAAATGCCTTCCCTACTGTTATGGTCCGACCCTCCAAATCCTTGCCATTCCAATTCTTCTCTGCCTCTCTGGCGTCTTTTGTGCTGGCAAACGTGACAAAGCCGAACCCTCTTGACTGTTGCGTTTCCCAGTCTCTTACCAACCGCACTTCCACCAGCGGCCCATATCTGTTGAAGACAGAGGTCAGAACTTCTTCCTCTGTTTTGAAGTTCAGTCCCCCTACAAATAACTTGGCACTTTTGTCACCATCCCGAGCTGGTGTGGTGTTATTTTCCCTGCTGGGCTCTTTATCAACCCTCAGGTTACCATAAACTTGACCCCCGGCCAAATCATTCCCGAGAACCACAGATACACCCTCTACAGGAAACGTGGCTTGTAAACCGACGGTGACCGGTCCTGACACCAAATCGGACTCCAACTGGATGACCTGAAGGGGAGCACTAACACCGCCCCCGATCCCCTGTAAACGAACACTATCCCTCGTTGCCGTCTCCTCGGACCATGGCAAAATGCCTTCAAGCATTAAAGATTGATGGGCCCCTGTGTCTCTCAATATCCTAACCGGTCTCCGGTTAGTCGAGGCTCCATCCAGTGACACAAACCCCTCGGAAATAAATGGTTGGTAACCCTCTTGATGGCGATTTCTTACGCTAGCCATCGCATTCGGAGTTGTAATAGTCGGACTCCGCTCTGGGTTGTCCCCTTTCATGAGGTAACAACTGGACATCAAGTGTCCAGGTTTTTTGCAAAACGCGCAAGTAGGCCCGGAGGAAAAACTCGGGGTCTGCCTCGGGCCCCCCGAACTATAAGTTTGTCTTGGGCCCGCATCCCTCTGATTTCGAACCGGTGGGGTATCATAGTTGTCCCCATAATCATCTCGAGGCCGCCGCCATGTATGGTCGTTCTCCGCACCTGCTGTTCCCCACCTCCCCTGCGGAGATCTAGGCGAGGAGTTAGGTTCGTGGACCCCTATTCGGTGGGTTAAGGCATAATCATCTGCCATGGTGGCTGCGTCCCACAACTTTGGTACCTTCTTTTCCTGCAGGTACACTTTGATGTCCTCGTGGACACACTGCTGGAATTCCTCCACCAGGATCAAGTCCCGCAATGTCTCGAAGTCTTTCCCGACTCCTTTTGACTCACACCACCGATCAAACATGTTTTCTTTCACTCTGGCAAACTCCACATGGGTCTCACTCTCCCTCTTCCTGGCATTCCTGAATTTTTGCCTGTAAGCTTCCGGAACCAACTCATAGGCTTTGAGGATGTGCTTCTTCAGTACCTCATAATCTGCACATTGGTCCATTGGTAGCGCCGAATAAATTTCCTGAGCTTTCCCCACCAGCACACTTTGCACGAGTATGGTCCATGCCTCCTCCGGCCAGTTTAATTGTCGAGCCACTTTCTCAAAGTGTGGAAAAAATTTCGCGACTTCTTTTTCACTGAACGGTGGAACCAGCCTCACATGTCTGCCCACATCCCAGGTTTTCTGGTTAGGTGTCGACCCCGTCAGCAAGGGTGGTGCCTCTCCCCGTTCTCTCATTAACTCCAGCTCCTTGAATTTGATTTCTTGCTGAAGCTGCATGTCACGTTCCTTTAATTCCCTTTCCGCTTTTCTCTCCTCTGCTTCGAGGTCCCTTGCAGCTCTCCTTTCCTCTGCTTGTTCCTTTTCTCTTCTTTCCTGGAGTTCTCTTTCCACTCTCCTTTCCTCTGCTTGTTTCTCTTCTCTCCTCTCTTCTGCTTTCCTTTCCTCTTCTGCTCTTTCCTTTTCTGCTTTCCTTTCTTCTTCTGCTAACCTTTCCTGGAGTTCTCTTTCCACTCTCCTTTCCTCTGCTTGTTTCTCTTCTCTCCTCTCTTCTGCTTTCCTTTCCTCTTCTGCTCTTTCCTTTTCTGCTTTCCTTTCTTCTTCTGCTCTTTCCTTTTCTGCTTTCCTTTCCTCTTCTTTTATCCGTTCCTGGCTCCGTAATTGCAACTCCAGTTTCCGGAGCTCAACGTCTTCTGGTTCTTCGGGTAGCCACTCCCAGGCTAACTCGTCCCATGTTCCTAATCCCACCATAGATTGTATCACCGTGGCCTGCAACTCTGCCTTCCTCAAATTAGTTCGGACCTCCAAGTTAAAATGTTTGGCCAATTTCAAGAGATCCGACTTTAGCAACGCTCGGAACTGTGCCTCACTCGGGGTTACCCCAAAGTTCTGTGCCACAAACGCCATGGTGCCTATCGTTAACACCTGTTAACCTTCACCCCAAGACTTTCCCCAATTTCTCAAAAAAAAATATTACCAATTAATAATTAATTAATAAATTTTAATTACCAAAAATATTATTATTTTATTATTTTATACACTTTTAGATCCCGGACGTAGACCCAATTGCGAAACCGCAAATCGTAATTTGGACGAGCCCCCAATTCTGTTACGTGGTCCCCTCAGTGCATACCAGGTCTCGGTGACCCCCGGACCGTGAGAGGACCTTCGCCAGCAAATAGTATTATATAGGCGCATTCGCCACGCAATCCATAGGAATTTCACCCAGGCGACAACTGATGTGCAAGTATATATTTCCAATGGTAATGATACCAAACACTTTCAAAGACACAACCACGGAGATTTTCCCCGAGCAATCAACAATACACAACCAGGCACAATCAATATTACAACCATGTGAACTCATCTACACAAACTCTAAGATGGCCATCTTAATCTTATACATTCCTCACGTGAGCCCCACTCCTGACTCCCTCCGTGGTCAATGTCTCTCCTCTCCGCACACGGGCGGTTGAACGAGCCCCGGGCGGACGTGCTCTAAACGTGCCGTCTCGGACTGGGGCCGCGGCTGCAGCGCACCTCCTTGCCAAGCCACGGGGCAAACCCAGCGCGGCGTCCAACGTGCGCGAGGCCCCAAGTGCGGACCCGTACGCGTCTTTGTAGACGGGGCAAAACCCAGCGCGGCTTTCGACGCGAGCGAGGCCCAACGTGCGGACCCGTACGCGTCTTTGTAGACGGGGCAAACTGTCCCGGACGCTTGGTTTCGTGCACGAACTCACGGTGACTGGACGTGTCAAAAGGTATTTACCGCCCAGGTAACTCCTCTCGCCAGACGTTTCGCAACGGCGCGTTTTCCGCGCAGCGTAAGGTCGATTCCACCTTCTCGTCGTCGCGGGGCGAGGAAGAAGAAAAACCTTCCTTTCCCTCGTGTCTTTTTCCTCCCTTTGCGTCACTTCCGCTTCCGGCCACTTCCGTTTCCTGCCACTCTTTCAGAAGGGCTCCTGACCCTCCAACCACAACAACTACACAACAACTTAATATACTACACACGGAAGCAAAGACCTGCATGGTAATTTACATACATTCACCTAAATATGTAACAGCGGACCAAATAAATAAAGAGGAAAACCCAGAAAAGAGCATCAGGGTTCAGCCGCTAAAACAACGCGCTTCCATTACTCACACAGACGACGTTAATGATGTAAATAATTCAGGCCATGATACCGTGAATGGCGCATCATTGATCCAAGCGAATGTCGCCGAACAGGCTGACATCCATAATAAATCTGCCAATATAGCAGAAAAGGGCGGAAACATAAATCCACAGGAATGTGGGAATAATAATTTCATGCCAATTGAGAAAATCAGTAATCAATGTGCTGATGTTTCCCAAACACAGCACTGCGTGGACCCCCCAGACAAGGGAAGGCTAGGTTGCATAGCAGGAGAAGAAAACGGTATTGACCCAGACCCCATTGGACCACTTTCTGATTTATCAGAATCGGAAGAGGAGGTGGAGGTAACAGCATTATCACAAGTAATGCCAGATCAACCCCCAACCCCTCCCCATATTGTTCTCTCATTCCTCAATGAAACATATAGACAGCGAAATGTCATCATTGGGGATCATTTCCCTGATTTGGCTCCCTTTATTCAGGCTGCAAAACTAGTCATAAAAAAATCTGAGGAACTAAACCTAACAAAATCGCAGTTTCATCGACTAAAGAAAATCATAACAAAGGCAAAGAGTGAGTACTCACAGTGTCAGACAAAATTTACTAATGAGTGATGAAGACGCTTAATCTTGCAACACTCAATATAAATGGCGGTGGGGCCAGTCACATCCGCCAGATCCAAGTGAATAGTTTATTCAAAAGGAAACAAGTCGATGTAATATTACTGCAAGAAACTCATATTACTGAGAAGGTTGAACATGACTGGAGCAGCATGTTCAAAGGTAAATGTTTCTTCAGTAATATGTCATCTGTATCTGCTGGAGTGGGGTTTTTGCTAAAACCAGGACTTGTACCTGAATCTTGCCTCTTTCAGGAGGTGATTCGGGGACGTTTTGCCTCCCTAGAATTGGTGATCAATAGCCTGAAGCTTATTATTTTTAATGTATATGCACCAAGCGAGAGTACTGACCGTAAAGCCTTCTTTACTGAAGTGATAAACCATTTAAATTTGTTTGACCCAAATCAGTGCATATGCATGGGGGGAGATTTCAATTGTACGCTAGAGCCCAAAATAGACAGAAATTCACCGGAACCACATCCTGAGTCCCACGGTGACCTCTCCCAGTTCCTTTCAGGTGGGGTTTTTTTGGATGTATGGCGATTGATGCACCCAAATGACCGGCAGTTTACATGGTGTCGATGCTCCAATGGCCAAGTATCCTTAGCGAGGCTTGACCGCTGGTACATCACCCCACGATTAAGGAATATTGCAACCTCCTCAACTATTACCCCTTCCATCTTCTCTGACCACCACATGGTCACGATGGGCCTATCTTTCCCACAATTCAAACGGAGGAGCGCCTATTGGAAATTCAATACAATCCTTTTGGATGATACCCTGTTTAAGGAAGCCTTTCGCATCCTATGGATAGCAATAGTTGGAAAAAAGCCCCTCTTTGCTTCCACTAACCTTTGGTGGGATAATATGAAAACTCATATACGACTGTTTTGTCAACAGTTTAATTCCCACATCACCCATGAAAATCAAATCACATTGGCACGGTTGGAAACCGAAATTCTAAAACTGCAAAACAAAATGGCAGAGCAGGAAAATGAGGCAAATTATAAATTGCTCCTTGAAAAAAGGACCCAACTCCAGGAAGTATTACAGGAGAAGGCTGCAGGACTGCTAGTTAGACTGAGAGTAAAAAAGCATCAAAGTATCGGATAGTCCTAGCAAAGCCTTCTTTCACTTAGAAGCTGAAACGAAGCCTCCCCAGCTTATTTCATCAGTTAAGGACCCCAGTGGGAATGAAATTACAAGTTCTGATGGGGTAAAAATCACTATTAGAAAGTATTATTCTGAACTATTTGCTAAAAAAGATATAAATGAGGATAAAATAAAATGTTTTACCTCCCATCTCCCAACCCTAACTGAGACTCAACGCCTGGAGCTGGATGTGCCCTTAAGCCTTGATGAATTACAGCGTGCCCTGGTAGGAATGGAATCTGGAAAGGCTCCTGGAATTGATGGCCTGCCAGCTGAGCTTTACATGGAATTTTGGGACATCTTGGGCCCAGAACTATTGATTGTAATCCAAGAATCCTTGCGAAAAGGTGTAATGCCACTAAGCCTAAGGAGAGCAGTGGTGAGTCTTCTCCCAAAGTCAGGAGACCTCCGGCGGATGGAGAATTGGAGACCGGTTTCAATACTGTGTACCGACTATAAACTGTTTTCGAAAGCAATGGCAAATCGCTTAAAAAAAGTCATTGGTGATCTGGTTTTACCTGATCAGACATTCTGCATCCCCAGTCGTTCGATTTACGACAACATTTTTTTCGTGCGGGATTTAATGTATGCTCGCCATGACCAAAATGATTTTGGAATATGTTTTCTAGACTTTGAAAAAGCCTTTGACAGCATTGACCATGTTTTCTTGTGCCATGTTCTTGAAGCATGTGGGTTTGGGGTAATTTTCAGGGCCTTTATAACTTTATTGTACACTGACATCTCCAGTGTAATTAAGGTGAACAATGAACTGGTTCCCCCCATAAAGGTTCAGAGGGGGGTACGGCAGGGTTGCCCAGTCTCAGGTTTGCTTTTTGCGCTAGCAATGGAGCCATTTCTTTGCACACTGAGAAAGAATATCTCTGGCCTGACCTGTTTTTCTGGAAGCCCACCAATGACTATATCGGCCTATGCAGACGATGTTTGCGTCATTATAAAAAACCACCAAGACATTGTTGCTCTTGTAAAGTCCTTAAGAACCTTTTTCATGGCTTCATCTCTGAAGGTTAATTGGACGAAAAGCAAAGCTCTTTGGGTGCCATACCTTAATAGCTGCCTACCTGTCTCAACACATCTGCCTGCTCTTCCAGAAAACTTGGAGTGGAAAACAGATGGTGTTGATTACCTTGGTGTGTCCCTGGGCTCTACACAATTTGAGAAAAGGAATTGGGAAGGTGTGACCGGAGAAATAGACAGGAGGCTGAACCTGTGGAAAAGAGCCCTACCGCACCTCTCATTTAAGGGCCGAGTCTTAGTGGCAAACAACTTGGTTGCTGCAATGCTGTGGCATCGCTTTATTTGCCTGCAACCACCAGAAGTGTTGCTGGACAGGATACAGGCCAAACTTGTGGACTTTTTTTGGGGAGGCCATCATTGGCTGCGGCCAAGTGTAATATGCCTTACTTCATCGGAAGGTGGTCAGAGCCTTGTTCACGTGAGATCCCATCTCATGGCTTTTCGCCTGTGCTCCATTCAACGCCTCCTATTTGGTGAAAACCTGCCAAACCATGCCTTGGCTTGCCATATTTTACAGCAGGCGGGTAGACTCGGCTATGGTCTCGAAGTATTCCTGACTCACCTCAAGTACGTGAATACATCAACGCTCCCCATATTTTACCAGAGCCTTCTCAGTGCCTGGGAAAGACTTTCCGTGAGCCGTAAAGCAGACACCTACTCCCCAGGGATGTTCGAGGTTGAACCCCTGTTCTTCAATCCTCTCTTCCCTGATGTTCTCAAGAGTCGTCATTTGTGCCAACGCTTTATTGAGGCAGGCATAAACAAAGTATGGCACCTCCGGCCAAACTCCGGTGTCGGGTGGAGGAATGTGGAGGAAATTTCAACCTTGACGGCGATTCGGTCCAAGAGGACAATTGGAACGATTTTGAGGAAAGTTGTTCAAAAACGTCATCAGCTACAGAAACTTTGGACTTGGAATACTTTTGGACACCCCAACGAGTCCCCGTTTCCGAAACTGATTTTTGCCTGCTTTCCCAACGAACTTCCACCTGTAAGCACAGGGACAAGTGTATTGCATGCTGAGAGCAGCAAGAGCCTGTATAGGTGGTGGTTATCTCAAGTTCTTGGTATTCCTCCGCTAAATGGAGTAGCACGATGGAAGAGGCTACTCCCTGCCGGGCCCCCCAATGAACCTGTATGGGAATCAATGTATAGCAAGCTGATCAACAAAAGAACAGGTGATCTTCAGTGGCGCCTTGCCCACGGGATCATCCCATGTAATACATATGTATGGAATTTTGCCCCAATATCTGCATGTTGCCCCTTTTGTTCTGTAAATGAGGATGTTTTTCATTTTTTCATTGGCTGTGAAAGACTTTTTCCTTTATTTGAATGGTTAGACTTTGTGTCGTTCAAAATGAATTTCAGATTTACTTTTCGATCCTTTATTTTTGGGCTCAAAAAGAGACGGCAACACAACAAGGACTATGAACTGTTGTGCTTTTTTGTAGCTACAGCAAAGCTTGCCACTTACCTGTCCAGAAAGGAGAAGCGGAATGGTAAGCCCATTCATCAGTGCAAGGTCATGACGTTTTTCAACGCACTGTGTGCTGCAAGGCTAAAACATGAGTTTGAGTTTTCCAAGAGCATGGGCGAAATTGATGGATTTGTGGAAAAATGGTGTTTGAAAAGTGTCTGTGAAGTCCGCCAAAACGAGTTGGTATTATTTTTCTCATGATTGTTCATAATTTCTACAATTCATAATAGTGCTGCAGAAGATTGCACTTGTTTTCGGTAAAAGTTGAACTGATCAACGCATATATCTGTATTGTTTCCTCGCTTCATCGTTTTCTCTTGTTTTTGGCTTTGTTGATTTTATACACTGTACATCCATGCACTTTATAATTTTTGGAATAAAAGGACGTCAAAAGTCAAAGTCTCTCTCTCTCTCTCTCTCTCTCTCTCTCTCCCCCTGCTGGTCATTGGTGAGTCGTGCGTGGGTGTGGCAATCATGGCTGCTGTGTGTGAGGAGCTGTGAGTATTGTGTTGTGTTGTTGCCTTTCCCATCCCCCTTTTCGCTCCCTCTGTGTCCTTGTACGTGTTTGTGAAGTCTTCCCCGTGTTTTTCCTTCTTTGTTGAGACAAGAGAGAGAAAGAGAGCGCGCATGGTGAGTTTGGTGCGAGTCCTAAAGAACCTTGTGTTCTTCGGGCCTGTGCTCTGCTTGCCGTGTTCTTTATTATCATCGTTTATCGGCTCCCTTATTCTATTTCTTTTCTTTTTACCTTCGCCTGCAAGCTTTGCTTGCGATAGGTTCTATTTTGTTTTGCTTTTTCAAATATTTCCTTAGTTTTGGTTCATTTATCGCTATGGCAAACAGTCGTTTGCAGAACAGCATTTACGAGTCACTTACTCGTAAAAATGGGGTAATAGTTAGTCCACCCGACGGGGTTCGGGTCGATGACGTCGTGATGGGCTTGGGTGAACTCGTTGGTTTTGAAAATGTGTTAGCAGCTTCAAAGATGAACCAACGAGTTGTTGTTTTTCTTTCCGAGGAGCGCTATGTCGCTCAGGCGGTTGAAACTGGTTTGTCCTTACCGCCAGATATTTTCGTTAACGTTAGTATGTTGGACTCACCGGCGGTGAAAATCACTTTATCTAATTTACCGCCTTTTGTTAAAAACGAACAGATTTTGTCCGTTTTAACACAGTTTGGCACCGTGGTGTCAAAAATCTCCATGATTCCCTTCCGTTTGCGTTCGGATTCTACAGTCCGCCATATCATGTCCTTTCGGCGGCACTGTTACATGGTGTTAAAAAACAATGCTCAATCGCTCAATGCCTCAGCTACGTTGGTCGTTGAAAATCGAAATTATCGAATGTACATCGCAACAGAGACAATGACGTGTTTCACGTGTGGTGCCTTCGGACATTTAAAAGGTGCTTGTCCGAAGTGTATATCCGGTGGCACATCTAGACAGTCAGGAACAAATGCCGATCCTAGTGGCACATCTAGACGGACAGAACCAAATGTCGATCTTCGCAATGATAATGACGCGTCTGGGACGGCAGATCAGCCTTCACATTCGAGCGCGGAAATCGATAATTCACCGGCTGATGACGTGGGTTTTATTACCGTGTCCTCCAGGAGGAGTTATAAAAGAGGAAGCGGTAATGAGGACATACAGGCGAGCGTTTCGAAAAAGATAGCGCCGTCGAACGAACGTAATGTTTCTTTTTTAGAAACAGAAGCCCCTGCAGCTGGTCTTCTGCTGCAGAATAGGTTCAGTGTGTTTGCTGAAATGGAAGAAGACGTTTCCGTTCATTCCTCTCATGAACAAGGACCAAGCGCAATGCCCCAAGATGTTGTGGAAACCCCCCCGGTTACTGAAACTAAAGTCAAGAACCACAAACCTGCTCTCGTCCCGCGCCCTGCTGACGATGAAGTGTCTGAGGTAATGGAGGCAGAAGAAGTAGCAGCTCCAGAAGGAGAGTGCAAAGCCTCTGATATAAAAACGTTAATCCCTGTTACGGTTTTTAAAACTCCCGCTGTGGAAACAGCTGCACCTTTAGTAGAAGACGATATTCCCGTTATGAGAGCATCGGTTTCGGTGTGTGGGGAAAAAAATGAAGACCTTTCGGATTACGACTCAGATGGGGCCTCGTCGCTCGCCTCTAGTGCTAGTAGCGAGGTCTGGAATGACCCAGCAATAGCCAAGGAACTGGAGGGTGATGATGATTTATCACCCATGGAAATTCTAAAGTTTCTTCAGGACACCTTTCGAAAGAAAAAGGTTAAAATTATAACCTTCTTCCCGAACCTGTCTGGCTTTATAAACTCCTCAAGACGTCTCCTCCTTAAGGCTGAACAACTTGGTGTGACTGAGTCACAAGTATTTCGCCTGAGAAAGTGTGTATTGAAAGCTCGGAAAGAGCTACAAGCACACCCTAACTTTCCTGTACATGATAAATCCTCCCTACCTACACCATGACCTTCTCTGTTGTAACTTTAAATATAAATGGGGGACGTTCACCCCTGCGTAAAGCTCAGGTAAAGTTGCTTGTCGAGCAAAAACATTTCGATGTTGCTCTTTTGCAAGAGACAAGATGTAGCTCTTCGTGCATGAGCGAATGGACTCGAATCATGAAAGGACAGTGGTTCTTTAGTAGCTTGACCTGTCCTAGTGCTGGAGTGGCTATTTATTTAAATCCTTCTTTCTGTCCTGAAAATGTCACTTTTAAGGAGATTACTAAAGGGCATTTAGTCTCAGTTAATTTCTTTTATAATGGTTACAAACACACTTTAATAAATGTATATTCACCCAGCACGAGCACAGAAAGATTAGTTTTTTTCACACAGTTAGAAATGTCCCTCACACACCTTGATTTTGATGGTCTTGTTTGTCTGTGTGGGGACTTTAATTGCACACTGTATCCCACCCTTGATCGTAATGGAGAAGAGCCCCACCCATCAAGTACAACACCCTTAAAGAGAGCATTGTCCAAATTCTCCCTTATGGATGTATGGAGACTCCAGAACCCATCTGCACGGCAATACACGTGGTGCCGATGTGCAAATGGCCGGTTATCTCTTGCAAGGCTAGACAGATTTTACATCAATAATGACTCTCTAAATGTCATAGACCATGTTGACACCACCCCAAGTGGTTTTTCGGACCATCACATGGTTGTTCTTCATATACTCTCCCCGGCTCGAAATCGTGGCACTGCCCATTGGACCTTCAATGTGAGTCTTCTGCAAGATGACGCTTTTCCTGTCGCCTTCCGAGCCTTTTGGGAAGCCTTACTACTACGGAAGCCTTCCTACTCCTGCCTCACACAATGGTGGGACAATGCGAAAACCCATATTAGGACCTTTTGCCAGCAATATAGCTCCTTTTGTACAAGGAATGAATCTGCGCTGCAATCTCTAATTGCCAAAGAAATATTGTCTCTCCAGTCAAGCCTTCCAGCTCCCAGTGCCGAAAGGACCAGTTCTCTAATAGCAACGAAGAAAGCACTCCTTGCTCAACTCTGTGCAAAACAAGCCAGAGGGGCTCTAATAAGGCTACGAATGGAGAACTACAGCTCTATTGATACTCCTTCCAAGTTTTTCTTTGCTTTGGAAGCACGAAAAAAGAGAAACCAGCAAATAACTTTGCTGCAGGCACCAGGAGGCCGAACAACACACGATCCAAAAGACATTAGAAGCTTGACAAAACAATACTTCTCTGACTTGTATTGTGCCAGAGACACTAAAGAAGACATGATTCGTTCCTTAACCACTTCTTTGCCCACCTTGTCCGAACCTGCATGTCAACAACTTGACAAGGAAGTGACTCTTGACGAACTTTTCACTGCTTTGCAAACTTTGCCCACAGGTAAAGCTTCTGGACTTGATGGAATCCCTGCAGAGTTCTACAAAACCTTCTGGGATTTGTTGGGACCTGAGTTGCTTGACCTCTTAGTTGATAGCCTACGATCAGGCTTGTTACCAATCAGCTGTTGCAGGGCTATACTTGCTCTCATACCTAAGAAAGGAGACCTCCAGCAACTTAAAAATTGGCGTCCCATTTCGCTCCTCTGCACGGACTACAAGATTTTTTCAAAAGCTCTTGCCAACCGCCTCAAACCTTTGATTGGGGAGATTGTACACCCCGATCAATCCTATTGCATTCCTAAAAGGACAATACACGATAGCATTTTTATTGTACGTGACATGATCGACATTTGTATTGCTGAACATAGAAATGTTGGTCTGGTGTTTTTAGACCAAGAAAAAGCTTTCGACACGATTGATCACTCTTATCTCTTTGCTGTTTTACGGGGGTTTGGTTTTAAGGAAAATTTTATTTGTTATATCAAAATATTGTATAATAATATTTTTAGCTTGCTCAAAGTAAACAACATCTTAAGTCAGCTTTTCCCTGTTACCAGGGGTATTCGTCAAGGGTGCCCCCTGTCTGGCCTTCTATACTCCCTATCAATTGAACCTTTACTACATCGTTTACGCACACGGCTACAAGGGTTTTATCCTCTGCCGTTAGAAAATCCCGTAAAGACCATTGCTTATGCGGATGACCTCTGCGCAATTGTGTACTCCGATGACGATGTTCGCGCTCTGGTTGAGTCTGTCGAGGAATTCAGCCTGGCAAGCTCGACTAAAGTTAATTGGGAAAAGAGCAAAGCTTTTTACTTAGGTCCACAGAATGAAACTCCCCCTCCAACCCTACCAGGGCAGCTTGTATGGACCAATGAAGGAATACACTACCTCGGTGTCTTTCTTGGAACTCAAGATTTTATTTAAAAAAACTGGGAGTCGCTGATTACCAAAACTGAGCAGCGGTTGATAAAATGGAGGGGACTATTGAGGCAGCTTTCCTTCCGGGGTCGTACTCTGGTCATTAATAATCTCGCGGCATCAATGCTCTGGCATGTTTTCAAAGCACTGCAGGCCCCAGGTTTTATCCTTAAAAAACTTCAAAGCTTTTTTGTGGATTTTTTCTGGGGGGGGAAGCACTGGCTCCGGCCAGGAATACTAAGCCTGCCGATTGCAGAAGGTGGACAGGGGCTAATAGATGTGACGAGCAAAGTGATGGCTTTTCGCCTCCTCTCAGCACGAAGGCTTCTATACTCCGACGTCCCATGGAAAGCCTTTGCCCATTGCTTGCTTAGGCAAGCTGGGAAACTTGGCTATGGTGACGAGCTTTTTCTTCTTGACGCGAAGCACGTGGATATGACATCGGTCCCGTTGTTTTACCGAAGCATGCTGGAAGCGTGGCAGGCTGTTTCTTTTCGCCGTGACACCAGTGCTTACTCCCTTCAGATGTTCCTAAATGAACCAATATTTCTAAATTCTTTCTTTGATGGGGTCTGTAGTGACAGATCTTTTATGCAAAAGTTTATTGATGCCGGTGTTACCAGAGTAAAACACCTCAGGAACCCCTTTGTACATATATGGAAGCCAGCTGCTGACATTGCCGTGGCCACCAGTGTGAGGTCCATCAGAGTCATTGGCAGAATTTTCTCTGTGATTTTACAGACCTTTAAGCAAACCGGGTTAAAATGGGACCCAGACATAGAAGATGCCCTCCATCGATCCCAATGTCCTTTCCCAAATCTTTTAATTTTATTTCAAAGTTTTAGGCTCTTTACCCAGATGGAGAAATCCTCAGTGTACAATCTATGTGTTCTCACTCTTTTTCCTGGCAAACCTGCAGAGCCACAAGCTCATTGGCGAGCGCTGCTTCAAGCTAACCGTTTCACAACAATAAACTGGCAGGTGATGTACAAAGAACCTACTGTCAAGCGCTCGGGTGATCTACAATGGCGGCTAGCGCACAACATCCTGCCTTGCAACATCCTGTCCCACCGTATATGTCCTGAAAACTCGGAATTGTGCCCCTTTTGCGACACCCCAGAGACCATTTTTCACATTTTTATTGAATGTTCAAGGTTGGCCTCGTTTTTTAAAATCCTGTCACGTGTGATCCGGGGGCTCGGTTTGACTTTTACACATTGTGTTTTCATATTTGGTTTTAATGTCTTGTATCAATGTAAAAATGAATGTCTTTTAGCAAACTTTCTGTGTTCTGAGGCAAAACTTGCCATTTATTTATCGAGGAAACGTAAACTGCAGAACATTGACGTTTTAGCTGATGACGTTTTAACTATTTTTAAAGCATTGGTTACATCGCGTGTTCTTTTTGAGTTTGAAACTCAAGATCCTGCTTTATTTAAAAACCGGTGGTGTGCGAAACAATCCTTATGTGGTATGGTTGGTGGTGTTCTAACAATCAATTTATAAATCTAAAGTATTGCTTCTTTGTTACCCCTTCCTTTCCTGGTTATTTCTTTTGATGCTTGTACAAACATCCTTCACCATGTAAAACTTGTTTTCCTTGTAATAAAGGGGAAGAAAAGTCAAAAAGTCTCTCTCTCTCTCTCTCTCTCTCTCTCTCTCTCTCTCTCTCTCTCTCTCTCTCTTCCTGTGTCTCTTCCTGTCTCTGTGTCCTTCCTTCCTTCCTGTCCTTCCTGTCCTTCCTGTCCTTCCTGTCCTTCCTGTCCTTCCTTCCTGTGTCCTTCCTGTGTCCTTCCTGTGTCTCTTGCTGTGTCTTCCTGTCTCTCTTCTTCCTGCGTCCTTGAATACATTTCTCTCTCTCTCTCTTAGTTTTTCGCTTAATTTGCTCTTGATGTATTTATAGCTCTTGCATGAGCATTTCCTTTAAAATTGGTTGTGGTTTTGTTTGTGTCTTCCCCTTTGGTTTGTAAAATATATATTTTTTGTATATTTGCTGGTTTCTTTTAAATACCCTTTGCTCTTTTTGTGGTGTCTTCATGATCCTTATGCAATTTCTTTAAACTGGTTGCTGTGTTTTTTTTTACAACTGCTTTGTGAAATGTGTTTTTTTTACAACTGCTTGTGAAATGGCTTTACATTGTTTATAATAAAAGGACACAAAAGTCTTTCTCTCTCTCTTTCTCTCTCTCTCTTTCTCTCTCTCTCTCTTTCTCTCTCTTTCTCTCTCTCTCTTTCTCTCTCTTTCTCTCTCTCTTTCTCTCTCTCTCTTTCTCTCTCTCTCTTTCTCTCTCTCTTTCTCTCTCTCTCTTTCTCTCTCTCTTTCTCTCTCTCTTTCTCTCTCTCTCTCTCTCTCTCTGTCGCCACCTATCGGCCGTCAGTGCGTTGGGTGTAGCGTCATGGCGGCTGTGAGCAACTGCTCTGTGTTGTAGTGAGTTCTTTGTGAGTTTTCCTCCTCTCCTGCCCTCCCCTGCCCCCCCCCCTCCCTCTCCTTTCCATCCTGTGTACTTTGGCATTTTGTTTTCATCCTTCCTATACCTTTGTCTTCAAGAGAGAGAGGTTTGAGAGCGGACCCATTTTGGGTGCGGCCTACCGGCTTCGACGACGCTTTGTAAGCCTTTTTGTGCTTATACTGCACGTTTATTATTTATTCTAGTTTGATTTATTTCGTTTTGGTACCTACTTGTCCGGTTCGGACAAGTGGGGGGGGGTGTTAATTCGCTGGGATGGCGAATGCACGCTCTCGGTTAGAGGCGTTCGACAACTTAACAAGGAAGCATGCATTTGTGTGTGTTCCACCCGAAGGAACTTCCACTGAGGACATTGTTTTGTCGGTGGGGAAAATAATCGGTTGTGAAAATGTACGAGCAGCGTCGAGAATGAATCAAAAAGTTGTTGTATTTGTGTCTGATGAAAAATTCGTTCACGATGTTGTAAGTGCGGGTTTAACCACAGAGACAGGTCTCTTTGTCTTGGCGTCGCCTATGGACACTCCGTCGATGAGGGTCGTCATATCTAACGTACCCCCATTTATAACCTGCAACCAGCTGATGTCCGTTTTGTCCCGATACGGAACAGCTGTGTCAAAAATCACAATGATTCCGCTCCGGTCTCAGGATGAACGTGTTAAACACGTGATGAGCTTCAGACGGCAGGTGTATATGGTGCTTCCGGATCGAGGCGATGACACGGGGTTAAACATCACGTTCAAGGTAAAGGTGAACAACCATGAGTACCAGATGTATGCGTCATCGGCCTCATTAACATGTTTTCAGTGCGGAGCTTTTGGCCATGTGAAAAGGTTTTGTCCGAAGGTATCGTGTGTAAGGTGTGGTGAAGCAGGTCATAGTGACGCTGATTGTAAAAGAGATAACACCCCGGTCTCTAACGTACGAAACAACGTAAACCGAAATACCCGAACGGTTCCTACCGACGCTCCCTCGCACTCGAGGAGTAGGGATAATACTCCTGTTCGTCTTAGTGTAAACGACAACACCGCTGATTCGGTAAATAATGAAATAACCCCAGATAACCCACCTGTGGTGGCAGATGCTACGTGCAGTGAGGAGATGGAAGAAAATCCCATTGTGGTGACAAAGAAACGAAGAGCACCTGGTGCTTGTAACTCCAACATTACTTTGAAAAAGGTAGTGTTGGATAAAGACAGTGTGGGTGCAGACGCCCTGGAACGTCTTTCTCAGGTGTCCACAAGCTGTGTTGACACCAGGGAGAAGGAACATGAATTAATTAATTCTGAAACATTATCGGGCAGCACCGAAAACCTGGGAGAAAAAGTAGATGGTGAGACTAAAGATGATGGTGAGCCCATTAGTGAGCCGCCACCTTCACTACCTGCTGAGACCGAGCGGATTGGGAATGTCTCAGCCCCAAGCTCCTCTTTACCCCTGCAAGATCTAAATCATGACACTGGTTCGTCAACTGAGCCAGTGAACATCTCCCTGCAGGAGGGTGAAGCCGAGATTTCAGCTCCTGCTGAATGTCCCGGGTACCAGAGTGAGGATGACTCTACCATAGAACATTCCAGCAAATCTTCGGACTTGGCTGGCATCAAAATGGGGACTGGGCAGACTGATATATGTGACCCGGGTGGAGCTGTTTCTGATTTGTCAGATTCAGAGGATGAAGTTGAGATGACTGAGTTGTCTCAATCTTCATCAGATCAGTCATCCATAGCCCCTCAACTCGTTATTTCTTTTCTGAATGACACCTACCGACACCGAAATGTGATTGTAAAAGATCATTTTCCTGATTTAATTTCATTCATCCAGGCTGCAAAGGACATAATTAGGAGGCCTGATGAATTTCATTTAACAAGGTCGCTGTTTCATCGGCTTAGAAAGGCTGTTACAAAAGCAGGGAGCGAGATTTCCCAACAACCGCTCACGCCTTTTGATAATCCATGAAAAAAATCACCTTTGGAACCTTAAATATGAATGGCGGAGGTGCAAGCCAAAACCGCCAGGTTCAGGTGAAAAGTTTATTTGAGCGCAAGAAAATTGATGTACTCTTACTCCAGGAAACCCATATAATTCAAAATGGGGAGTACGACTGGTGTCGCCTCTTTAAAGGACAATGTTTTTTTAGTAACATGTCTTCTTCTTCTGCTGGTGTAGCCTTTTTACTCAGACCAGGCCTAGTACCTGAGTCATGCCTCTTCCAGGAGGTGATTAAAGGCCGGTTTATTTCATTGGAACTGGTCATTAATAATTTTCGGTTTACACTATTCAACGTTTATGCACCAAGTGAGAGTGTGGACCGAAGAGCTTTCTTTTCATCTTTAATTCGACACATGCAGTCGATAGATCTCAATGATTGTATTTGCATGGGGGGTGACTTTAATTGCACCTTTAAACCCAGTATAGACCGAAATACAGCAGAACCTCATCCCGAAGGTAGTACTGATTTGTTAAATTATTTTTCGGCAGTGGGTGTGCTAGATGCATGGAGACTGCATTACCCCAACAAATCTGAGTATACTTGGGGACGATGTGCCAATGGGAGAATGACTTTCGCTAGACTTGACCGTTGGTACATAAACTCACAGTTCAGGAATGCGGTTATCTCTCCAAATCATTTTCCATCTTTGTTTTCTGATCATCATTTAGTTACCATGGGCCTCTTTTTCCCTCAACCCTCACGCAAAAGTGCATACTGGAAATTCAATACCAGTCTTCTCGAAGATGCTTTGTTTAAAGACGCCTTCCGTGCTTTTTGGGTCATCCAACTTTCAAGAAAGCCCTCTTTCTCTTCTTTAGCATTATGGTGGGATAACACAAAAGCTCAGATTAGAGTGTTTTGTCAGCAGTTTGTTTCAAATGATACTGACGTAAAAAATATAACAATGGCTTGTTTAGGAGCTGATATTATACGGTTAGAGTGTAAACTGGCTAAAGATAATATCAGAAGAGACCACAGGTTATTGGTTGAAAAGAAGGCTCAACTGAGAAAGCTGATTCAGGAGAAAGCAGCAGGCCTGTTTATTAGATTAAGAATAAACAATTTAAAGGTATCAGACACCCCGAGTAAATCTTTCTTCCAAATGGATTTTGTAAATAAGTCACCCAAAACCCTTTTCTCTGTACAAGACTTTAGGGGAAACATGGTTGCCAACCCTGGAGATGTAAGGTTGTGCATTAGAGAGTTTTTTTCAAAAGTCTATGCAAAACAAAATGTTTGTGAGCAAACCATGGAATTTTTAACTTCTCACCTTTCATCCCTAACTGAGCCTCAGTGCCTGGGCCTGGATTCAACAATTACTTTGCCTGAGCTAACGCAGGCCCTAAGTGAAATGGACTCGGGGAAAGCTCCTGGGATTGACGGCCTACCGGCAGAATTTTTCTTGGCTTTTTGGGACCTTTTGGGCCCTGAATTATTGAATGTCCTGGAATCATCCTTAGTGCTTGGAGAACTCCCACTAAGCTTCAGAAGAGCAGTGGTGTCGCTGATTCCAAAGACTGGGGATCTACGACAGATAAAGAATTGGCGGCCGGTCTCATTATTATGTACGGACTATAAAATATTGTCAAAAGTGTTGGCCAATCGGTTGAAGACGGTAATCGGTGATCTAGTCCACCATGATCAGAGTTACTGCATCCCAAACAGATCTATTTATGATAATATTTTTTTGATTAGAGATTTAATGGAATGTGATTGCTTGGAAAAAGATTTTGGGATAATATTCCTGGATTTGGAAAGGGCTTTTGACAGTGTGGATCATGTTTTTTTGTATCGGGTGCTAGAAGCATGTGGCTTTGGTGTCAATTTTAGGGCCTATGTGACTTTGTTGTACAACAATATATTTAGTTTATTTAAAATAAATAACGAACTCAGCTCTCCGGTACAGGTTCAAAGAGGGGTGAGACAAGGATGCCCGGTTTCTGGGTTATTATTTTCCTTGGTAATGGAATCACTCCTAATTTAATTTAGGAAAAATATTTCAGGAGTGACTGTATCCCCTGGGAGTCCTTCAGTAGTTGTATCGGCTTATGCAGATGATGTCTGTGTGGTTGTTAAGAAGGAGAGTGATATCCCAGCACTTGTTGAATGTTTAAATCTTTTTTGCCTCGCTTCTTCTTTGAAGTGTAACTGGGACAAGAGTAAGGCCTTATGGATTCCCTTACTCAAGAACATTCCACCTGGAAGAGTGCTGGTACCACCTGTGCATCTACCAACAAAGTTAAAATGGGTGGAAGACGGAGTCAAATACCTTGGGGTTTTCCTGGGATCTCCACATTACGTCCTCAAAAATTGGGACGGGATTGTTGAGCATGTCAAAAAAAGACTGGGACTGTGGAAACGAGCTCTGCCCCACCTTTCCTACAAAGGCAGGGTTCTAGTGGTGAATAATTTGGTGGCTTCTTCCCTGTGGCATAGGTTTATCTGCCTTCAGCCGCCAGAGGCACTACTAAAGGCAGTGCAGAGGCTACTCGTGGATTTTTTTTGGAGTGGTCACCATTGGTTACTACCAAATGTCATATGTAGCCCCTTGTCTGAAGGTGGCCAGGGACTGATCGACATAAAAAGTCATATCATGGCTTTTCGGCTGTGTACCATACAGCAGTTGCTGTACAAGGAACGACTGCCAAGCCGACTTCTGGCCTATCACGTGCTGCGAAAAGCAAGCGGGCTCGGATATGGCCTTGAACTTTTCTTAGTCCAACTCCAACATGTCGACACATCTCATCTACCATCATTCTATCAGAGCCTTCTGAATGCCTGGCAAAGCCTTTCGACTAGTCGCCAGCAAGAAACCTATGCTACAAGCATGTTTGTGGAAGAACCCCTTTTTTTACAACCTACTGTTTCCTGCAATTCCAAGAAGCCGAGACTTTTATCAACACTTTATTACAGCGGGCATAATCAAAGTGTTGGACCTCCGCCATGATTCTGGTTGGGGGTGGAAGACGGTGCAAGAGATAGCCGATATGACTGGAATATGGTCAAACAGAATAATCGGAAGAATACTAAAGGGAATAGTAAAGAAAAGCTTCCAACTTGGACTAAGATGGACCCAGGAAGTTTTGGTGACATCCAATGACTGGCATTTTCCTGGTTTATTGGTACAGCCTAGTCACGGAGACTTGCCCCCAATTAGTGAGGGACAAAACATTTTTCAGAAATGCAGTAGTAAAGACCTGTATCGGTTATGCACTGCAGTTCTGCTTGGGAACTCACCGTTAAATGGCGTGGCCAGGTGGAAAGGGCTAATGCCGGAAGGACTCCCATCTGAGCCTGCATGGGAATCAGTATACAGTAAGCTGGTAAGCAAAAGGACAGGTGATCTCCAGTGGCGAATGATACACTGGATCATTCCATCTAATAAATTAGTGAGTCATTTCGCGCCCATATCTACGTGTTGCCCGTTCTGTGTTTACACAGAGGATGTGTTCCATGCATACGTTGATTGTGCAAGGCTTGTGCCTTTATTTCAATGGCTGAACTACATGGCTGGAAAAATGAAGATCACTTTTTCTCTGCGATCATTTATTTTTGGTTTCAATGATATGAGAGAACATGTACATATGTGTTTTTGTTTTTAGTGGCCACGGCGAAAATGGCAATTTATTTATCGAGGAAGGAAAAACTGAAAGGAAAGCCGATTGGGCAATGTGATGTCTTGTTCTTTTTTAATGCCTTGATATCTGCAAGACTCAAACTTGAATTTTGTGATTCTGGAAGAAAGAAATGTATTGATGGAGTTGATGAACATCTGGTGTTTTGATGGGATCTGCATGGTGCAGGAGAATGAATTATTGATATAGTTGTAGGTTTGTTGGGATTGAATCAGTGTGTGGTCGGTTTTTTCTGTTGTTGTTTTTCTTTTCTAGTTCATTGGACTGTTTTGATTTCCTGTCATTATCTCTTTTTCCTTTTCTGTATTTTTGATTATTGTGCCTGTATTGAATAGTATCTTCACCGACTGGCTTGTAATTTTTATATTTTTGTAATAAAAAGTCTCTCTCTCTCTCTCTCTCTCTCTCTCTCTCTCTCTCTCTCTTCTCTCTCTCTCTCTCACCTCTCTCTCTCTCTCTCTCTTCTTCTCTCTCATCTTTCTCTCTCTCTCTCCTCTTTCTCTCTCTCTCTCTTTCTCTCTCCTCTCTTTCTCTCTCTCTTCTCTCTCTCTCTCTTTCTCTCTCTCTCTTTCTCTCTTTCTCTTTCTCTCTCTCTTTCTCTCTCTCTCTTTCTCTCTCTCTCTTTCTCTTTCTCTTTCTCTTTCTCTTTCTCTCTCTCTCTCTCTCTCTCATCTCTTTCTCTCTCTCTCTTTCTCTCTCTCTTTCTCTCTCTCTCTTTCTCTCTCTCTTTCTCTTCTCTCTCTCTTTCTCTCTCTCTCTTTCTCTCTCTCTTCTCTTCTCTCTCTCTTTCTCTCTCTCTCTTTCTCTCTCTCTCTTCTCTCTCTCTCCTCTCCCTCTCTCTCCCTCTCCCTTTCTCTCTCTCTCTCCCTCTCTCTCTCCCTTTCTCTCTCTCTCTCTCCCTCTCTCTCCCTCTCTCTCCCTCTCTCAATGTTTCACTTAATTTAATTAAACGCTTAATTTTTGCTCTTGATGTGGTCATAGCTCTTGCATGAGCATTTCCTTTGAAATTGTTTGTGGTTTTTTGTTTGTGTCTTCACCTTTGGTTTGTAAAATTTTTATACTTGCTGGTTTCCTTTAAATATCCTTTGCTCCTTTTGGTGAATTCATGATCCTTACGAAATGTTTCTTTAAACTGGTTGCTTTGCTTACAACCGCTTTGTGGAATTGCTTGTATTTTTATAATAAAAGGGCACAAAAGTCTTTCTCTCTCTCTCTCTCTCTCTCTCTCTCTCTCTCTGTCTGTCTCTGTCTCTGTCTCTCTCTCTCTCTCTCTCTCTCTCTCTCTCTCTCTCTCTCTCGCACCCCCTGCTGGCCGTTTGTGGTGGGTGTGGCGTCATGGCGGCTGTGAGCAACTGCTCTGTGGTGTAGTGAGTTCTTTGTGAGTTTTTCTCCTCTCCTGCCCTCCCCTGCCCCCCCTCCCTCTCCTTTTCCATCCCGTGTGCTTCGGCATCGTGTTTTCATCCGTTCTGTACCCTTGTCTTCGAGAGAGAGAGGATTGAGAGCGAGCCCATTTTGGGTGCGGCCTACTGGCTTCGACGACGCTTTGTAAGCCTTTTTTGCGCTTATAATGCACGTTTATTACTTACTTTAGTTTGATTATTTTGGTTTGTTACCTTCTTGTCCGGTTCGGACAAGTGGGGGTGTTGAATTCGCTGGTATGGCGAATGCACGCTCTCGGTTAGAGGCGTTCGATAGCCTAACGAGGAAGCATGCATTTGTGTGTGTTCCACCAGAAGGAGTCCTCACTGAGGATGTGGTACTCGCAGTGGGGAAAATAATCGGGTGCGAGCATGTCCGAGCTGCCTCACGAATGAATCAAAAAGTTGTTATCTTCCTGTCCGAAGAAAACTTTGTTCATGACGTCGTGAGTGCAGGTTTAGCCACAGAAGGTGGTGTGTTTATGTTAGCGTCCCCCATGGATACTCCAGCGATGAAAATCGTTGTATCAAACGTACCACCTTTTATACCAAACGACAAACTAATGTCAGTCCTCTCTCGCTATGGAACAGCTGTGTCAAGAATGTCCATGATCCCTCTGAAGAGCCGAGACGAGAGGATAAAACACGTAATGAGTTTCCGTCGCCAAGTTTACATGGTACTTCCCGATCGTGGTGATGATACAGGGTTAAATATTTCATTTAAAGTAAAATCCGACGATCGGGAGTATCAAATGTACGCCTCGTCAGCCTCACTAACGTGTTTTCACTGTGGAGCCTTTGGTCACGTTAAACGCTTTTGTCCCAAGGTTTCGTGTTCAAAGTGTGGGGAAAATGGCCACGCATACACCGATTGTAAAAAGGATAATACTCGTGTTTCTATTCAACCGATTGGAGTTAATCCTGTGAGTGTGCCGGTTCCTGCTGTTCCCTCCTGCAGTGAGACGAACAATAGCAGCATCGATGCGCATATCCCGAGTCCAAAAAACGATCGCACTTCACTTCCTGTCACGGAAACCGAAGTGACCCCAACTCGCACAACCTTTGCTGCGATTCCCTCATGTAGTGAAGGAATGGAGGAGGACCCTATTATTGGTTCTAAAAAACGAAGGGCGTCGGTTGATAATTTTTCTACCAGTAATCCTAAAAAGGTGGTATTGGAGAAGGCCAGTGTAGCTGAACACACACCTCAATGTGTTCCTAATGCTTCCATCGGGTTTGAAAAAAGGGATGGTGAATCCGGTGCTGCAACTGAGGATAATATGTCTGAAGGTTCGTGTACAAACTCTGTGGATGCAAATTGCTATAGGGGTGAAATAAGTTTCAATGCTGAACACGTTGATAAACCCTCGAACGAACCATTACGATCATTGACATCAGTCACTGTGAACGAGCAGACAGTGACTGACTCATCCCTCTGCAGTGCTGCTCTACCGATGCAGATTCAAAACTGTGTTACCGAGTCGTTCATCGATTCGGTAGATTGTGCTCCACAAGAGGATGAAACTGAGGCTTCAACTTCTGACGAGCACAAATATCACCAGGGCATCGTGGATTGCACAGTGGAGCTCTCCAGCGAATCCCCAGAGATACTGACAATTCCCATAGTGACCACGGAGGCCGACATCCTCGATCCTGGAGGGACCTTGTCAGACTTGTCGGAATCTGATGAGGATGAGGAGGTGCCTGAGTTGTCTCAGTCTCAGTTGAGTCAGCCAATGATATCTCCTCAACTCGTACTCTCCTTTTTGAATGAAACCTATAGACAGCGAAATGTAGTTATCAGGGATACATTTCCCGATTTAGGTTCATTTATTCAATCAGCAAAGGAAATAACAAGAAAGGGCAAGGATTTTCCACTAACAAGGTCACAATTTCACCGACTCAGGAAATTTATTACAAAAGCCAGTCTTGAGATTTCGCAACACCCAATCAAACCCTTTGATAAGGAATGAAGCAAATTACCTTTGGCACCTTGAACATTAATGGTGGAGGTGCAAACCCAAACCGCCAAGCGCAAGTGCAAAGTTTGTTTCGGCGCAAAAACGTCGATGTACTTTTACTGCAGGAAACGCACATCACCCAAAATGTAGAATATGATTGGTGTCGCGTTTTTGGGGGACAGTGCTTTTTTAGCAATCTGTCTTCCCTTTCGGCAGGTGTTGCGTTCGTACTTCGACCAGGGCTAGTACCTGAGTCAATCCTCTTCCAGGAGATCATTAAAGGCCGATTCAGCTCTCTTGAACTGGAGGTTAATAACTTCCATTTCACATTATTCAATGTGTATGCACCAAGTGAGAGCACAGAACGGAAAGCTTTCTTTGCATCTGTGATTAATCACCTGCAGACAGTTGACCTAAACCAATGTACGTGTATCGGGGGTGATTTTAACTGTACCTTTGAACCTGTAATGGACAGGAACTCGGCAGAACCTCATCCCGAATCATGTATTGATTTATCCCTTTTCCTCTCTCGGGTGGGTTTGCTAGATGTATGGAGGGTACTTTTCCCCAATGAACCTCAGTTCACCTGGAGCCGCATCACCAGAGGAAGAGTGTCCTTCGCGAGACTCGACCGATGGTATATAAACTCACCTTTTAGAAACGCTATAGTCTCTCCAGATTATTTTCCGTCAATATTCTCAGACCACCATTTAGTAACTATGGGGTTTCTTCTTCCTCAGTCAATAAATAAAAGTGCATACTGGAAATTTAATACTAGTCTTCTAGAAGATGGTCTATTTAAAGAAGCCTTCCAAGTTTTCTGGGCTAATCAAATCCAAAGAAAGCCCTCTTTTTCTTCTGTTAATCTTTGGTGGGACAATACGAAAGCCCAGATTCGGGTGTTTTGTCAACAGTTCAGAGCTAACATTACAAATGTGAAGAATATAACAATGACTTGTTTGGAGGTTGACATTGTACAGCTCGAAGGTAAACTGGCTAAAAATAATAATGCAAGGAACTTCCAATTATTACTAGAAAAGAAGACTCAGTTGAGAGAGTTAATCCAGGAGAAAGCAGCAGGGTTGTTGCTCAGACTAAGGGTTAAGAACTTAAAGGTTTTAGATACCCCTAGCAAAGCTTTTTTTCGTCTGGACTCTGTCAGTAAAGCACCCAAGAACATCTTTTCGGTAATTAATCCTGGCGGAACTGTCGTTGTTAATCCCAGAGACAGACGGTTATGTGTTCAGGACTTCTTTTCCAAACTGTTTTCAAAACAGGTCGTTTGTGAGGAAACAATGAGACTTTTAACCGCTCACCTATCCTCGTTAACCGAGTCCCAGCGGCTGGATATGGACTCGCCAATTACGCTCAAGGAGCTAACGCAAGCCCTGGCTGGAATGGACTCGGGAAGAGCCCCTGGAATCGATGGTCTGCCGGCTGAATTTTATGAGGAATTTTGGGAACTATTAGGTCCAGAACTGATGCATGTTCTTGAATCATCACTGACTCATGGAGAATTGCCTTTAAGTATGAGAAGAGCGGTGATGTCCCTTCTTCCAAAGGCTGGTGATCTGCGACAAATGAAGAATTGGAGACCTGTTTCTCTACTATGCACTGATTATAAAATCCTTTCAAAAGTTCTGGCGAATCGAGCTAAAAGGGTAATTGGCGATTTGGTTCACCCTGATCAGAGTTATTGCATTCCAGGTAGATCTATGTATGATAACATATTTTTCATTAGAGATCTCATAGATGGCAACTGTGTGCAGAATGATTTTGGTATAATTTTTCTTGATTTGGAAAAGGCGTTTGATAGCATCGATCATGTCTTTTTAAATCATGTGCTTGAAGCCTGTGGATTTGGAGATAATTTCAGAACTTATATTGCTTTATTGTACAACAATATATTCAGCTTAGTTAAGGTGAACAATGAGCTTTGTTCTCCCATACAGGTTCAAAGGGGGGTAAGGCAAGGTTGCCCCGTCTCCGGCTTACTGTTCACCCTTGTAATGGAATCACTTCTCGTGTTACTAAGGAATAACGTTTCTGGAATGAGTATATCTCCTGATCATCCTCCAGTTGTCGTATCGGCGTATGCTGATGATGTTGCAATCATTGTTAAAAACAATAACGACATTGCAGCGCTGGCTAAGTGCCTACATTTGTTTGGTTTAGCTTCCTCGTTGAAGTGCAACTGGGAAAAGAGCAAAGCGCTATGGGTTCCCTCTGTCAGGGACAGCGCATCTGGAATGGCGCAAGACCCGCCAATACACCTTCCTGCAAGTTTAAAGTGGGTGGATGGAGGTGTTCGCTATCTGGGAGTGTTCCTTGGATCCCCACAGTACAGCCAGAAAAACTGGGAAGGTGTCGCTGAACGCGTAAAGAAGAGATTGAGTAGATGGAGGAGAACCCTGCCTCACCTTTCGTACAAGGGCCGAGTTTTGGTAGTCAAGAACCTCGTCGCCTCCTTCCTGTGGCACAGATTCATCTGCCTGCAACCACCAGAAGGCTTGGTGAAGGAAGTGCAAAGACAACTGTTGGAGTTCTTTTGGGGAGGGCATCACTGGTTACGGCCAAACGTTGTATGCTGTCCATTGGCCGAAGGTGGCCAGAGTATGGTCGACATCAGGAGCCGCATAATGGCCTTTCGGCTATGCACTGTGCAAAAACTTTTGGCGAAGGAACAACTACCAAACCATGTTTTGGCCACCCACATTTTGCGGCAAGCTGGTGGGCTGGGATATGGCCGCGAATGTTTCTTGGTCCAGCTTCAACAAGTTGACACATCTCCTCTTCCTGTTTTTTATCAGAGTGTGTTGAACGCGTGGCAGAACCTCACTGTGTGCCGTCAAGAAGACATCTACGATATTCATATGTTTGCACAAGAGCCTCTGTTCTGCAATCGGCTTTTCCCAAACATACCCAAAAGTAGGGACCTCTGCCAGCATTTCTTAACTGCCGGCATCACAAAAGTATGGCACCTCCGGCAAGTTGCAGGTTGCGGGTGGAAATCAGCTCGAGAAGTAGCCGAGCTAGCAGGAATTCGGTCCGAAAGAGTGACTGCAAAAGTGGTGAGAGAGGTGATACGAATAGGGGTACGGCTGAGAGTATGCTGGTCCCACGAGCTCGAACCATTGCATGATGAGTGGATTTTTCCTGGGTTACTGGTGCACTTCAAGTTGGAAGACTTACCCCCGGTTAGCATGGGGATAAGCCCCTTTCAAGAAACCAGCAGTAAAGAGCTATACAAATCATGTGTCAAGTTACTGCTGGGGGGTACGCCGCTAAATGGAGTAATCCGGTGGAAGAAAATGTTGCCTGTGGGACCCCCCTCTGAACCTGTATGGAACTCTATGTATAGCAAGCTCATAAGTAAAAGATCTGGTGATCTCCAATGGAGACTGATCCACTGGATAGTCCCCTCCAATAAGTTAATCAGCCATTTCTCTCCTACATCCACATGTTGCCCATTCTGCATATGCACGGAGGACGTGTTCCACGCCTTCATTAATTGTGTGAGATTGGTTCCTTTGTTTCGGTGCTTGAATCTTGTAGCACACAGAATGAGGGTTGGTTTCTCGTTGCGTTCTTTTATTTTCGGCTTTAATGCCAAGCCAAGCAAGGAGAATATGTTAATGAGGTTTCTGGTCGCAACAGCCAAGCTGGCAATATATCTCTCAAGAAGGGAGAAATTGAACGGAAAACCTGCCGGGGAATGCAATGTAATGTTGTTTTTCAATGCCCTTGTGTCAGCAAGACTTAAACTCGAGTTTTTTTTCTATAAAGATGCAAACAATCTTGATGAATTCGCCAATACTTGGTGTCATGAAGGGTTGTGCGAGGTTCGTGAGAACCAACTGGTAATGTTTTTGTAGGTTGCATAAAGTGAATGGTTTATTTGGCAAATTGTGTGCCGTGATACCTCTGTTACCTTTTCATTTTATTGCTTTTTCTTGCATTTTTGATTGGTGTAAAGATATAAATACATTTTTGTACTATTTTGATAATAAAAGGACTTCAAAAGTCAAAAGTCTCTCTCTCTCTCTCTCTCTCTCTCGCCCCCTGCTGGCTGTCGGTGTGTTTGGGCACGGCAAGATGGTGGCTGTGCATGTGTGGTGAGGTACGAGCTGCTCTGCTGTTCTACTCTTTTGTCCCTTTCCACGTCGTATCTCACCTTTTCCTTCCCCCTGTTCGTTTATCTTTACATCCTTACTCTGCATTTGTGCCCCAACCCCTCCCCTTTGATCAGACCCAACACTTCGGGGCTTCGGCCTCCCCCATCCCCCTCTGCCTCCCTTTTCCCTCCTCGATTCCCTTTTCTTATCTCGTTTGTATTTATATTCACTCCGTGTCCTTTGTTTCCTTTTCCTTTTCTGAGAGAGAGAAAGAGAGCCCGCAGCTGTTTGTGGATAACTTTTGCATTAATCGGCGGCCCATCCCGTCCTCCGGCTGATCGCTTTTTTCTCCACCAGCTGTGTTTGTTTTCGCCTTTGAAAATCTGTCTCGGCTCGTAATTAATTAATCACTGTTCGAGAGCGATATTCACTCTCCCGTCCTCGTCCCCCCCCCCCCGTCCCTCGTCCCCCGTCCCTCGCCCCCCGTCCCCCGTCCCTCGTCCCCCGTCCCTCGTCCCCCGTCCCTCGTCCCCCATCCCTCGTCCCTCGTCCCCCGTCCCTCATCCCCCGTCCCCCGACCCACCCCCACCCTCGTCCCTTGTCCCCCCCCCCCTCGTCCCCTGTCCCACCCCCACCCTCGTCCCTTGTAAATTATGACTTCGTTTTCGCGTTACGCGGCATATGAAGCGTTAACTCGTAGACATGGCGTTGTTTGTGTCCCACCGAACGAGGTCAGCGTCGAAGACCTCGTTATTGCTGTGGGCAACATAATCGGTATTGATAAAGTTCGCGCGGCCTCACGAATGAACAAACGTGTCGTTATTTTCGTATCCGAGGCTGAACTGGTTCACGAGATTGTATGTACAGGATTATCGACAGATGACGGACATTTCGTACTCGTGTCCCCTCTCGACACTCCAGCCGTTAAGGTCATCATCTCGAACTGTCCTCCATTCCTGAAGAACGAGAGACTGGTCTCCGAACTATCTCGTTATGGTACTGTGGTTTCGCATGTCACGATGTTACCTTTACGTTGCCAGGACGACCGGGCTAAACATGTGATGTCTTTCAGGAGACAAGCTTATCTTGTACTTCCTCCTTCTAACGTCGAAAGAACGCTGAACATTGTTTTGAAATTCAAAATTGATAATCATGATTACCAATTATACGTAACTACTGACACCTTGAAATGTTTTGAATGTGGTAAATTCGGACACCTGAAACGCTCTTGCCCAAAAACGGCTTCGTCGAACGATGCCACAAACCACGTAAACAACAAGGATTCTTCTTCTTCATCTTTTGCTTCGGCTGTGAAGGGAACATCTTCCATGTCCGGCAATAACGCTCAGCCTTCCCATCCCGATGATCCAAACAGCACAACGAACGTCGGGGATGGTTTCACCATTGTTCCGTCAAGGAAGAGAAAGACCTTTCCCGACGGTCATTTAACTCAGAAAAAGGCAGCATTTAACAATAAGCAACCTGTCGGTAACACCCCCCCCCAGTCGTGACCGATGCCACTCTACAAGGCTTACCTGGGACAAACCCTGTACCTACAGCCAACAAGTTCGGCCCCCTTTCATGTGAGGACATAGACGTTCCACATGCAGGGACTGGTTTACCTGTTAACAAATCAAATGGAATCGTCTCACCTGTTACGGACTCGGCTATTGGAAAGTCCTCTGATGATTTTGCTGAGACCACTGGTGATGAACCTGCTGAGACCACTGGTGATGAACCTGTCGAGACCATGGATGATGAACCTGCTGAGACCATTGGTGATGAACCTGCCGAGACCACTGGTGATGAACCTGCTGAGACCATTGGTGATGAACCTGCCGAGGCCACTGGTGATGAACTTGCTGTCACTTTGGAAAATGTTAATCCTGAGCATGATGATGCTGAATTCCCGCCAGCAGAAAATAGCGAAACTGTCCCAGTCACTGCTCTCACTTCATCACCGGGTGAAGCTGGAATCGCAGGAATCAATATCTTGCAAGAGACTCCTATTCTGCTAGATACTGCCACACCATCGGAGGTTGTTGCAGTCGGGGGAAGCAACATCGCTGCATCTGCTGATGCTGTTTCTGTTTCACAAAATCCACAGATTATTGCTGTTATTCCTCAAAGCAATGTTCCCACGGTGGGAGAGCACACAGATGTTACAACTAGTGCAGGTCCATGTGCCAATATTGATGACAGCAGCGACATGCAGGATTATACAAGCTTGTGTGATTCGGAAATTAAAACTGACTCTGACGAATCTGACCTGGAGGAAGCAAACAGCCAGGTGGAAGCAATGGAGAAACCTACCAGTCTAGGTCCTACTTCCCCTGAACAAATACGACTTTTCTTGCAAAATACGTACAGGAAACGCAGTATAAACCTAACAGAATACTTTCCCGATTTACCGTCCTTCCTTGAGTGTGCTCAGGCTATTATACGCAGGCCTGACTTATTCAACTTTCCTCAGACACATTGTCACCGTTTAAGAAAATTGATCGCCAAGACGAAAAAGACTCTAAGTTAATTCATGGTGAGTTTCAAGATTGGAACAGTAAATGTCAATGGTGGTGGAAGTTCACTCCGCCAGATCCAGATCAAGCAGCTGATAAACGCAAACGGTCTCGACATAGCTTTGTTGCAGGAGACCCACGCTGTCAGATCTGTTCAGGCCCAGTGGCGGCTCATTATGGATAAGGAGTGTTTCTTTAGTAACAGCTCCTCGTCTAAGGCAGGAATCATGTTTGTCTTAGGGAAACATTTCCAACCATCCTCGCTTCAATTTGCGAATATCATTGATGGCCATCTTGCCTCTGTGACCTTCTATCTCAATCAGGTCAAGTTTACAATCCTTAATGTGTATGCTCCAAGCAAAAATGGTGAGCGGATCTCCTTCTTTGCTGAACTGAGAAAGTTCCTCCAAACACTGGATCTGCAGACTTGTCTAATTATTGGTGGCGACTTTAACTGTACTGTTAATGCCTCGTGCGACCGAAACGGGCCGGAACCTCAACCATGTACCGCAAAACTCTTTGCAAATATCATCGCAAAATATAATCTCCATGATGTCTGGCGCTTGCAACACCCTTCCGAACAATCCTACACATGGTGTCGTTGTTCCAACAACCACATCTCACTTGCGAGGCTTGATCGCATTTATGTAAATTCTCACCTGTTACATGGAGTTTGCAAATCTGACATCGTGCCTTCCGGTTTCTCCGATCACTTCCTAGCTCGAGCATTCGTTCAACTCTCGAAACCGTGTCCAGGGAGTTCTCACTGGAAATTCAACAATAGTTTAATAGAAGACTTCAATTTTATTCAGGCTTTTGAATCTTTCTGGACAGATCTCTTGGAACGAAAGTTAAGCTGTTCTGTTAACCCACTGGTGTGGTGGGATCTAGTAAAAACCCAAATCGAAGGCTTCTGCCAACAATACCAGAGCTTCTCAAAAAGGGCTGATTATGAAGCAAGGAAATTATTGCAATCAGAGATTTTACATCTTCAGAGGGTCACAGGACAAAATAATAATGTGCAAAGAGCCTTAACCGAAAAACAGTCTTTATTGAAAGAAATAACCGAGAGGAATGCACGTGGTGCCCTAGTTCGGATGAGGGTGCAGCACCTTAATGAGACAGACATACCAACTAAGTACTTTTTTTCCTTAAAGAAACGCCTCCCGAACAAACAGCTCTCTCAACTGCGTTTGGCAGACTCATCCATCACTTTCAACCAATCAGTTATCAAACTTTTTACAAAGGAATATTTCTCGAAAATATACTCGATGGAGCAAATAAATCCTGTCAGTGTCGCCTCTATCTCCGTAGGGCTGCCAATGTTGTGTGAGGGTGGACGTTCCTACCTGGAGGGGCCCATTACCTTGGACGAACTTGGCACCGCTCTGCACAGCCTTGCTGTTGGGAAAGCGCCTGGATTGGACGGACTTACAACTGAATTTTATAAGAAATTCTGGCATCTACTGGGTCCCGAACTCCTCAACACCTTGAATGCAAGCTGCCAGCTTGGAGAGCTCCCTCAGAGTTGCCGACGGGCTATTCTCACCCTCATTCCAAAGAAAGGAGACTTGCTCTATATTAAAAACTGGCGCCCAATCTCTTTGCTATGCACAGACTATAAAGTATTCTCAAAAGCCCTGGCATCGCGACTCACTCCTCATCTCTCCTCATTGTTGAAAGAAGACCAATGCTATTGTGTACCCAAGCGCTCCATCTATGACAGCATCTCCCTCGTAAGAGACATGATTGAACTGTGCAAAGAAAACCCCACAGATTTGGGACTTCTTCTCCTTGATCAGGAGAAGGCCTTTGACCGCGTCGATCATTGGTACCTCTTCAAAGTGCTTGAACGGTTTGGACTTGGTCCGACCTTCATTTCTTACATTAAGATACTGTATAACAATATCTCTAGTGTGCTTAAGATAAACAATGGACTTGTTACACCCTTGCCTGTCAACAGGGGAATTCGACAAGGTTGCCCCCTCTCTGGCTTGCTCTATGCTCTCTCCATCGAACCCTTACTGGGTTATTTGCGTGCTAGACTAACCGGGGTTGGGTTTTCTCATCTTGAACGGCCCATTAAGGTGCTGGCATATGCTGATGATGTGTGTGTCTTTGTGCGGAACCTCAATGACATTAACGTTGTCCGTTATTGTCTATCCGTGTTTGAAAAGGCTTCTTCAGCCAAAGTGAATTGGGAGAAAACGAGCGCCATTTGGCTTGGTCCGTCATGTCACTCGGCACCCAAACTTCCTGCTCCTCTTGCATGGGCCACTGATGGCGTGAAATACCTTGGAGTGTTCTTGGGTAATGACGCCACAGTAGCAAAGAATTGGGCTGGTCTGTTGGATCTTGTTGAAGGAAAACTGCAAAAATGGAGAAATCTGATAACACAACTGTCTTACCGTGGAAGGGTCTTGGTGATCAACAGTTTGGTGGCCTCTACCCTATGGCACAGGTTCTTTGTGCTGCACCCTCCGGTAGTGTTGCTTCAACAGCTCCAGAAGTGCTTTGTGTCTTTCTTCTGGGATGGAAAGCACTGGTTGCGACCCGAGGTCCTCAGCTTGCCACTGACCGATGGAGGCCAAGGCCTGGTTGACATAAAGAGCCGGTTAATGGCCTTTCGACTTTCGGTTGCTCTACGCATGCTGTACATGCACCCCTCTCCACCTTGGGTCGACGTCGCTCGTCGCCTTTTGCAGCAGGCGGGGAGACTAGGCTATGACCACGCTATATTCTTGATGGATCTCTCGCATCTTGATATGTCTCCCCTCTCCAGGTTTTATCAAAGTGTACTAAACGCATGGCGAACTCTAACGACAACAAGAGCTACGCATTCGTACACAAAGCAAATGTTCTTGATGGAACCTTTGTTTTACAATTCAATTTTCCATGATATGCCTGCTGATAGGTGTCTCGTTCAATGCTTTGTCGCGAAGAACATAAAATCGGTCGCCGATCTTTTAAGCCCAAGTGGCAGTTGGATTGGAGCTGATGCATTGGCAAGCCTGGTTGGCGTGCGATCCTCCAGAGTTGTGGCACGTATGCTACGCTGTGTGCTTCATACCTATGTACAGCTTGCACCTAACTGGGAGCAAGTCCAAGCAGACAACGAACAAGGTGCCTCTCCTGCTACCTTTCCTGAACTTATTTGCAAGTTTTCTCTTGCCAACTCTCCTCCGTGTACCCCCTTTAGCATAGGATTCAATGGGTTTCCTAAACAAATAGACCTCTATTTGGGTTGCGTAAGTTTCCTTTTGCAAGGGCAAATGACACAGCGGAGGGTTCGATGGAGAGACCTCTTACCTTGTTCCCCCCCATATTTTCCTAATTGGAAAGGATTCTATCATCCTCCTGTGCCGCCACGACATGGTGACCTCCAATGGAGACTTGCACACTGGATCCTCCCCTCTAACCACTTGCTGCACCGCTTCTCAAGTCTCCTAGCAGATGAATGTCCCTTTTGTAAAAGGCCTGAAAACCTCTTTCATATTTATGTTGAATGTCAACGGTTGGCTCCTTTATTTATCTTTCTTAAGAATTGTTTTGGCAGGATTGGCTTGGTTTTCAACACTTGTGTTTTCATTTATGGCTTAGACATCTCACACAAGAATATGAATGATGTGTTAGGTAATTTCCTGCTTGCACAGGCAAAAATGGCAGTGTATAAATCAAGAAAAAGAAAAGTTGATGATCTCGGAGCTAATGAGGAAAATGCCTTATTCTTGTTTAAAAATCTTGTGACGAGCCGTGTAAAGTTAGACTTTGCCTTTTTCTCCATAACAGGAAGGCTGCCACAGTTTGAGACCAAATGGTGCGTGAAAGAAGTCATTTGTAAAATCCTGGAGAAACGTTTATTGTTTTGTGAAATGTTTTGTGCATAATTTTACTGTATTTTACTGTATTAATATTTTTTTGTTTGTTTCTCTGCTTGAAATGACAATGTGACCCCTATTTGGGGGTTTTCTTTTTCTATTTTTATAATAAAAAGATACAAAAGTCTCTATATATATATCTCTCTCTCTCTCTCTCTCTCTCTCCTCGTCTCCTCTTTTTAATCCCAGACATTTTCAATATAAATTTTTTACAGCTATGGTGGTTTTTGGAGAGCATTGCCTTTTCACAGGCAGTATTTTGTGGCATTGACATCTTGTCCTGAAGGCGTTACGAGTAAACCATGATGTATGGAGTTCCACCACATTTAGAACAGAGCAGAGTGGAGCATGCATATTACGTTTTTCCTAATGGTTATTATTGAGCCGGCTGGGTTTTTTGTTTGACAGTTCACTATAGATAGGTTTAATGGACACAACTCTTTTTCCAGCTGTTGGCAAAATATCAATTCCCAATACAGCTGCTTTGCAACAGATTTGGACCCACACCCTCTGGGATGTCAGTCCGGTGTCCTCACTATTGGGCCATCACATGTGGTTTTTCATCCCTATATAAATTTCCACATTGACCTGTAGGAGTTCTTGGTTTACGGCCAAAATGTTTGTTTGAGGATAAAGTCTGCATTTATGCACATATACATTAGGACATTAGAAGACAATATCAAGATCAACAAAACATAGGGGTTTAAATCAGAGGTCGTATTATATTGGCACACTAACGGTAAAACAACAACCACCAAAAGGGCCAAAGTGCATTGTTGGCCTTGATCTTAATAATGACGTAATAATAAAAAAAATATTTC
This sequence comes from Myxine glutinosa, assembly GCF_964187855.1. Lineage (NCBI taxonomy): Eukaryota > Metazoa > Chordata > Myxini > Myxiniformes > Myxinidae > Myxine > Myxine glutinosa. Next base: position 40,568,363 of record NC_136270.1, read on the forward strand.
GGTTTAGTTATTTTTTACATGCATGATTTGTTGCGGATGGAGGAAATTATTGAGCATATCCGCATGCTCATGAGAATTTGATTTGCAATCACTGCAAAACTAATCAGCAGTTGCACAATGAATTCTCAAACATGTCCCAAGGTGAGCATTAACACAGCACGTTCTGGTTAGCCCACCTGCTTTATCAGCGCCTGGCTGCTCTCGAGGTGTCCCTATAATTTGCAGAACAATCTGCTTCGTGTTTTGTTCAGAGACAAATGGTTAACTGGGGGCAGGACCTCATGTATGTTCAACTTGAGGAGGTGTGGCTTCAGGGTAATTTTTTTTTTGAATCCATGGGCTAAGGACATACTGATGAGACAAATGCTTAACACAGACACTGAGCTTGGGGGAACTGACGTCACTAACGTCACTTCCTGAGATACTCTGGGTACCAGCGAACATGATGATATGCATGTCAGTGTTCCTCTGGATTTGCCTAAAGTTAATGCGAAACTTCTGTTGAAGGACACCGCCGTGAATAAAAGATATTCAACTGCAAAAATCTTTATTGTCAAAAATGAAAATAAGAGGTAGAAAAAAAAAAGTATAAGGAGAAAGCTAAGGTTATAAAACAAGGCAGAAGTAGATTTAGAAAGAGAAAGGCCACAAGTGTTTCACAGCCTCTTCCTATCATTACAATCATGAGTTGATTAACTGTTCAAATTTATTATTACAGCGAGAGCAGATGTGCAGTCGTAACAAAGCTTTATCCGGACAGGATATAGTAACGAGAAAATTGGAAAAGAGAAAATGTAGTCCTACTATTTAATAGACAAGCAAGAGAGCGGGTGGAGAATCACAGGACAATAAATATAACTTTGGAGGCAGGGGAGATAGTTGAGACAATAATTGGAAAAAGACCGAGCCAACACCGAGAAAGGCTTATTATCATAAGGACCAGCTATATCAGCACGGGTCCAGGAGAAATAGAGTGGCCTGTAAAACTATTCACCCCCAACCAATAATGCCACATTTAGATGAATTATGAATTTTGTAGAAATAATTTTCCAAATTAACTTTTTTATTCATAACTGAAGACATCAAACTAAACACATTTATAGTTGACAGAGGTTACATGTTAGGAATACCTGAAAACAAACACGTACAAATAAAAATTCACTGGTTGCAAAAGTATTCAGCCCCTTAGGTCAGTACTTGGGAGTAGCACCTTTCCAGCAAGGGCTGCTACGAGTCTTTTGGGGTCTGTCTCTGCCAGCATTTCACAGTGAGATGCTGAAATCTTTGCCCATTCTTATCCTGAAAATTGCTCGAGTTCTGCTAAATTTTATGGGGATCGTCGATGGGCTGCAATTTTCAAGTCTCGTCATAAATGTTCAATTGGGCTCAAGTCAGGACTTTGACTATTGAGCCACTCCAATGTGAATTTAGCTTTGTGATTTGCATCATTGTCCTGCTGAAATGTGAATATCCTACCCAGTTTCAGATTTATGGCAGAGTCAAGCAGGTTTTCATCAAGGATTCTCCTGTATTTTGCACCATCCATTTTCCCTTCTATCCCGACAAGCTTGCCAGAATGCCAGTCCCTGCTGATGAAAAGCAGCCCCATAACATAATGGCTGTCACCACCATACTTGACAGTAGGGATGGTGTTGATTGGGTGATGTGCAGTGTCAGGCTTATGCCATACATATATAGTGCCAGGGAGACTGTAGATGAGAATCATGGTTTTGGATTGGGAATGATCCGAGATGGTGATGAGCAGCTGGCTTGAAGACCTCAAGGGAAGAATGACATTGAAAAGAATGTGGAATTTGGTTCCACAGATGGGGAAAAAGAGGAACAAATGAGTGGAGGTGAGCAGTAATTCTGGATTTAGGTAGTTTCACCAGAAGGGGATTGATGGTGGACTGTGTGTGCCCTGCAGAAATATGTAAGGGGTGTGGGAGGGGGGGTGTGGACAAACCACGGAAAGAGCAGAGGGTGCAATATCAGAAAGGAGGCAGTAGAAGACAGAGGCCACTGACCTGTCTGTGAAGGAGAAGTGATAGACCCATTAACTCAGCTTCATCGAGGGAGATTCCAAGAATCTTAAAGGCCTTGACTTCCACGTCAAGCTGATCAAGATGTGAGGCAGCCCAGATGAGACAGCAGTACTCCATCAAGTTGTGGATTAAGGCCTTGTAGGTGGATAGAAGTTCAGATGGGCCAAGGAAACATTTTGTATAATGGAGGATGCCCAGTCAGCGACTGGCATTGGAGGCCAACGTTGAAATGTAGTTTGCCCAAGAAAGATCATGGCTGATGGTGAGACCCAAGAGTGACAACTTCCGCAAGAGGATTGTTAAGAAAGTAAATAGGAGGTGGTCTTTTCAGATAGAAAGAGTGAAAGTGTGAGATTTGTCAGGATTGAAGAACATATTCTAAGTGTTTGACCAGCTTGTGATTGTTTTTCAAGGTCTGAAGAGAGGGAAGAGGCTGCAACCTGTCTGAAGGATGTCACAGCAGAGGGTGGAGACATCAGCAAATAGATAAAGGACATTTTCCAGAGAGTCAGATAGATCATTTATGAAGATCAGGAATATGACTGGGCCTGGAATACTGCCTTGGGTGACTCCAGTCTTGACAGGGAGACGAGGTGGAAGGATTCCGCTGAGAGCCACACGTTGGCTACGAGAGTAGAGGAAGTCAGTAAGCCATGTGGGGAGTTAGCATTGGATACCATAGGCAGAGAGTTTGTAGAGTAAGGCGAGATGCCAGACTGTATCAAATGTACGAGATAATTATCAACTTCAAGGACAATCAAAAAAAAAAAACCTACCATGCAACTGAGAATTTCAACAGTTTTACTGTTGTCAAGGAGTAGAAATGTAATAATTAGTCATTTTATCTCACTTTTAAAGTCATTTCCTGTTTTAAAATGTACTTTCTGAAAACTAATCTTCCTACACAGGTCAGATGCATTCTTCCAGAATTCCACACCTGCTTACCCTCCCCAATACTAAACGGAATGCTCACCTCCATTCCTCAATCCTTCTTTTCTCTGTTTGGAACTGACTTTGTATCTGTTGTTTTGTGGCCCTCCTGTCAGTCCTTCAAGAGGTCTGTCCATCATATCACTTCATGCTTTCTTCTATACCCTTTCTTTAAAACAGCTGTTCACCACCATCTCTTATCTTCCCCCATCCAAAACCTTGATCTTTTCTACCCCCGCTAATTTCACCCCAATTACACTTTTTTGAAATACCAACTTCTGTCCTGCAAGTCCTTGGTGTCCTTGTGTTTTATACTTCTCCCACCCCCCCCCCCCTCCCACGCCTCCTCCCCCCAAGCCCTCTCCCTCCCACACATCTCCCTGCTCTCAAATGTTATGTTTGTGTGCTTCCCCTTCTCTCCCCATCTTGTTTTCCGCTCCCTCTTTTTATATATTTTGTTTGTCTGGTTGATTTGTTTGTGAAGTAAATGTTAGCTCTTTCACGAGCCTCGATTCAGTATACAAAAAAAAAATAATAATACCCACCCCGGCTCTCTTCTACTCTTGCTGACACCCCCCCCCATTCCATCCCTCTCCCCTGCCGCTCCTTCCCCCGCACCTCTTTGCTTTTAGCATCCCATACACTCATGTGCGATGTCTTTGTCTGTCTGTTGACCTTTGATCCTCTGTCATTCTTTGAACCTGCACATACTGAAAATCAAAGGGTTAAAAGGATGTTGTGATATAAAAGAAAATGTACAACACCAGTTAATTAGTTGAGAAAAGGGATTAAATTAGCGAAGAAAAGGAAAAGAGATGCCTCCCTAACTTTTCACATACTTTTATATCTGTGAATAAACCAGGTAGCTTTGGTCTTCAAGAAGGCCAATGGTATAGTCCAGCCTTGATGATTTGTGATAGACAGTGAAGCATAAAGATTGGATCGTCTGTTGCCATCTTGCAGCCAATGTTGCATTCACTATGAATGTTTTCCTGATCATTATGGATCCACAGCTGTTTATTCCATCCATATTCGGTGAAGCTTCAGCTAATTAACTGCTGATCAGAAAATTCCCGTTCTGGAAAAAGTCCAGCTCTTTGTAATGTCCATGCTGTTTCATGGGTGAGACACTTGCTTAAGCATGGAAAGTAATTGCCACTTCATTTGACAAAAGTAGGCCAGTTTTAATGTCACCCTAATAAATGACGACAACATTATTCACAAAACAACCATCCATAAACACAAACACGAGGGAATTCAAAATGTTCTATGCATGAGATACTCACAATTGTCCAAGACATGCCAATGTTTTTCAATATACCAGGCTACATAATGAGTAAGAAGACGTATGTTTTTATTTTAATACCAGCAAATACCACCCGTTGCTTTGCTGATGGGAATATTAAGGGAGGGGGAAGAGAGAAAGAGTGGGGGGGGGGGGAGGTGGAGGGGGGAGAGGGCGGAAGAGGGAGAGGTGAGAGGGAGAGAGGTTGGGGAGAGAGATAGAGAGGGGAGACAGAGAGAGGGCACAGAGAAAATATAAAGAGAGGGAAGATAGAGAGAGGGAAGATAGAGAGAGGGAAGATAGAGAGAGGGAAGATAGAGAGAGGGAAGATAGAGAGAGGGAAGATAGAGAGAGGGAAGAAAGAGAAAGAGAAAGAGAAAGAGAAAGAGAAAGAGAAAGAGAGAGAGAGAGAGAGAGAGAGAGAGAGAGAGAGAGAGAGAGAGAAAGAGAGAGAGAGAGAGACTGACTAAGAGAGAGAGAGGGAAGATAGAGAGGGAGGGAAGCTAGAGAGGGAGGGAAGCTAGAGAGGGAGGGAAGATGGAAGATAGAGAGAAAGAGAGAGAGAGAAAGAGAGAGAGAGGAGGGGAGAGAGAGGAGGGGAGAGAGGAGGGGTGTGAGTGAGGAAGGTAGTAAAAGGGAGAGAGAGAGGAGGTGGTGAGGAAGGGGAGAGTGATGCCTCACCACACGTCACTATACACTCCAGGAGGGAGGAGGTGCGGGCTGTAAGTGTTATGGATTCATCACTTCTGCCTTTGTTGTTATTATGTACTTGTAGGATTTTTAATTTCAGGTAATATTGTTAAGATTTTTGTGTGAAATGGATATGTCTTTAGTAAAAGGTAAAAATAAATGTTTGTGGAGGAAAAAGAAAAAACACGGCAAAGAAACCGGAAGAGGAGATCGGCAGAGAGAGGATGAGAAGGCCATGAGAGAGATACAACCGTGAAGTCGCATCGAGGCGGCGAGCGGACTTTTTTGATATTGGTCACGAATGAGTTGAGGCTTCCCATGAAAAGGATTGCCTGTGACATAGTCACATATTGTGATTGCAATTAAACCTGCGTCTCAGGATTTATTACCAAGCGTGAGTTATTGTTGGAGAGAAAACAAGCGCATCCATTACAGGCTGATTCACCATTTTGTCCTCGAAGAGGCTGTCCGCTTGGTGCATCTTGTTTTGTCATTGGGATTCCCGTATCGACATCATTGTGTTGATCACAGTTGGTTTCCATATCGGCTCAATTCCCATATCGACCTCTCACCTCGTAACTCCTCATCCGCCGCCGTGCCGATGCCTGCCTGTTCTTGTCATTGTGCACGGCTTCAACCAGCGTGGGGATTAGTGCACGGACTTTGGGGAATGTTACATTCCACTCACGTTTGGTGTATCGTGAGTTTATTGCTTTGAGAGCATTGGGGAATGATGGTACCATCATAGGTATTGCTCATTTGATGCCAGTTATATTTTCATGGTACTTTCTTTCATAGTGTTATTATTGCGTATGTGAGAGTACTTGATACAATTACTTGTTTTGTTCTACAATTGCATTGGTGTGGTTTTACCATGGTTTATTAGAACACTCAAAATAACATCTTTCTGCCGTGTTCCCACTCGAGACTCTGAGGGGCACTGTAACCGGAGTTTGGGGAGGTAACACGTAACAGTAAGAGTGAGAGAGAGATAGAGGGAGAGGAGTAGGGAGAGAGGGAGAGGGAGAGGGAGAGGGAGAGGGAGAGAAGGGTGGGGAGCAAGAGAAAGAAATAGAGGAGGGGAGTGAGGAAACGGGGGTAGGGAGGAAGTGGGCAAAGAGCAATAAGGGGTGGGGGGGGGGGGAAGAGTGAGAAAGGGGGGAAGAGTGACGCCTCAAAAATTAGTATAATTTTTTCAAAGAGTAAATTAATTAAATCATCATTATGATGTTTTCCAATTATCTCTTGAACTAGCTGTTCACCTGGCCCATTGCTTTACTCATTCTAACTGTCGCATTATATTAATCGTTCTTTTAATTCAATGTTTAAATTGATTTATTTTGCCTTCCTAACTCCAGTGATTTCCCCATGGAGATTGGAGAACCCAAGTGTGGTTGCGGGGGCCATCACGGCGATCCCACTGCATTGCACTCAATGAAGTTACATTTTCAGCACATTCCTTCATCTTTTCTTCACTCAACATAATTATTGAACAGTAGAAAAAGTTGTTTAATGCTCTGGCAATTTCACATTGTTTTGTGGATATATGGAGAACAAGGGATCACTATCTTGCTTAAATAAATATATGCTGTTATAAGAATTCCTAATTTCTTTAAAATTTCAGATTTCATTCCAGATTTCACCAATTTATTCCACGAGATCTGATCCTCAAATCCAAACACAGATTTTGAGTTTATACTTTAATTAGTTTGTGAGAGGTCATCATGGTTCCAAGGCAAGGCATTTTTGTGCAGGCCAAAACAAAATGGCAGCATAATAACCCTGTGAGGGGAAAGCAGACTGACTAATGGCAACCCTTTTTCTTTTTTACTGATGAGCACCCCTTAAATTATCTTCAAAAGGGGTGTTTAAATTTACCGAAATACCCAGTTTTCATTCCTGCACTCCCTTGGACTCTCCTTAGTATGCATGCAAAGCATTGGGATGATAGGCGTCATGGTTTTGAAATTATGGAGGACACGCACACATACTGACATTTATTATTCTTATAGATGATAGATTATAGATACTCCTTGATATTGTTTGATGATGTGTTTTGGACTATTATTTCTCATTCATAGAACCTTTGAATGCTCTGCATATGACAAACAATAATGGCAATTTAAGCACGTGTTGTGAAATCTGAGGAATTTTAGTGCAAGTTTTTTGAGAAACTTTGAAGGTCTAAATGTTATGCAATTTGTGGAGCAAGAGTAATATCTGGCACCAAAAGTACAAATTCAGCACAACACATGAAATACACTTCTGCAGATAACGAAGGTAAAACGTTTCCGACATTCTAGTGAAGACAAAGTACAACTACAATGGCACTCGGTAGAGCGCATACCTCTGCCAGGCTGAACAGTTTAAGTTTTGTATCCCACTGATAGGCTGGATCTGCATCTGCACCGTACCCAAAATCTAATCGACTTGTTCTTGTCAACTACCTACTTATCCACCTAGTTTTGTCATAACGCATCTACATTTTTTGAAATCTCATGTTATATATTGTTTTGGTCCCATATGTCAATGGCGAAGATTAACTTAAAAAAACCAGATGGTATTCTTGGAATACTTACCTTGCGCAGTCAACTTGGTGCCAACCAACTCTTCTATTTTTCAAGGTTTTTATTTTATTTTATCCATTATGGCTGAAAAACCACGTGAGCGATTACATCATAAGTTTATATTCTCTAATATAATTGTTGCATAGATCACACTCAATAAATTTCAAACTGATCAGACTAAGTGTTGTCCCTGTCAAATTATGACATCATAATTACAACACCAATGACGTCATCATTAACAACACCTATTCCCCATGTGTAGTTCTTTGCAATGAGCCACATTTCAATTATTTTCCATGGAGCAGTTTTGGACATAGAGGTGTAACGTTTTTCAGTTTTTCCAAGATGGCGCCTGTACCACGTGACCTATTGCATCATAATTATCATTAAAATAATCTACAGGAGGAGGCGCTTCTATGATGACAATTTTGTGTCAATCGGACCAATAATTGCAGAGAAAAAACAATTCATACTGATCGAATCAAGCGTTGTACTTATCGAATTATGATGTCATATGTAAGGTACCAATGACATCACAATTAACATATCTTATTCCGCATGGGGAGTTCTTTACAGTGAGTCATGTTTCAAATTTTTTCATGTAGCAGTTTCAGAGATATGGAGGTGCAACATTTTTCGATTTTTTTCAAGATGGCGCCTGTACAACGTGATCTAGGACGTCATAATTATCATTAGAATATTCTACAGGAGGAGGCGCTCCCATGGTACAAATTTCGTGTCCATCGGACTAACAGTTGTAGAGGAATTTTTTTTTCTCATACTGATCAGATCAAGCGTTGTACTTGTCGAATTATGACGTCATAATAAAGGCACTGATGAAGTCATCATCATATCCTATTCCCCATGTTAAGTACTTGAAAATGGGCCTTGTTTCAACTTTTTCTATTGAGCGGTTTGGGATATATAGTGTAACGTTTTTCCAAGATTGCATCCATACCACGTGACCTATGACGTCATAATTATAAATAAAAAATTATACACGTGGAGGCGCTCATATGGTAAAATTTCGTGTCAATCGGACCAACGGTTGCCGAGAAAATGAATTTTTTTTAAATGTAGATATGTACGTGCGCATGACATACTCGCACACCACACGTACGCAACTGAATGCCTAAGCCTGCTTTTCGCTTCACAGGCGCAGGGTAATAAAACATTCGCATATCTGGATCCGGATCCAGATCTTCACAAAAATCGAATCAATTCGTCCTTGTCACATACCCAACCTGTCCACCAAATTTCGGCCGAATCTGTCCATGACTTTTTGAGATATCCTGTTCACAGACAAATAGACAGGGATGAAAACAACTTCCGTCCACCTTCGGTGATGGAGGTAATGAGTTTATGTCAAAGAACAAATTGTAGTTAGCAAATCTAAATTTGCATAAAAGAAACAGTTGCAAAAAACCAAATGCAAAAGCACAAACAATTAAGTCAATATATCTATTTTCTAAAAAATAAACGACAGTCAGGAGTTTAACATTTCGTCTGCGGAAGAGCTTTAATTGAGTACTGTTTTGCATACCGTGCAAGCCCATGATAACACATTGGTATGTTTATCCTTGAAGGAAGAACTCTTCCATTCAACATTCAACCCACAGCATTTAACCCCTGACTATCTCTTCTCCTTCTCCCTCCTTTTGCTTTAAATATTTCCCTATTGATTCTTGTCTTTTTGCAATTGTTGTTTTCATGTATTGTTATGCATTATGTTTTCCACTCTGTCAAAGCGCCTTTGGGCTTCTTGAAAAGCGCTATACAAAATAAATGAATTATTATTATTATTATTATTCCTGGATTATGTACACCAAAAAAACACAAAGCTAAAATTGGGAGGACAGCTTATCGGAGCTGGTGCAGGCATGGCTTAGGTTAAGCCTGGCCGTCCCTTACACTCGTAAGATTAAGGTTAAGGATGGCAAGCACAGGATGTGCTGTGACTCCTGATTGTTGGGCCTATCATATTGCATTGACATACCACACGCCAGTGAGAGTTCACCAAAACTGCAGAGAAATAATGCCCTCGTGATCTAAATGGATAGAACATCAAGAGGTCAGAAATGTCATTGAGAGTGATTAAAATAAATAGTGAGATCAAATACACCAAACATCAAAATGTGTTAAATAAAAGAAAATTAAACCTGGTGTCTTCATTCGGCCAACACTGTTTATTCCTGATATGCGAAACACCCTGCAACCCACGCCTACAGAAATAGTGCTGCAGATAGGCGCACCAATACAAGACATTGTTCATTTTGAGAAAAAAGTGTGAAAATTGGCACAGAGATAGGTCTTAGTATATGAAAGACATCTTGATTAGGGGCCAATTCAATTTCAGTCCCAAAATCCAATATGGCCGCCAAATTCAAAATGGCCGACACTTACCATCCACCGCATTAACTGCGATGAGTTTTCTGTTAGTCCTATAGCTCCACCGTCGCCTTTAACAACAGAATTGTTCTGTTCATGAGCGTGATCAAGTGCCATCGATTAAAACGAACGATGGGTCTTCTTCATGACGAATTTACCACTCTCAAATTGTTCAGCAACTTCGGGATGAACATTCTTGAGGCTCTTCATGTCACGTAGGTGAACCGACAACCGGTGGCTATAGTGCGGAAGATCAAGAGCGAAAAACCAAGGCATAAGTTGATCAAGGGCTTCAATGGAAAGCTGAAAGTTGGCCTCTCGAAGTGACCTCACAAAGCTCAAGATGCTGAGCTGAAATTTCAGAGTAATAGACCAGTATTGGAATTGCGGGCTTTCCTGTATGCGTCTGTTGCGCCACGTGTCAAATGATTCTGATGTTTCAGTTGTTGCCAAACTCTCTGTGTATCTATCATATGATCTCTTCATGAGGATATACGAACTAGCAGCTGTGACCTGATGAGCATGTCTCGTTCTCGTCCAGTGTGACGCCTTGAGGAAGGAGTCTGCTGTGCCTGGTGACGTTATGTCAGCCTCTACTAATGCACTTGTCCGTCCACTTTCCTCTAACCAGTCACCGATGGTTTTGAAAGCACACATCTCAATGTGCAGGCCTCCAAACATAATCACCATCTTGTCTTTTTGGTGTGGTTTGTGTGTTTGACATTTTGTGTGTTTTCAATCATCGCAAAAATAGCTTTAATATACTGATTTCCATGTTTATACGTAGTATTACTGTTTTCAGGCACAATTTGCGTCCATTTTGAAAATGGCCGCCATTTTGAAAAAAACAATTTGGCCCCTAATCAGAAATTATTCAGTATACAATGTAGTATATCTGAGCCAAATTTCCCACTTTTCTTCTCATTTTGAACAATCGTTTTACCCATCTGCAGTGCTAAAAACAGACTTTTTGAAACGCCGGCCGCATTTTCCATCCAATCATCATGCAACTTTGTTAAAAAATATAATCTCCATGAGAGCCACTCCTACGTTTAAAGTTGAGTGTCAGTCACCCAGGCGGTTGTGGAGAAAACAAATTCAAAAAGTGAATAAAGGTGAAAAGTTAAGGCAGGAAAAAAAAACTGAGGGCTTCGGCCGATGTTCCACAACATGGTCAAGAGTGGTTATGGACGCCTAATACTAGTAATAATAATAATAATAATAATAATCTAACAACAACTAGTGTTACAACAAGTTGAAGCAGCATCAGAGCCACGCAAAACTGAATGAAGGAAGAACCGCAGGCTCGGCTAGTCTATAGATGTTTATGTTCAGAATAATAAACCAGGCGAGGACTGACTAAATAGACAAAATGATAATAACGAGAAGCTCACCTGGATCAGCAGCAACAGTCAATGACGTCATAACATTTCGCTGCTGATGCGACGCCCCCTGTAGGTTAGGGCAGGAATTGTTTTAGCGTTTTAGGCCTGATTTCAACCTGTTAATGAGCACATATTTTTATGCAGTCAATACACCATCATGAGGCATCAGATATGAACCTTGTGGCCAAGTTTCATCAAAATCGTGTGATTGGTTCAACCGATAGTGGTTGAAGTGTTTATGGACTCACTGACTGACTGACTGACTTACCTATGGACACAGGTCGTTTGCACAAGCTGCAGACCTGGACAAAATCACAGACTGGTCAAACAAGTGGAACATCTATCTATAATTCCAGTAATCTCTGTTTGTACGTCTGTACGTTTGTACGTCTGTACGTTTGTCTGTGACCGCTGTTTCTCGACAACTACCGGTCCGATATACTTTTAACTTGCCAGGTATATTGCTGGGGACCCGAGGATGTGCCTTTTCAAGGTTTCATATTAATCGGACAATTACTTACCGAGCTATGTCCAAAAAACGATTCAACCAATCAGAGAGCAGCGAACGATCGCGTGTGCCGAACGTGGAGGACACACTCTGCCTCGGATGGCACATTTGAGAGCGTATTCATTTATTTCACGTTTGCAAACTATGTTGGCGTTAAACTATGTTTTAAAACTAATAAAACCGAATTTGCGATTCATTCGCTTTCCTGCGCGTTTGTGCACGCGATGGCGATTTCTTTACCAAACTCCGGAAGCCGTTCGCTTTGGACCAAACCATTGCATGTAAATAGAGGGGGGGGATTGTCACCGTACTCGCAAGCCGTTCGCTTTGGACCAAACCATTTCATGTAAATAGAGGGGGGGGATATAATTTTAGATATAGATATAGTACGGGCAATGCCCTAGTGTCTTTCAATCCTGACAAATCTCACATTCTTACAATGTCTCTCCGAAAGGACCGACTGGAAAACCCTCCCATCCACTTTCTCAACAATCCTCTCCAAGAAGTTCTGTCGCTCAAGCTTTTGGATCTCACTATCTGCCATGATCTTTCTTGGGAAAACCACATTTCCAAGCTGACTTCCAAAGCCAGTCGCCGACTGGGCATCCTCCGTCGTGCGAAGTCCTTCCTTGGCACACCTGAGCTCCTCACCACATACAAGGCTTTCATCCGCAGCTCAATGGAATACTGTTTCCCCCTCTGGACCGGTGCTCCTGCCTAACACCTTGCTCGGCTTCACGCTGTTGAAACCAAAGCTTTCAGAATCATTGGAATCTGCTGCGATGAAGCTATCTCTGAGGGCCTTTCACTCACTCACCACAGGCAGGTTGGTGGTCTTTCTGTCTTCTACCGACTCCTCTCCGGCCTTGCTCCCCCAGCTCTCTCTGGGCTCTGTCCCCCCAATATTCCTACAGGTCGCACAAGATCTGCCTGCAACCCTCTTATGGTTAAACTGCCAAAATCAAGGCTCTCTGCTCTCCTTCACTCTTTCATTCCCCTTTTCTCCCGCCCCTGGAACAAACTCCCGCACTCCCTTCAATCCCACTCTTCCCTCCAGGTCTTTAAAACAGCTGTTCACCACCATCGCTTATCTTCCCCCATCCAAAACCTTGAGCTTTTCTACCCCCGGTAATTCACCCCAGATGAATTTTGGAAATTTTTTTTCCAAATTTTTTTTTTTGGGAAATTTCAACTTCTTTCCTGGAAGTCCTTGCAGTGTTCATATGTTTTATACCTCTCCCACCTCCCCCCAATCCCTGCCCTTTCCACATTTCTCCTGATGTCCCTGCTCTCAAATGTTGTGTTTGTGTCCTTCCCCCTCTCTCCCCATCTTGTCTATTGCTCCCCATATTTTTTGTGTTTTATGTGTCGGTTTGACTTTTTGTGTGATTAATGTTAGCTCTTTCACGAGCCTCGATCTTGTATACAAAAAAAAAGAAAAAGAAAAAAAGAAGCTAAAAACGACTTTGGAAAGGGAAGGAGGGGGTGGGTGAGAGGAGTGACAGATTAAGAGTGACACTGGGTATGAAAGAGTGGACGACATTATGCTTTATTCACAGTGATATTAAGCTCTTTGTGGAGCTTGTACATTTATCACATTCAGGACAATGTCATTGGAAGGCATCAATGTACTTTTACACGGAATACAAAGACATCAGTAGACAATGAACAATGCAGTATTTGGAATTTGAACCTGGGATCCCAACATCATGAGCCATCGATTTTGACATCGACGCCGAACGAGACAACTCGAGCAAGGTACGACTAAATCAGGAATTTCGAAATCATAAAGTTTTTTTAATTCGGATTTAACACAGAATGTTCCATTTCTCTCCAAAACAACACCCCTGCTCAAGATAACAAAAATATACCTTCGTATTGTTGTTGATCAACAATTGGTCGGGATGAAACATTTTGCACAAATGGGGAGGAAAATGCGCATTTGAAACCATCGACACTTTGAGGTGTCCCATAAGTTTTTAGCAATTGTGCAATTCAGAATTCCCATAAAAATACACTGTACAGGAGGCATGCATATTTACACTTTATACTGCCTTTGTTGGATTTATCATCGTTTGCTTGTTGTTAGTACAGTAACGCCTTTATATTTGTAGTCTACTCCTTAAGTGTTGACATCATTACATACATTGCATAATTAGTGATAATGTGTATCCATTTGGTCTTCTACAAAGACACACATTGAGTTATCTGTGAGACGAAGAGATAGCCTCCTCAACCCCCATCGTCATTGCTAAATACAATCGTACAGGTCGAGGTGTCTGCGAATAAGAGGCCTGCGTCTGCCTCGTTCTCTCTTTGTCTCACTCTGTGTGCATTTGTGTCCATTTGTGTCCCTCTCTCGCCCTCTCCCCTCCCCCTGATCCCCCACCCCTCTCTTTTTTCCCTCCCTCCTCCCCTCTCCCCACCCACCATCACTCTTCCTTCCACCCTCCCCCTTTCTCTCTCTCTCTCTCTCTCTTCCCCCCCGTTCTGTCTCTCCCTCTCTCACTCCCTCCTTACCCCCTCCCCCTCTTTCTCGATCGACCTCTCTCCTCCCCCCTCTTTTCCCTTCTCTCTCCTCACCCCCCATTCCTCGTCCCTCCTACCCCCCTTTCTCTCTCTCCCCATTTTTATTTCTTCCTCTCTTCCTTCCCCCTGTTCTGTCTCTCTCTTTCTGTCCTTTATCCCCTCTCTCTCCCTCGCTCCCCACAGTCTCTCTCTCTCTCTCTTTCTCTCTCTCCCCCCTGTCTTTCTCTCGCTCCCCTCTCTCTTTCTTTCTCTCTCTCTCTCTCGCCCCCCCCCCTCTCTCTCTGCCTCCCTCCCCCCTTTCTCTCTGCCCCACTCTCTATCTATCTCTTTCTCTCTCTCTCTCGCTCCCTCACTCTGTCTTGCCCTCACTTCCCTCCCTCTCTGTCTATTCCCCCCCCTCCCCCCCCTCTCTCTCTCTCTCTCTCTCTCCTACCACCTCTCTTTCTTTCTTTCTCTCTCTCTCCCCCTCCCCCCCCCCTCCCACTCTCTATCTCTCTCCCCCCTCTCTCTGCCTCCCTCCCCCCTTTCTGTCCGCCCCTCTCTCTATCTCTATCTCTGTCTCTCTCTCTCTCTCCCTCACTGTCTTGCCCTCACTTCCCTCCTCTCTGTCTATTCCCCTCTCTCTCTCTCTCCCTCCTTCCCCCTCTCTTTCTTTCTTTCTTTCTCTCTCCCTCCCCCCCCCCTCCCCCCCCCCCTCTCTCTCTCTCTCTCTCTCTCTCTCTCTCTCCTTCCCCCTCTATTTCTTTCTTTCTTTCTCTCTCCCTCCCCCCCCCCCCAACGCCCCCCCACCCCACTCTCTATCTCTCCCACTCTCCTGTTGATGCAAACAACGAGAAATAGAGATTATGTCACCAGTAAAAATTAATAATTATTTCACATCTCGTTGACTGAAATACGATGATCCTCGAGTCTTGACAACTTTTTAAGTACAGTATATATTTTAATTTCTAATGAGTCCATTTGCAGCAACTCTGTGGAAAGAATAAGACAGGGAGGGCTTGAGCGACACATGAAGACGATGATACATTTGAAGTCGATGTGATTTGTGCTGATGGAAACATGTCGTACATGCAAAACTGCACAAAACTTGTCCAAAAAGAAAGAAAAAACTGCATAAAATGTTCACGACCAAGGCCAAAGTATCGAAAGTGAAATTGTATCGGTCTGTGATGTTATTATTGACTTTGTTGTCTTCGAATTGATCTCCGAGCATGGAATTTCATGATAGGAAATCTCACTTTCGGACAACAAGGAGGCGATAAGCATGACGAGAACAACACCCCGTGTGTTTGCACGTGCTCCCTTTTACGGCTAAACAATGTCCGTAAGTTGTAAATGGTGAACACAAACCTTACAGCAATTTACTCCATTTCGGCATTTATTACTTCCCTCCTCGAAACTACTTCCTGTTATATCCCTCCTCACAACCACTTCCTTCCACTCGGATTAGCATGTAATGCTCTTAATAGTTTCCTCATTCTCTAACATTACACTATTCAGATGTGTATGAGTGTATGTGTTTGTGTGTGTTTGTGTATGTATATGTATGTGTGTATGTGAATACTTATGTGTATATGTATGTGTGTATGTATGTGTATGTGTATGTGTGTATGTGTATACTTATGTGTATATGTATGTATGTATGTGTTAATGTGTGTGTATGTGTATACGTATGTGTGTACATATGTGTGTATGTGTGTATGTATGTGTGTGTGTATGTGTGTATGTGTATACTTATGTGTATATGTATGTGTGTATGTGTTAATGTGTGTGTATGTGTATACGTATGTGTGTACATATGTGTGTATGTGTGTATATATATATATGTGTATGTGTACATGTGTATGTATGCGTGTATGTGTTAATGTGTGTGTATGTGTATACGTATGTGTGTACGTATGTGTGTATGAATTTTTAAAAAGATGTTTGAACCTTCTCCAGATAGTGAACATAAGTTAATTCTTTAACTACTGTTGTTTTGTATTGGCGAGGAAAGAAAAAAAAGTTTCTATCAACACCTTGTTCTAAATCATTGTTTGTTGTAAAGCAATGCAAAGCAAGTCAAGGAGAGCGTTTCATAAATGTTGTTAACACCCATGAGAGGAAGCTCTCTACCTTGTACTACATGCTACAATAATCATTACCATCATCATTTCAAGGCTAGCCTGGCCTAAAATATGAAGTACTGTATTTGTTATGTTTGGTGGATTTCAGATCAGCCATCGCTGATGAAAGTTCTGGTGTTGGACAATGAGAAAACAAATCTGTGGTCAATCACATACCCAACCTACTGGAGCTTCCATAAGAGCTATAAAAACATCAAGCACGTTGTGATTGGCAAGGACATTGTACAAGTTATTATTTTGGACATTTCCTCGATTGGCATCAATTCGCAAAGGTGAACAAAATTTACACTTCAGATTCCATACTTGGTCTTTTTGAACGGTGACGTCTCTCGTGGCTCAATGAATGAGGTCCAGGAAACGTGGTAATCTGCCGGGATGGAGGATTCGCACTTTCTCTGTGGCCTCTGGACAAGGCGGCCCTATCTGCAGCAGCGCTCTGACGCCGATTCTGTGGGCCAGAATGTCGAGCTTCCGGATGTTGGATCGAGAAGTCGCCGTGAGGTGAGACCTGATGGTCGTAGAGATTTTGGCGGACATGGCGTCGAGGCTGAGCATTTGATTGGTATTTTGGAGAAATTGTGGAATCACGTGAATAGGCTTCGAGTGCTGGTCCCCAGCTTTCAAGAGCTGCTCGGCCACTTCTAGTTACTGTTCCAGAGCAAGGTGCCAAGGCACAAATGGCACAGTATTGGTTAATGCAGTTGTCTGGTTGAGCTACCGATAGCCAGGATCCATAACAGGGTTGGTGCAGTTGTTGTTGTAGTTCTTGTGATGAACTAGTATGGATGGCACTACCTACATTCTCATCACTCTCACTGCTGTCATTGGTTTGCACCTGGCAAACGGGACAGTCACTGATGGTCATTGCCTCAGACATGCTATTGCTTCGTCGTTGCGGTACTTCAGCTGGTACCCGAAGCAATGTTGAAGTCCTGTCCCTGAGAGGCACGTCACTACAAAATGACATCCGAGCTTCAGAATTCCAGCCACACAAAGTCCCTTGCTGAGCCAGTGTGGCTAGCATTGCTTTTCCTGCCGCAGCTTTTACCTTCCCAATGTCCTGACAGTCTCTGCTGAGTTTACTCCGTTCCCGGATCTTCTCCAAGTTCCAGGTTTCTGATGTCATGGTGTTTGCTCCAGTTGTAATTGCAGTTTCTGTAGCGGTAGATCCAACAGAATGTTGTGGCACCTCCTCACCAGGATCACTGGTTCTCTCAGTGTCACCACCTGCTGCAATTTCCATCTCCACATTCACCACTGCGTGAGCCTTATTGCTGGATTGGCTTTCGAGCCCAAGACACCCAGGTTCACTTTGGCGAATGGGGCTCCTTAACTGAACTACTCCAGCAGAACCAGGCAGCAGTCTACGATTATCCTCAACAATGCGTCCCTCTGAGGTCCTTTGACCTTCTGGCTGGTTCGTCTCAGTGATTATGGCTACATTTAGCGCTGCCTTGGAACTGGCGGCAGCTGTAGCTGCACGCCACGTAGCTGCACACATACGCGTATTCATACGAGGACGCAGACTGGGTGCAGAACCTGGTCCGTTCAGGTGGCCGATTGTGGTTGCATCATGTGCGACTCGAAGAAGGGCCAAGGCACTGGGCTTTGTGCCATCTGTCTTGGGTGAGGGCTTCTTGTTTGGCACACCATACAGATGACTGTGCATAGCCTGTAGGATGTAGGAGGGACTCAGTTAACATCAGGTAACCTTTGGATTTTTATTGTATCGCATGTTTTGTATGTACAAAAGGAGGGGAAGTTAGTGGGTATGGGGTCAGGGAGGTCAATGAACATTTTTGGAGCTGTAAATAGAAGTCTTTTTCCAATAGCATCAATAAACTCACGGAATGCGTGGCACTGACCAGAAACTAGACAGAAAGACTTACAACTGTGCTGAGTTTTGTAACATGGTTAGAGAGAAGACTTTGTGATACCCTCATATACATTAAATGAGAACTGGATTTCATTTTCAGGCTTATATGTGATCATTACAGATTATTTAAATCACCCAGTAATGCATTTTCTCAATTTGTTTATATATTTTGGAAGGATTACACACATATATATATATATATATTATATATATATATATATATATATATATATATATATATATATATATATATCATATATATATACATATAATTATTATAATTATATATATATATATATATATATATATATATATATATATACATATATAAATAAATATATACATATTAATTAAATAAATATATACATATATACATATATAAATAATATATACATATATACATATATACATAAATAAATAAATACATATATACATATATAAATAAATAAATAAATACATATATAAATAAATATATATATACATCTATATATAAATAAATATATATACACATACATATATAAATAAATATATACATATATAAATATATATATATATATATATAAATATATAAATATATATATATATATGTATAAATAAATATATATATATATATATATATATATATATATATACATATACATGCATACATACATGGTGTTCGCCTAATGGTTGGGGATCCTAGTGGGCTTGGGATCCTAAGGTTCTGAGTTCGAATCCCGTTCAGCTGTTGAATTAATACCAGGTGGCGTTGATTCAGACTGTCAGCCTTCCAAGGTCGGCGAAATAAGTACCATGGTACTGGGTCCTCTCTGAAGGAGGTTGGTGGCAGGATTTGCACTCCGGCCGCCGGAAAAAACACCTCATTCCATAGCACATACAATTATGCGTGCCGGGATGGTGCTGAGGAGTTGTCCAAGGACGCAGCAATGTGCTGATCCAGCTCACACATATATATATATACGTATATATACTGAAACGCAAAAGAAACTTACCACCTTTGAAACCTTTAAATATCAACAATAACACTGCGTGTAGTAAATGTGTGAACTTATTTGTGGACAATAGTGTCCTCACTCTGTCAGACAAAATGGTCACGGATGGTCACTTGAACCTTCAATGGTCACTTCATAGCACAGCTGTTGAACAGCCGTTTTGACTGTCAGTGATTAGCCAAGGGGTACGGGATGATTTTAATGAGCTGCACGTGATGTCTTGATATTGGCTTTAAAAAGGCCAGTGCAAAATGGGCATTTTGACCAAAAAATTTGACCATTTTGACCAACTTCAAAAAGGACCGAAAACGCAAAAGAAACTTACCACTTGTTTGAAATGTAATAAAATTGTAACAGTTCAAAATAAAACAAACCAACAATTGCTAATTGAAACATTGGCATTTTATTGATGACATGTCAAGTTTTTGACCAAGATGCACCATCTCATCAGTTTGTTCTACAGTACAGAACAGCACAGGGTGCAATGTCAGTCCCCTTTCAATAGCGTGTGTGGCCACCATTGTTTTGGATACAGGCAGTGCATCGTCGGCATATACTGCCTACCAGTCTTTGGATGGATTGCTGCTGGATTCTGTCCCACTCAGTCCTCAATGTCTGAAGCAGCTCTGCCCGTGTCCTGGCCCTGCCAACTACGCGTCTCCCAAGCTCATCCCACAGGTGCTCTATGGGATTCAGGTCAGGGGAGAGCGCAGGCCACTGCATGGTGTTGATGTTCTCGCCTTGGAGAAATGCAGTGGTAAAGCGAGCAGCATGGGAACGAGCGTTGTCATGCTGAAAGGTTCTCAGTTCTGGGTGGTCTAGCAGGAATGGCAGCAGATGAGGTCGCAGGATGTTATCCACATACCGCTGGGCGTTAAGATTCCCATCCACAACCACCAGTGGCGTCCTGTACCGGCCTGATATGGCGGCCCACACCATCACATTTGGGCCACCCCACCTGTTGGCTTGACGCATGCAACAATCGGCATATCGCTCGCCAGTTCTTCTCCAGACACGCTCACGCCCATCAGGACTGTCCACACAGAACCTTGACTCATCGCTGAAAGCGACCTCATTCCACTGCGCCAAGGTCCACCGCTGATGCTGCTGGCACCATCTCTGTCGGTTGCGGCGATGGGCAGCCGTCATCACGGGGCCTCTGTATGGTCTTCTGGCAGTCAGACCATAGTCATGCAGTCGTCTTCGTGCAGTATCATTGGAGATCCGTGGGTTTGCACGCTCCGGAGTTTCTGCCGCAGTGCGGGATGCTGGACGGAATCGATCCTGCAGGTGACTTCGGACCATCTGCCTGTCCTGCCTTGCAGTGGTGACTCTTGGCCTCCCTGATCGAGGTCTGTCATCTGCAAAGTTGTGGAGGGTGTCTCTGTCCACCAGGGCCGATATCGTCTGGTGTGAACAGCCAAGGCGACATGCCACCTCACGGTAGCTCAGTCCGCCTTGCAGCATGCCCAGGGCACGCTGCCGTTGATCCCTTGACAATCGTGGCATGTTGATTGAAATGCCCATTTTGCACTGGCCTTTTTAAAGCCAATATCAAGACATCACGTGCAGCTCATTAAAATCATCCCGTACCCCTTGGCTAATCACTGACAGTCAAAACGGCTGTTCAACAGCTGTGCTATGAAGTGACCATTGAAGGTTCAAGTGACCATCCGTGACCGTTTTGTCTGACAGAGGACACTATTGTCCACAAATAAGTTCACACATTTACTACACGCAGTGTTATTGTTGATATTTGAAGGTTTCAAAGGTGGTAAGTTTCTTTTGCGTTTTCGGTCCTTTTGAAGTTGGTCAAAATGGTCAAATTTTTCGGTCAAAATGCCCATTTTGCACTGGCCTTTTTTAAGCCAATATCAAGACATCACGTGCAGCTCATTAAAATCATCCCGTACCCCTTGGCTAATCACTGACAGTCAAAACGGCTGTTCAACAGCTGTGCTATGAAGTGACCATTGAAGGTTCAAGTGACCATCCGTGACCGTTTTGTCTGACAGTGAGGACACTATTGTCCACAAATAAGTTCACACATTTACTACACGCAGTGTTATTGTTGATATTTGAAGGTTTCAAAGGTGGTAAGTTTCTTTTGCGTTTTCGGTCCTTTTGAAGTTGGTCAAAATGGTCAAATTTTTCGGTCAAAATGCCCATTTTGCACTGGCCTTTTTTAAGCCAATATCAAGACATCACGTGCAGCTCATTAAAATCATCCCGTACCCCTTGGCTAATCACTGACAGTCAAAACGGCTGTTCAACAGCTGTGCTATGAAGTGACCATTGAAGGTTCAAGTGACCATCCGTGACCGTTTTGTCTGACAGTGAGGACACTATTGTCCACAAATAAGTTCACACATTTACTACACGCAGTGTTATTGTTGATATTTAAAGGTTTCAAAGGTGGTAAGTTTCTTTTGCGTTTCAGTATATATATAATATTGAAAGTGCTCTTCTGGTTAAACAATTACATAGGCTTCACCTATTGGACATGAGCTTATCAGATCTACACCCCCTACTTCCCAGTAGAAATTGTACTGCAGCCAATACTGGAAAGCGAATTTAATTCTCAATTTTATAGACCGGTCCACTCTGGAAATGGAGCATGCACAAACACGTGATTCGGGCTTGTTTGCTTTCATTGGCCCCTCCGGGATGTAGCTCATGCTCTGTTGATTGTTTCCTGCCCCCTACAAGCTTCTTGGCCCGGATACAGACTTATTATGATAAGGACCACTCTGAGTTTCCACATGGTGTGCAATACCTCAGGTTTTTTTTTTTGTAGACAGAGTCAAGGATCATGGAAGAGCTGGAACACAGAATGAATTTGGGCGCAATATAATAAAAAGAACAGCAGAAAGAGAGGGGGAAATTCCAAGAACAGGTCTGAGGGAGAAAATAAATGGAGGCTGACAACAAGGGATGCTCGGGAAAGGTTATGGGGTAGGGGAGCATGCAGGGGGTGAATAAGATGGATAGAGAAGCAAAATTTGGGGTGACAAGGGATGGAGGGTGTGGTTTAATAGGTGGAGAAGAGATCATGGTTGTGGATGTGGGGTGACTTTATATGGTGGTGAACAGCTGACCTGGAGGGAAGAATGAGATTGAAGAGAATGTGAAAGTTGATCGCACAGGTGGGGAAAAAGAAGAACAAGTGAGTGGAGATGATCATTGGGTCTGGATTTTGGGAGTTCCACTCGGAGGGGGCTACTGGCGGGCCGCCCTGGAGATACCAGGAGGACAAATAAGCTTTCCGATGAAACTTTAAACCAGCTTTTCCTTTTTCTTTTTGCAGAACCAGCTAGGCCATGTTTGACATCAATGTTAATTTTAACATTGCTACCTGCAGAAAGGGTTGCCTTTGTTCTTAATGATGCCTTTGATTGTTAAAGATGTGAGACCTATAGATATACCAACGGACACCTTTCCTTCATCAATTTGCCATTTACAACAGAGACTTCATTTGTAACGGAGACTCATTGATGTGAATGAATGAGGGAATCAACGCATTACATAAAGCATCGTTTTAATTACAATCGTGCCATGAGCTTCATTTCACAAGGATTTGAATTCACGATTTACAATCCAACAGACGAGACACCTGCATGGATGTCTAGATTCGATGTTTCTGGGAATTATACAGACGATTTCCGTTGATTAATAGAACAATTTCAAGCATGTTTCACAATATTCTTAAAAACAAAAGGTTTCCTTTTCTGAAAATTTGAGGCTTTAAGAATCATGCACAAGACTGAATTAAGTCATTGTTAGCCATGGGATCAAGAGCATCTCATCCCAAGGAGAAAAAGCAATTCCGCGCATCCCTTTCATAGTTGCCAACCATCTAGGGGCCCCTGGAGTACCCTGGGAATCGACTTTCCATCTCGGGTTAAATTATTGACCTGCATTATATTATGTAGGTAATTTCCTGACCCGTTAATCTTTTTCTCCTGTTAGAATATAAATTGCATTCAACACAAGGTGTAGATCTCGAATCGCATGTCCTCCTGTAGTTGGACAAGAAAACGCCAGAAATCACCCGCAATTTTACAGCAGAGTAGTCCCACCAACTTGTGCAGCAAAGTGAGGATGAAGCGACCACTTTTTTTGATTTTGTGCAATTTTGACATATTACGTATGCACCACTGGAGGTGGACAGCAATAGGTTTAGAGGCAGCGCAGGTATTCCAAACACACACGAGAACTCAAGCATCTATTTCTAAACCTAACAGCTCCACTCGAAGCAGTATTCACCTTTGCCAGCCAGCAGTGGATTACTGGGAGAGCCGCTGCAGGGATTGAGGCAGCGGTTGCATAGCATCTCAAGGATATAAAAGGATCAAGCTTCCATATTGCTCCTGATCATCATATGTCATGCTTTAACACAACTGCTGAAGCCTACCATTTATCATTTCAAGTCGACAAACGTCACAGCTAATAGCACTGGATGTCAGGGCACAGCAGTGGATGATCTATCCTCTTGAACCTACCCTAATCTATCATGCCTTTCCAAGCACTTCCTGGCTCTTCCTCACTCAAAAGTACATCCAAAGTGCCTATTCAGCATTGTGAAGAAGATCAAAACTAATGAGGGCTCTCTATGTAGCCCATCTCCACAACATGTAACCATCTCTGTCAAGATGAGCCATGAGGTGTCCTGCTAAGAAAGCAAAGACCTGATCACATGAGAGCTTGTGTCGGCAGAAAAGTCAGTCACCATAGCTGCAGAATCCAAGGGCAGGCCAGGATGCTGGAGCACAAGACTAAGCGACGCACACAAATAATCAACTTCAAAAGGACGTCATTCAAAATTCATGGATACCTCACATGTGGATCTTCCATGGACATGGACAAACGTTTCCATAATGCGAATAGAAGGGGTTAATTAGCAGATCTAAGGAAAGGCATCAAATATAAGGAAATTTGTCTTCAACATACAGGAAATACTTTCTCGGTGGTTGGAAAAAACTGGGCAAAACAATCAATTGACATCGACCCATGACAACAACAACGGCCAACTTAGAAGAGAGTTCCCTTTGGAAGAGTGACGTGTGTATGAATAACGGAGAATCTAGTGAATTGAATTTTGTTTGGATTATCGGTGGAACAACATAGGGAACATATATTTATTTCACTTTTCAAAGGATTCTGTGATATGAATGGTCTGGATGTACAACATGAAATGGAAGATAATTTTACTCCAACTGAAGGACTTTGGTGATTGTTACAAGTGAAATGTTGTCCATCTGTCAAGATTTGACCGCCACAGAAGAAGAACCCAACAGAAACCAAATGCCATCCCAACAATTTTCAACAAAGTTGGCAAATCAGACACAAACGCTTGCAGGAAAATGGGGAAAACACAGAATCGCCAATGAGGTCTGCCATGACAGATCAGGAACTGATCACCATGTTTCAAAAGGGACAACAACAGAAAATGGCATCTCTCTTTTATTTAACAAAGTGTGTATTGTGTTTGCTGTGAATGACCGAATGCAGTCCAGTTTCATAATATGTAAATTCCCATCTCTGTAGGTAATTGTAAATATGGGTAAGACCCAAATAAATTGCAGTATACTGTAATTGCAGCTTGGATCTGGTTTCGCTGCTCTGGACTTGTCCATGTGTCAAATAGATGCCAATTAGGACATTGTAACTGCAAGGGTCTAACTGCTCGGTTGCTCTTGGAGTGGATCACAGTGTGAGACCGTAATTAGGAAAACCGATAATATTGCACATCCCCAACTCAAGACACTGATTAGTACCCCTCCTCATTCGAATATTCAGATTCTGAGGAATTACCGGAACTCTACCTTGGTGATTCTTCATGAGAAACTCAGTGCTCAGACTGTTACTGTTGTTTGTCGAGTTGAAAATTCTCTAAATTTTTTTAATTCCATCACAAAGTTTGCTTCCACTGCCACTTTATGGCTTACACATGCAAGCATGGAAATTGCCATAAAACAATAATGATTATGATGCCAGAATGACACTGGAACTGTAGCTTTATCTCCTGTAATGGCACCAGGTCATGTATTGCAGCACTCTCATTAACTATTAGTCCAAAGCAGAGGATCTATTTTTACAAATTTACTGACCTCTAGATTAATCAGCCGATTACCTTAGCTCTATTGAGCCCACTTTAAATGACCACACAAGTTCTCATAACTAGAACAATGCGACTGTGTCCCCAATATGCCTCCGCGTAGTCTCACAAAGGGTAGATGCCATCACTCTACATATGTATGGGTAGAGGGTCACGTTTGTGAAGTTTTGTGTTGATTGGATGAGGTTCGTTTTTCTATCCAAGATGGCTGCCAAACCACGTCACCTATGACATAATCATTTTCATAACTATATGCAACAGTGCTGTTAGATGATATTTGTAAAATTTATCATCGATAGGGTGAGCGGTTTCAGAGAAATAATTATTTCATATTTTCCTTCAATCCAATATGGCTGCCAAACCATTTGACCTAGGATGTCATAAATTTAATATTTCAATACAAATGGGTCATAGATCATGTGAATGCAATTTCAGATTTTTAGAATAAGGAATTCGATTAAAACATTTTTGGATGGTATCCCACTACACCTATGATATCACCATCATGCTTTTGTTCCCCATTGGGAGTACTTGACAATGTGCCAAGTTTCAAATTTTTCCATTTAGCGGTTCCCGAGAAATAATTTTTATTATTATTTGCTTTTAATCCAAGCTGGCTGCTATTCCACGTGACCTATGACATCACAATTATCATAAAAACATTTTGCATGGGTGTCCCTCCTAACCTGAAAGTTTTGTCTCAATCGGACATATGGTTGCTGAGAAAAATGAGGTTTAGCCCGTACGGACGGACGTACGGACAACCCGAAAACATAATGCCCCCGGCGACTTTGTCGGCGGGGGCATAAAAACATGGGTAATAATTATATACCCAAAAAAGAAGGGATGGGGGAGAATGCACGGCCATGCAACCACAATCACAATTGAATAAAGAAATTTAGCAATGCGCCCCGGAACCAAGACGGCTTAGCAAATACATCTTAACTCCTTCATGCGGGGAGAATGAGGAACCCACACGGGGACTGACGAGTCAAATAACCTATCTGCACAGCACTGCTCGTGCACATGGTGCAGGTCCGTTTTTAGACTGGTCAACCTTTGGGTTTCCGTGTGAGTGCGCAGTGCTTCAATGCGGGTCTCAACAGGGATATCTCCTCTCTCCAGAAGAACAGTGACAGTGCACTCAACAGCAGCACAAAGGTTAAGGGTTAGGGGGCGAGGAGAGTGTAAGGTAGACTGGCTGCAGGCACTGAAGACACAAACGCAGAACCAGAAGACTAGATCGTAGGTACAAACATTGGTTGGAGTGCGTAGGTTGGAGTGCGCAATGACACCAGTGCTTTTATAATCTCCATGGATCTCATTGAAATGCCGTTGGGGTATGCCCATTGATCAACACAGTCAGACAGATGTCCTTATATGGACATGTCCTTGGCCTGTCTGGTAGCCTTTCAATAGCCACGCGATCATGCCATGGGTCATGGGTCACGCTCATTGGCTATTGCTGGGAGGAAATTCCATATAAGGACAGATAAATGCCAGGAAAGATTCCAGAATGTCGAGAGGAGGTAGGCGGGGCTTAGATACTGCACAGACACTTGGGCAGGGGGGCTAGATCCTTCTAAACATGTGCTCAACATGTTTAATAATTTACGGGCTCGAATTACGCCACACTTACACCAACACATACTATGAAATAACTAGTCTAATCTAGCCCCCATTTTACCCCCAGACAAGATCCATAACAATATCATAAAGCCTTAACTTCACCTTACTACAAAAATCCCAAAACGGTTGAGGAATCTTTTAAGCTTAATTTGCCCGGTCTGTGAAATGATGTCAGCCAGCTATATGGTAAACTTAATGTTATAGCCTCTATAGGGCATGATGCCATGCTAAATGCCAACTATGATTGGCCTTCAAAAAAAAAAGTCTGGAATCGATGTTTTAGTTGGAAAAGTATGTCATCATACCACACCACATGCTGTACAAGCCATGGAGGACTATAAAATACCCTTTCCTTTGTCAGAAACAGACCCCAGTAAAGCAATTAAGTTGTCTACTTTCATCACTCACCCATCGATTTCATCTTAAAGCACTGCTTCTTTGTTGTAACATCAATTACCTATGTACAGCCATCAATGACACCCTGGGACGAGTTTATAGAGGAGCTGTGTGTTGATGCATTAAAAAAAAAAAATACTTGCCCTATAAATGTTTGTAAATCCTGTTATACGGTTACGGTACATTCCACTACTTGCTGTTGACAAAAGCTTCTTTCAATTGCTTCACAATCAGAACCCATAGAAGCCAACTCATGACCCCCAATGAGAATGATCGATTGATACATGAATGTCACTTCCACTCGTTTCTTGTATAAAAGTCATGAAACATCAAGCTAAAAACATTTTAGCATAAACTTCCCACAGATTTTTAGTGTGTAGGAGATTTTGATGTTGAATATTTCCAATATGACAATCAACTGAAGACAATAAATTATTAATCAACCAAATGATCCATTCCTGCAACAGTTTACAAACTCGATGCCACTCAAGTTTCTCATGCATTGTTGCATTCCTGGTTGCAATTAGCTATCTATAATAATAAAAGAGAAGGTGTGTCAGTGTGTGTGTATGCGTATATGTGTGTTCTCCATAACTCCAAAACCATGAAACCTAACAGCCCAAAACTTTGCATGCATACTGTGGGATTTAATTTTTAATAAGACTTTTTTTTTTTTGCCCATTAGAAGCATGGCAGATTGTATCCCGTATAGATAAATAAAATAAATAAAACTGGCAAGTATTAAAAAATTTCTATGCTGGAGCCTTACAATGCTGTTAATCAGATCGATTTAAATATAACTATCCCATCCTCGTCACCAAATTGTGGAAGATTTACAAGGAAGGTCAACATAAATTACAGTAGAAATAATTTATTGTCCGGGTTCAGTGAGCTCAAATCATTTTTTAATCATGCATGCATGGGAGAGATCTTTAGAATTGTATTTTGAATGTTTTGTGTACCGGAATCTGAAGCCGTGTGGCAAAACGTTTTGTGGTCTGACGAAACACAGATGGCACTTTTTGGCCTAAACGCAAAAAGTTACATTTGGAGCAACCCAAACACAGCACATCACCCAAAGAACACCATCCATACTGTGAAGCATGGTGGTGGCAGCATCATGTTATGGGGATGTTTTCATCAGCAGGGACTTGGGCACTTGTCAGGATAGAACGGAAAATGGATGGAGCAAGACACAGAAAATCTTAAAGGAAAACCTGCTGCCCTCTGCAAGTAAGCTGAAATTGTGATGGAGGTTCACCTTTCAGCATGACAACAACCCGAAGCACACAGTCCACTCCAAGGTAGCTTTGGCTAAGGAACAGAAAGATAAATGTCGTCGAGTAACCTAATCAGAGCCCCGACCTAAATCCAATCGAAAATATGTGGCATGACTTGAAGATTTCTGTCCATTCACAGTCCCCACACAACTTGACTGAGCTTGAACAGTTTTGTACAGAAGAATGGGCAAATATTGCCCAATCAAGGTGTGCAAAGTTGATAGAGACCTATCCCAACAGGCTCACAGCTGTAATTGCTGTCAAAGGTGCTTCCACCAAGTATTAACTCAGGGGGGTGAACACTTATCCAACCAAGATATTCGAATTTTATGTTTTTATTTAATTTATGAAATTTGTCGAATTTGTTTTTCAGTTAGAAGTTGTGGGTTACGATGTATAAATAAAGGTGGAAAAAGTCTGATTTAATGCAATTTAATTCCAGGCTACAAGGCAACAAAAGGTGAAAATTTAAATAGGTGGTGTAGACTTTCTATAGGCACTGTATATGATTACTTCACATGGCATTTGTATAGAGCAAGTCCTCTAATTTTTTTAATGCTTATGTTTGTTTACCTTATCACTAAAACATCATCCAATCAAAATATGTTTCCTCATTGATGCGAAGCTTTATCAGATTGAATGAAATTTAGTACTTCTGAGCTCGGGTCATAAAAGTCCCCAGTTGTTCGCTTATTTTCGATTTAATATTTCTTTTCTTTTTTTATGTTTCTTGACTTTGTCAACAAAACACCATACCGAGTCAATGATGTGAAAATTTGGCAAACTTTAGTGAAATTGAGTGGCTTTTATTTGGGGTCCAAAAAGACCCCATTTGGATAATATTAGGTCATAAAATATGTTAGGATTAGGGTAAATCGAGCAAACCATGCATTCCTCGTTTCTTCCTCATGACATACATACTCTGCTGATGGTGAAGAGCATGAGGGAAGCACTGGTTTCAGGCCCAGCAAGCAAACGACGACCAATTCGGTGGAAGAGGTGTTCACAGGCAAAGACAATGCAGCTGAGACCCACAGCTACAAGAAGCATGAAAAAGACACCCGCCATGTTGTCTAGGTCCAGCTTGCTACTCGTAACCTCGTTGCGCTCGTTATGACAGACACCGGACAGCCACATGGCTCCAAGCTCATCCATCTCCCCTAGTGAGAAGGAGGGGTTTGGGGGATTGAGTCGCAGTTCAGCTCTCTGTGTCCCTCATACACCCACACAATAGACAGACTTGTTCATCAATGATTTATAAACATCATCCCTCTTTTTTTCTCGTTCTACTTTAATATCCTTATCTCTTGATGCATAATTATTAATATCCATGTACATTTCAGATTTTGCATTTTTAGCCTCCATTCACACCTCATTTGTTCGCTTTATTATCTAAAACAGTGCTGTACCTCTTTAAATTAAACACAACTGGTATGGTTCTATATCGATCAAAGGTAAACTTAGGTTTCAGGTGAAGAATGTAAACAATTTCAAAAACAGGATTAAGGTCAATAAGAAAATTAATTTTACAAGACCAACAGCAGAATTAATGAATTTCAATCTCATCTCTCAATCAATCTCTCTCTCTCTCTCTGTCTCTGTCTCTGTCCCTGTCTCTCTGTCCCTGTCTCTCTGTCCCTGTCTCTCTGTCTCTGTGTCTGTCTCTGTCTCTGTCTCTCTCTGTCTCTGTCTCTCTCTGTATCTCTCTATCTCTCTATCTCTCTCTTGCCCCCTGCTGGCGTGTTGTGATTTGGGTGTGGCTTCATGGCCGCCGTATGTAGCTGCTCTGTATTCTGGTGAGTCGTCAGTGTATTGTTTTTGTCCCTACAGCTCCCCCATCCATTCTCTCTTTTCCTGTTACATCCTATGTGCCCCTGGCATTTTGTTTTCCGGTTTTCTACTCCTTTGTGTTCGAGAGAGAGAAAGATTGAGAGTGGGCCTATTTTGGGTACGGCCTACCCATTTTTGACGATGCTTTGGAAGCCTTGTTTATGCTTGTAATGCGTTTTTTTTGGTTTTCAATTTAGCTTGATTTAATTAGGTTTGATACCTTCTTGTCCGATCTGGACAATAAAGGGGCGATAATATCGCCGACATGGTGAATGCACGCTCTCGATGGGAGGGTTTCGAGGGTTTAACCCGGAGGCATGCATTTGTGTGCATGCCTCCCAACGCAGTTCCTGTCGAGGACATTATCCTCACAGTTGGGAATATTATTGGTGATGAAAATATATGTGCTGCATGACGTATGAATCAGAAAGTGGTTGTTTTCGTTTCAGACGATGAACCCGTCCAATGTCCATGACGTTGTAAGTGCCGGAATAATCACAGAAAGTGGTCATTTTATAATGGCGTCGCCGATGCTGACTCCCACGACGAGAGTCGTTATATCAAACACACCCCCGTTTATTTCTAATGACAAGATTATGGCCATGTTCTCACGTTATGGTAAAAAGGTGTCTAGGATCTCTACAATTCCTCTTGGCTGTCGGAATGAACGTGTTAAACACGTCATGAGTTTCCAAAGGCAGGTGTACATGGTCCTTCCAGACCGTGGGGACGATACGGGCCTCAATATCTCGTTCAAAATCAACTTTGAGGACACGAATTACCAGTTGTATGCATCGTCCGCCACCTTAACGTGTTTTCAGTGCGGAGTGTTCGGACATTTAAAATGCTTTTGTCCCAAAGCCTCGTGTGTCAGGTGTGGGAAAAAAAGGTCACACTGATGCGGTGTGTAAGGAGGAGGTTACCGGTACTCCACTAATTAACATTTCCATTGGGAAGGAGGTTAACGTGACGCACCGCTTAATGTTTGCAATGAAGAGTAGGTTATCGTTACTCCACAAATTAACATTCCCAGCAAGGAGGAGGTTAACGTTACTCTAATTAACATTCCCAACGAGGAGGAGGTTACCGTTACTCCACAAATTAATATTCCCAATGAGGAGGAGGTTAACGTTAATGTTCCCAATGAGGGTTTAAACATACTAGTGCCTAATGGAAATGTAACACTCGTCTTTTGGATGATGCTTTTTTAAGGAAGCCTTTCACAATTTATGGATAGCAGTAGTTGAAAAAGCCCGTTTTTGCTTCCATGAACCGATGGAGGGACATATGAAAATCCATATAAGGCTGTTGTGTCAACAGTTTAATTCATATGTCACCCATGAAAGTTGAGTCACCTTGGCTCGGTTAGAAACTGAAATTTTAAAACTGGAGAACAAACTGGCGAAGCAAGAGAATGAGGCAAACTATAAGTTACTCCTTGAAAGAAAGACCAAACTTAGAGAACTATTGCAGGAGAAGGCTGCAGGATTATTAGTTCGATTAAGAATAAAAAATATTAAAGTATCAGATAGCCCGAGCAAATCCTTTTTCCACCTTGAATCCGAAACGAAGCCAGCTCGGCTTATTACCCTGTGCTCGCGAAGCGAAAAGCGGGGTTAAGCATTCAGTTGCGTACGTGTGCCGTGTGCAGTACGTGTCGGCATTTTAAAATTCATTTTCTCGGCAACCGTTGGTCCGATTGACACAAAAGTTTACCAGAGAAGCGCCTCCGTCTGTATAATTTTTTTATTCATAATTATGACGTCATAGGTCACGTGTTACGGACGCCATCTTGGAAAAAATTTACACCTCTATACCTCCCAAACTGCTCAATTGAAAAAATTGAAACATGGCTCATTGTCAAGTACTCACAATGAGGAATAAGATATGTTGATGGTGATGTCATCGGGGCCTTAATTATGACGTCATAATTCGACAAGTACAACGCTTGATCTGATCAGTATGAATAAAACAAAAATTATTCTGCAACTGTTGGAGCGATTGACACGAAATTTTCAGAATATGTGTACCTCCACATGTATAGTTTTTTAATGATAATTATAACGTCATAGGTCACGTGGTGCAGACGCCATCTTGAAAAAAATCGAAAAAAGTTGCACCTCTATATCTACGAAACCACGCCAAACCACGCCTCAGCTATCTCTGAGGGCCTTTCACTCACTCACCGCAGGCAGGTAGGTGGTCTTTCTGTCTTCTACCGACTCCTCTCCGGCCTTGCACCCCCAGCTCTCTCTGTGCTCTGTCCCCCAAATATTCCTACAGGTCGCACAAGATCTGCCAGCAACCCTCTGATGGTTAAACTGCCGAAATCTCGGCTCTCCGCTC
This sequence comes from Myxine glutinosa, assembly GCF_964187855.1. Classification (NCBI taxonomy): domain Eukaryota; kingdom Metazoa; phylum Chordata; class Myxini; order Myxiniformes; family Myxinidae; genus Myxine; species Myxine glutinosa. The sequence goes on from NC_136270.1 coordinate 40,601,283, forward strand.
ACCTTCACTCTTTCATTCCCCTTTTCTCCCGCCTCTGGAACAAACTCCCTCACTCCCTTCAATCCCACTCCTCCCTCCAGGTCTTTAAAACAGCTGTTCACCACCATCTCTTATCTTCCCCCATCCAAAACCTTGATCTTTTCTACCCCCGCTAATTCACCCCAGATCCACCTTGTTTGAAATTCCAACTTCTTTCCTGGAAGTCCTGGCAGTGTCCATATGTTTTATACCTCTCCCACTGCCCCCTTCCCACGCCCCCCCCCCCCCCAAAGCCCTCGCCCTCTCTCAGATCTCTCGATGTCTCCATGTCTCTCGGTCCCTGCTCTCAAATGTTGTGTTTGTGTCCTTCCCCCTCTCTCCCCATCTTGTCTACCGCTCCCTATGTTATATGTTTTATGTGTCGGTTTGTCTTTCTGTGTGATTAATGTTCGCTCTTTCACGAGCCTCGATCTTGTATACAAAAAAAAAAAAAAAAAAAAAAAAAAAAAAAATGGAAAAAATTGAAACATTGCTCATTGTCAAGTACTCCCCTTGGGGTATAAGATATGTTTATGATGTCATCGGTGCCTTCATTATGACGTCATAATTCGACAAATACAACACTTATCCGATCATTGTGAATTTTTTTTTTCTCAGCAACTGTTGGTCTGATGGGTACGAAATTTTCACCATATGAGCGCCTTCTCATGTAGAATATTTTAATGATAATCACGATGTCATAGGTCATGTGGTACAGGCGCCATCTTGGAAAAACCGAAAAATGTTGCACCTCTATATCTCCAAAACTGCTGCATGGAAAAAATTTAACCATGGCTCACTGTAAAGAACTCCATATGGGGAATAGGTGTTGTTAACGATGACGTCATTGGCCATAATTATGACATCATAATTCGACAGGGCCAATGCTTTGTCTGATCAGTTTTAAATGTATTGAGCATGATCTATGCAACAATTATATTAGAGAATATAAATTTATGATGTCATCGCTCATGTGGTCTGGCAGGCATATTGGATCAAAGAAAAAAAAATGTTCAAAAACAGAAAAGTTGGCTCGCAACAAGTTGACTGTGCAGGGTAAGTATTCTATGAATACCATCTAGTTTTATCAGTTATGGACCCCAGTGAAAATGTAATTGCAAATTCTGATGGAGTAAAAAATACCATTAGAAAGTACTATTCAGAACTGTTTGCAAAAAAAGATGTTTATGAGGATAAGATGAAACTCTTTACCTCCCATCTCCCATCCCTGACTGAGACTCAACGGCTGGAGCTGGATGTGCCGTTAACCCTTCCTGAATTAGAATGTGCTCTGGTTGAAATGGAATCTTGAAATGCTCCAGGAATTGGTGGCCTACCAGCTGAGTTTTACTTGGAATTTTGGGACCTTTTAGGTCCAGAACTCTTAAATGTAATCCAAGAATCCCTGCGAACTGGTGCAATGCCATTAAGCCCAAGGAGAGCAGTGGTGAGTCTCTTCCCAAAGTCAGGAGATCTCCGGTGGATGGAGAATTGCAGACCAGTTTCAGTATTGTGCACCGACTACAAACTGTTTTCAAAAGCGATGGCAAATCGTTTGAAGAAAGTCATTGGTGATCTGGTCCTACCCGTTCAGACTTTCTGCATCCCCAGTCGATCCATTTATGGCAACATTTTTTTAGTTCAGGATTTAATGGGCACTTACCACGATCAAAATGATTTTGGGATAATGTTTCTAGATTTATAGACCTTGAAAAAGCCTTTGACAGTATTGATAATGTTTTTTTGTGGCGTGTTCTTGAAGCATGTGGCTTTGGGGTTAATTTCAGAGCCTTCATATCTCTATTGTACACTGACATCTCTAGTGTAATTAAGGAAAACAATGAACTCGTTTCCCCCATACAGGTTCAGAGAGGGGTACGGCAGGGTTGCCCAGTCTCAGGATTGCTTTTTGCGTCCTGAGACAGGATGTAGCAATGGAACCGTTACTTTGTATGCTCAGGGAGAATATCTCTGGCCTGACGTGTTTCCCAAGGAGTCCACCACTGACTATATCAGCGTATGCAGATGATGTGTGCGTCATGATCAGAAGCAAACAAGATATTGATGCTCTTGTTAAATCCTTGAGAACCTTTTTCCAGGCTTCTTCCCTGAAAGTTAATTGGAGGAAAAGCAAAGCTATTTGGGTGCCATACCTTAATAGTTGCCTCCTTGTCTCGACACATCTACCTCCTCTTCCGGGAAACCTTAAATGGAAGGCAGGTGTTATCGACTACCTTGGTGTGTCCCTTGGTTCCACACAATTTGTGGAAAAGAATTGGGAAGGCTTGATTGGAGAAATAGAGAGGAGACTGAACCTGTGGAAAAGAGCCCTAATGCACCTTTCATTTAAGGGCTGTGCCTTAGTTGCCAATAACTTGGTTGCTGCAACTTTATGGCATCGATTTATTTGCCTACAACTACAGGAAGTGCCGCTGAGAATGATCCAGGCCAAACTTGTGGACTTTTTTGGGGGAGGCCATAATTGGCGGCCAAACGTGATATGCCATACTTCATTTGAAGGAGGCCAAGACCTTGTTCACGTGAAATGCCGCCTCAAGGCATTTTGCTTGTGCTCCATTCAGCACCTTCTATATGTCAAGCACCTACCAAACCATCCATTGGCCTGTCATATTTTGCCACAGGTGGGCAGACTCGGCTATGGTCTTGAAGTATTTCTGACCCACCTCAAGGATGTTAATACATCAACGCTCCCTATAATCCACCAGAGCCTTCTCAATGCCTGGAAAGGTCTTACAGTGAGTCACAAAGTGGACACATACTCCCCAGGGATGTTTGAAGTTGAACCACTGTTTTTCAACCCTCTCTTCCCTGATGTATTCAAGAGCCGTGATTTGTGCCAACGTTTCATTGATGCAGGCATGAACAAAGTATGGCACCTACGGCCAGACTCTGGTGTCGGGTGGAAGACTGTGGAAGAAATTTCAAATATGACAGGAATTCGGTCCAAGAGGACAATCGGCTAAATATTGAGGAAAGTCGTACAAAAGGATCATCAGCTATGGGTATTATGGACTCAGAATACACATGGACATCCTGATGAGTCATACTTCCCTAAACTGATTTTTGACTGCTCCCCCAGAGAACTTCCACCTGTTAGCACAGGGACAAATGAATTACAAGGTACAAGCAGCAAGAGCCTGTATAGGTGTTGTGTATCTCTAATTCTCGGTGTTTCTCCATTAAACGGAGTAGCACGCTGGAAGAGACTACTCCCTACAGGGTCCCCCACTGAACCTGTATGGGAAGCGATGTATTGCAAGCAAATCACCAAAAGAACAGGAGACCTCCAGTGGCGCATTGCCCACTGGATCATCCCATGCAACACATATGTGAGGAATTTTGCCCCAATATCTGCATGCTCTGTAAATGAGGATGTGTTTCACTTTTTTATTGGGTGTGAAAGACTTTTTCCATTATTTAACTGGTTAAACTTTGTGTCACACAAAATCAATTTCAGATTTACTTTTCGCTCCTTTATTTTTGGGTTCAAAAAGAAATGTACACAAGAAAAAAAGATGAACTGTTGTGTTTTTTTGTGGCAACAGCAAAACCTGCTACATACTTGTCAAGAAAGGAGAAGTGTAAAGGTAAACCTCTTCACCAATGCAACGTCATGACGTTTTTCAGTGCACTTGTTTCTGCAAGGTTAAAACTTGAATTTAATTTTTCCAAGACCATGGCTGGACTTGATGTGTTTGTGGAAAAATGGTGTTTGGAAAATGTCTGTGAAGTTCGCCAAAATGAGTTGGTATTATCTCTTTAAAATAATCAAGTCTTTGTATATTTTCGTAATATTGCTTTATTTCATGTTTTTGGAAAAATGAACTGATTCATTGATATATTCTCGTTGTTACCTCGCATTCATATTCCCTCCTGTTTTGTTTGGAATTTCGATTTGTAAATTGTACATACACACACTTTTATAATTTTGTAATAAAAAGACCTGAAAAGTCAAAAAAAAAAGTCTCTCTCTCTCCCTCTCTCAACCTTACACATTTGCATGTATGCATAGCCATGCCGGATAACAACATAAGGATATAATGAGCAAACCAATAAAAAGTACATGGGACCTAAACCTGGGAGTCACAGCATCATGAGGCAACTGCTCAAAATACGTTTTATCAGTGATTTCCTGATCTGCAAAACACGTGAAATTATACAAAAACTCATCCATTTTGAACAGAAATATAAATAAATGAGAATTCCAGTTTGATTTATTGAAGTGAGAACTACTTTCGTTGACTAACGGGAAATGAAAACCAAATCAACCGATAAATAACACTGCAGAATGAAATGAGAACAGATGTCAGCAATCACCCAGTTCATATTGGAAGGCCTACGACTTGTAGAAGAAGATGGTGATTTAATTATTTATTTTTCAGATAAATGGTACCCAAACTCAGTGACGTGTCATCAATTATTTATATATAATTTGGCTGTTTCAATGTCAGAATGAATTGAGGGATATAAAAGAGAGAATGTTAAATTTTTATAATGTTGCTAAACCCTGAGACGCAACTTCCATCATAACATTATGACTTGTGCCAAACAAGAGCAAGATATATTTTAAAATGTCCCTTGCAAATAATATTAACGTGGTTTTTTATACTCTTACAAAGGTAAGTTATGAATAATGCATTCGTCTTGCCATCGTGACTGGATTTCATTTGTTATCTTAGCTGTGTACATGTGAAGAGATTAAAAAATGTGAAACTGCTCATTTGATTAAGCGCCTCATTTTATCCCAAGCACCTGTCTTCGGAAATGATAACATTGCCCTGACAAGGGAATTTTCATGAAAAAATCCCTGAAAATTTCTGCCTCGTGGTGTGGCCTGGGTATCTACTGGTTCAGTAACGGGGCAGAATCTCTAAAAATAGAGTTGTTTTTTGGACTATTTGGAGTCAGTTCCAGATATAATCCAACCGCACATCAGAATATAGAGCGCAATAGTCACATGGGTACAGTGTGAGTGGAGAGCATATATATAGTTCATGGCTGTTTTATTAGGATCCAATACAAATAAAACAAGAAAGAGCAATCGGAGATTGCAGACCCTCGCCAGGATGTGTTTTTAGTGGTTTTGAAGGATTTTGTGTTAAAGGCGGCCGAGCGACATATCCGATGCCATCATCATTTTTTTTTCCTCCACCAATTTATCCCTAGATGATGATCAATAAATTTCATCTTGATCGGATGAAGTTTTAAACTTGTCGAATTATGATGTCATAATGGAGGCACCTATGACATCATCATTAACATATGTTATTCCCATGGAGAGTTCTTTAAAATGAGCCATCTGTCAATTTTTTCTATGCAGCACTTTCGGAGATATTGAGGTGCAAAGTTTTTCGTTTTTTTCAAGATAGCACCTGTACCACGTGACCTATGATGTCATAAATATCATTAAAAATAATACAGGAGGAGTTGCACCTATGGTGGAAATTTCCTGTCAATCGGACCAACGGTTGCAGGGAAAATCATATTGATTCTGTGCGGACAAACAGATAAACAAACAGATGAAAAATCACTCATAGAGCGATACTTGGCAAAACAGAACAAAGTAGAATGGCACTCAGTAGAGCATCCTTTTGTCCACAAAAATAATTAGTCGTTGAATTCAGTGACCTGATATGCACATCGTCTTCAAAGTTTAAGTCAATCGGATGAAAAGTGACAATTTTAGAAATTTGGCCTATGTTGACCTTTTGGCCGATGTTGACCCCAAAAATAGTTGGTGGTTGGTTTCACTAAGCTGATATGAAAATCCTTTTCAAATTTCAAGTCAATCGGATGAAAATTGAGGATTTTAGAGATTTGAAAAAGGGGGTGGTTGACCCTTGGCCTATGTTGACCTAAAAAATAGGTGTTGGTTGAATTCATTTAACTGACATGTACATCCCATTAAATTTTCAAGTCAATCGGATGAAAATTGAGGATTTTAGAAATTTGAAATTGTTGTTGACCTGTGGCCTATGTTGACCTTTTAGCCTATGCTGATGTCAAAAATAGTTGGTGGATGAATTCAGTTAGCTGATATGAAAGTCTTTTTTCAAATTTCAAGTCAATCGGATGAGAATTGAGGATTTTAGAAATTTGAAAAAAAGTGGTTGATCTTTGGCCTATGTTGACCTTTTGGCCTATGTTGATCTCAAAAATAGTTGGTGTTTGAATTCAGTTAACTGATATGAAAATCCCATTCAAATTTCAAGTGAATCAGATTAAAATAGAGGTTTTTAGAAATTTGAAATTGTTGTTGACCTTTGGCCTATGCTGATCTCAAAAAATATTTGGTGGTTGAATTCAGTTAGCTGCTATGAAAATCATATTCAAATTTCAAGTCAATCGAATGGAAATTGAGGATTGTAGAACTTTGGGAAAAAGTGGTTGAACTTTGGCCTATTTTGACCTTTTGACATTAAAAATATATAGGATTTTGTCGGACCACAAACTCTACCATTTGGTGAAGTTTTGTGAAGATCGGTTTAAAATTGTAACCTGTAGGCAAGTAAAAGTGAGCGGACAGACAAACACAAATGAAAAATCACTCAGAGTGACACTTGACAAAACAGAACAAAGTAGCATGGCACTCAGTAGAGCATTCTTTTGACCTCAAAAATAGTTGGTAGTTGAATTCAGTTAGCCGATATGCAAATCCTATTCAGATTTCAAGTCAATCGGATGAGAATTGAGGATTTTAGAAATTTGAAAAAAAGTGGTTGATCTTTGGCCTATCTTGACCTTTTGGCCTATGTTGATCTCAAAAATAGTTGGTGTTTGAATTCAGTTAGCCGATATGTAAATCTTTTTCAAATTTCAAGTGAATCAGATTAAAATTGAGGTTTTTAGAAATTCAAAAAATAGTGGTTGACCTTTGGCCTATGTTGACCTTTTGGCCTAAGCTGACCTCAAAAATAGTGGGTGGTTGAATTCAGTTAGCAGATATGTAAATCCAATTCAAATTGCAAGTAAATTGGATTAATATTGAGGATTTTAGTCATTTGAAAAAAAGTTGTTGACCTTTGGCATATGTTGACCTTTTGACATTTTGACCTCAAATAATTTGGCACCACGAACTACACCATTTGGTGAAGTTTCGTGAAGATCAGTTTAAAATTGTGACCTGAAGGCAAGTATAAGTGAGCGGACAGACAAACACACAAACCGGAATAATCAACATACCTGCAAAAAAAGAAAAAAAAATTACCACCCCCCCCCCCCCCCCCCCACACACACACACACAAACGCACACACAAACACATCTCGTTTTTTCATTTCTGTTCCTCACAATTCTATCTCTCTCTCATTCACACACACACACACACACACACACACACACACACACACACACACACACACACACACATCTCGTTTTTTCATTTCTGTTCCTCACAATTCTATCTCTCTCTTTTATTCACACACACACACACACACACACACACACACACACACACACACACACACACACACACACACACACACACACACACACACACACACACAATTAATTGTACAGTATCGGTTGTTCCTAAACTTAAATATAAATAATTTAAAGGATTGTTGTAAATGATGTTAATTTCACAACATCCCATATTCAACTTTATTTAAATTGCAAACCTCAAACATAGTTTCTCCACCTAAAGCAAGAACCTTAACCCGTAAGCAACTGACGAGTTTCCCGACTGCATGGATCATCAGCTGGGCACCGTTCTTCCTCGAGGTTTCGATCCTTTCAGCCCAGGACCTCTCCAAACGGCGGATCCACAACCTCGATCATGGATCCACATCAAGTGATGGTAAATCAGTGGATCCACAACCTCAGTTGCGTCCAGGCAGTCAGTCAACCCGTCAATGCAACATCACTTATTCCAACTTTACTCGCAATAGGATTTAATGTATTATCATATATTTATACACACACACACATGACAGACAAACACACACACACAGACAGATACACCGAAGTGATTACGAAACCCCATCTCTTGCTGTGCAGGGCACGGGTTAATAAAATATAAAAGAAGCAAAGTTAGCTGAAGAAGCTTGCCCATATATAATGTCGCATGTTATTATATAATACGACTTCCCTTTCAAGGAACGTCAATGCAGGAGGAGGCCATTAGGCCCATCAAAGCTTGATCTATGATCGCCAATATATGGTCGTTCCCTTTCTTTTCTTATGCAGCACATGGCTCCTGGTTGCTTCATTTACTGGGAGCGTGGATGTGCCACGGATGCAGAATGTTACATGAAATAGATGTAGGGTTGGAACTAAAGGGAGATTGAAGTCGGGGTAGTGTTTGAGAGGAGAGAAGATGCAAGTTGATGGAAGAATGCTATGAATGCTGTACACTAGTAATCTGGCGGAAACGAATGAAATATGCTTTTAGATACTTGATTTGGTACACAGATTATGAAAAGGTATTAGTGTGGGAACCAACTTCAATAAAGTCGCTTGCATTGTGATTCCGTTCACACATCAGTGTATATACCTTGATGTGGACCCCTGGTAGCTTGTAACTGTTGCTGCGATTTTGCCTGAGGAAGAACTGCTGAAATCTGTCGATCCGGGTTCTTCCCAACATCTTTGTTCCTTTCACATACATTTCTTTCTACTTTTTCATATTTCTCTTTATTCATTCTAATTCTTGCTTCTTCTTTATTTTTCTCTTTTTTATCTATCCGTCTTAGGAGAAGTGAATTCTTGCAGAAATTTTTCTGTAACGTTCACTTGGCTGCACCTGGATGGGTGATCCATGCAGGTTCAGCCACGGCAACAAGTTCAAACTTGATAGAGTGCATACAAACCGGAGTGATCAACATACTTGCTAGTTTTTTTTGTTGTTTTTTTGCCAAGTAAAAACCAAACGGACTAAAATGCAATAACCTCTCCTCTGTCGAGGGTAACTAGAAAGGCACTTCATGGAGTGCATACCTCCGCAAGGCTGAACAGTTTATGTTTTGTATCTCACTGATAGGCCAGATCTGGATTCGGACATGAGTCAAAATGTAATCGGCTTGTTCTCGTCACCTATCCAACTCGTCCACCAAGTTTTGTCATAACTCGTCCACAACTTTTTGAAATATCATGACATTTATCGTTTTCGTCCCCCATCTTTCAATGGTGAAGAATCACTTAAAAAATAAAAATATTTATCGTATCCGGATCCGCATTAGGATCTTCACCAAAATCAAATTGATTTGTCCTCGTAACACACCCAACCTGTCCACAAACTTTTGTCTGAATTCATCGTTAACGTTTTTACATATCGTGCTATTCATTGGTTTTAGCCCCATCACTCAATGGTGAAGAATCACAAAAAATTCTCAGATCTATATCCACATCCGGATCTTCACCAAACTCGAATCATTTAGTCTGTTTCACACACTCAACCTCTCCGCCAAATTTGGCCGAATCGGTCCACAGCTTCTTGAGATATCCTATTCACAAAGAAACAGACAGGGGTGAAAACATAACCTCCAACCACCTTTTGTGGTGTAGGTAATCAGACCCGCTCGGCTGATCCCACCCCTGCTGTTCACACTTTTGGCACTATTACCCAGTGTCCCTTGGCCCAATGGTTCTTTCCTATTCCATTGATCAATTATTTTGGGGACACACTCATGTGCACGTGATAATGCGCTCATGCATCACACACTTTGAATGAGCAAATCAGAGACAATTTCAGGAGGTGGTTTGCAGTGGCTTTAAAAGGAACCAAGCTCAGATATTGAGCTGAAAGTATTTTAGAGTGGTCGCCTCGCTCCCAGGTTTAGATCCCATATTAGTGGGGCGGCTTAGCCCAAATATTCAAAAGAATTGTGCATTTTGTGAAACAAGCACCAAATTTGGCACAAATGTACATTAATATGTTGCGAACATTTTCAGATATTGGGCCACTTGAAATTCCGTAATTTTTTTTTTCAAATTTTTTCAAATTTCGTAATTTCAAATTTTTCGGGTGACACCGTCACAATTTCGGTCTTCGAGGCCGGCCGATAGGCAAAGTGTGACCGGAAGGGACGAGGTTCTCCTGACCACGTGGCCCTCGATCTGGGAAGCGAGAGGCGTTCCATTAGTGGACGCGCCCCTCACGCCCGACTTTTGGGCGGCCCCGGCAGGCCGTTTGTTTTGACGTTCCGTGACAGGCCCCGCACCCCCACCTCCGGGCCGACCGGAAGCTTGTGCTGAGTACATCATACCTGAACAACTCAGTGAGGCAGAACACAGCAGTGCACACCAGGGTGACCCCTTCAGTGCATAAACCAATTAACCTGTCCACTGCAGGGCATATAGAAATGAAGTTATTTTCTGCATATAATAATAATATAAGTTCAGTTCTATATAACAATTTCTGTTATCACCACTACCACTACAACTACCACTACTACAAGCTTTGTCTGGAATTTTGTGGACTAACAGACAAACAGACATACAGACAAGCTGGGATCAAAACATTACCTCCTTCCACCATTGAGTGTAGAGGTAAACATCATGGAAATTATATCATGCCCTAGATTTAATTCATGCTTACCCGTGTATTTGCTTCACTGGTTCACAAGGTCTTTTGCATACATGTAATTCAGACTCTCGTCTTCATTGCTGACCACACAATGTTCGCAACATATTAATGTACATTTGTGCCAAATTTGGTGCTTGTATCACAAAATGCACAATTCTTTTGAATATTTGGGCTAAGCCGCCCCACTATATCGGCCGGCCTCGAAGACCGAAATTGTGACGGTGTCACCCGAAAAATTTGAAATTACGAAATTTGAAAAAATTAGAAAAAAAAAATTACGGAATTTCAAGTGGCCCAATATCTGAAAATGTTCGCAACATATTAATGTACATTTGTGCCAAATTTGGTGCTTGTATCACAAAATGCACAACAGGTTTGCTATGCTGCTACACTATATACTCTTTCTTGGTTTGCTCATTATATCCTTATCTTGTTTTTCTGGATGGAATATACATGCAAGTGTGTTAGCTTCCATAGGAGAGTATTTGTAGAATGTTTGTTCGTCATGGAATTTGTAGGAGGGTAATGTTGGTTGTATAAAAATAAGGCTTTGATAATTCCTCATTTTCAGACGATAATGAATGTACTTTGAAAGACCTGATTCTTTTGAAAAAGTGCTTTCACAGCAAAATCGCAAACACGACAATTTCCTCTTGCTTTATCGCTCAACTGACAAGCGAAAACACGAGACAACAGTGGATGTGACCTCAGTCGCAGCCGCTAACCTTGGTGGAAGTAATGCAACTTCCAGGGGTGAAGCCATGGATGCCAGCGAAGCCATCTTTTTTCCTTCCTCTTTTTTCATCAATTTTTTCTCCGCAGTCAACAGGGCAATTAATTAAAGGGAAATTTTCTATAATGCCAACCTGCGGGTATAGCCATGCTGTTTAATCAAATGCTGAGCGTGAAGCGAGGAAGATGGGAAGCCACCATGTCTATAGTTATTGGTGTGACTCTACCAGAGTTAGAATCAAACTGTCAACTTCCCATACTCAAAGCAGACACCAACGATCATTGCACCCAGTTTGGTCAATAACTCAACCCTGCTCACCCAACTCTCCTTCTATGGTATCCATGGAAACCTCCATGCATGGCTTGCGGACTCTCCGGTCGTAGTCAACGTGTGGCCCTGAATGGATTTCTCTCATCTCCCCTTCCTGTCCAGGCTGGAGTTCCCCAAGGCAGTGTGCTGGGCCCTGTGCTTTTTTGGGCATTCATTAATTAACTCTTCGACTCTCTCTAAAAATCCTCTCTATCTCTTTGCTGATGACTCCACTATCTGCCGCTCCATTCCTCATCCCTCAGATCGGCAGTCTGCAGCCTCCTCACTCTCTGCAGACCTGGACAAAATCACAGACTGGTCAAACAAGTGGAAGATGTCTTTCAATCCTGACAAATCTCACACTCTTACTATGTCTCTCCAAAAAGACCGACTGGACAACCCTCCCATCTACTTTCTCAACAATCCTCTCAATGAAGCTCTGTCACTCAAGCTTTTGGGTCTCACTATCTGCCATGATCTTTCCAGGAAAAACCACATTTCCTAGCTGGCCTCCAAAGCTCCAAAGCGAGTCGCCAACAGCGCATCCTCCATTGTAAAAAGTGCTTTCTGGGCACTTCTGAGATCCTCACCACATACAAGGCTTTCATCCGCAGCTTGATGGAATACTGCTCTCCCCTCTGCCTCACACCTAGCTCGGCTTCACGCAGTTGAAACCAAAGCATTCAGAATCATTTGAATCTCCCCACGATGAAGCTGATTCTGAGGGCCTTTCTCTATCCCTACCGCAGGCAGGTTGGTGGTCTTTCTGTCTTCTACCGACTCCTCTCCAGACTAGCTCCCCCTGCTCTGTCTGTGCTCTGTCCCCCAAATATTCCTGCAGGATGCACAAGATCTGCCTGCAACCCTCTTCTGGTTAAACTGCCAAAATCAAGACTCTCTATTCACCTTCACTCTTTCATTCCTCTTTTCTCCCGCCTCTGGAACAAACTCCCTCACTCTCTTCAATCCCACTCCTCCCTCCAGGTCCTTAAAACAGCTGTTCACCACCATCTCTTATCTTCCCCCATCCAAAACCTTGATCTTTTCTACCCCCGCTAAAACACCACATATCCGCCTCTTTCAATCCCCAACTTCTTTCCTGAAATTCCTCGTAGTGTTAATTTGCTTTATACCGTGTACCTCTCCCTCCACCCCTAGCCATCCCCCGTCCACAGATCTACCGACATCCCTCTTGTCTGCTGTTGTTGTGCTTGTGTGCTTCCCTCTCTCTCACCCTCTTGTCTCCCGCTCCTTTCATTGCATGTTTTATGTGTCTGTGCATGTTTTCATGTTCTAGTGCGGGAGCCCAGAAACATTTGTTTCACATCTCGAGTACAAAAGGTTTGAGGCCTGGAATATATGCATCTATGATAGGAGACCCCAAAAAGGCAATTCTTAAGTTCTGCAATTCTGCACAGCAACCAGGGGGCGCCACCAAAGACCCCTAAATGTGACTCTTAATTCACAATTTGAGTACATCTTTCAAACTTGTCTTAAAATGTTCTCTATAGGAGTGGAAATCAGAATTCCCAATTCTTAAGTTTTCAATTTGTGTATTAGGTCGCTTAAGAACGACATAATTAATGCTAATTAACGCTAATTAGCATTTTTAATTCACAATTTGAGTACATCCATGAAACATATGGCAATGTATTCCTTAGGTCATCCTAAATCAAGATCAGTCATTCTTAAGTATCCATTTCATGTATTAACCCACTTAAGAACGCAAAATGTACTCATTGACCCCGTCCCTGGCAAGGTGAGTGTTAATTCACAATTTGAGTACATCTTTCAAATTGGTCCCAAACTGTTCAGTAGATCATCGTGAATCAAGAACAGCAATTCTTATGTGTCCATTTCATGCATCAACCCACTTAAGAATGCAGTCAGTATTGTAACGGAATTTGGGTTGTCACTGGCTGCTATCCCCCCTCCACTCCCTGGCTGGCCCTCCCTTATATTCAAGGGAGGGGCTGGAGTGCTGACCTGAGGGCAGGCCCCAAGTAGACACCCACACCAGTGCTGAGCATGCACACACCTGTCTGGCTGGCCGGATCGAGGGTGTTCAGTTTTGGTTAAGGAAGGAGTTTTGGCCTCCCAGCCAATGGGGAGGCTTCTTCCCTAACTTGAGCCAATTACACCCTAAACAGGAAGTGCCTCTCTACAGAAATGACTGTCCTGCAGTGAATAACTGGGACCAATATACAACATTGTTTGGGGAATAATAACCAGTGACTTAAAGGGAAATATTACCACATTATCAATCCAGGTTTGTGACACTATCTTGAGGGACGAACTTTCTGGGACACCCTGTAGAGGGAGTTGTCGGTTTATCATAGGACCTAAACATGGGGAATCTCCTGCTCTTTCCCTCCATAGATTCTCTGAATCGGCTGCAGAATGTCTGATGTTGCCTGCAATGCCTAGATCACTGCTTAGGTAAGTCAACAAATAGGGTTAGGGTTTGGGGTTAGGTGGCAAAACCCCGGCAGAGGTTGTAGAAGGTGACGACTCCTTGGATGGACATAAATGTGGGGCATTGCTATGGTGAACATCACTGGCGGCTTTAACAGGTGGCGTTTGGGATGAGATGGCGGTAAAGTTCTTGTAACAAGAAACATGGTAACCCTAACCCTAACCCTAACCCAACCCTAACCCTAACCCTAACCCAACCCTAACCCTAACCCAACAAACAATACTATGCTGTAGGCCTAATAAGCATTCGGGCCGATACAGAATTATGTAGCCCTAGGCCTAGGTGGCGTGCAGGAAATGTCCAGGCAGATGAGGGTATCCAAAGTTCTGTATGCATACCGATTTCAGGTTCGAACCACAGCTGAGTAGAAAATAATGACTTATTGCCTCAAAATTTGAAATAACTTCTTTTGGATTTCACTGACCAAAACTGACTGACTCGCCATGCTCACTGACCACCCGCTGTGATTTTATTTTTCAGACAATGATTTGAAACATGCAACCATGGAATCGGCCACCAATACTACGCCTACTGTCCAGCCTACTGTCCAGCCTACTGTCCAGCCTACTGTTTCATCATTGGAACGCAGATGTATTCTTCACATCCAACGCAGTGCAGACAAGAAAGCTCGTCCAGACGTTCTACCTTTCAAGGATACGCAATGGGAAGCAGTAGAAACAGCAGCAGCTAATAGACGGCAAAAGCAACATTTCCAGGACTCTGTCTATTGTGGTGTAGTTCAGAGATTGCCTACGTCTCCTGCTGAAATGGATGGTTACCATGTTTCTTGTTACAAGAACTTTACCGCCATCTCATCCCAAACGCCGCCTGTTAAAGCCGCCAGTGATGTTCACCGTAGCAATGCCCCACATTTACGTCCATCCAAGGAGTCGGCACCTTCTACATCATCTGCCGGGATTTTGCCACCTGTTTGTCTATTCTGTGAGAAAAAGATAAAACGACTCAAAGGTGGAAGCGTCGAACTGTTGGGAAGATGTGAAACCATTGAAGCCGGTGTATCGATCCAAAATGCAGCAAAGACATTAAATGACAGTAAGGTTATTCCAAAAGTAGTTGATACGGATTTAATTGCCAAGGAGGCCCACTACCATCATTCATGTAAAAGTGCGTATTTGTTGTCAGCCAATCGAGTTTCCCAAAAGGACACACGTGAAACAAAAACGCCTTCTGAGACCAGTGTGTTGGACATTTTTGCATACATTGAGCAATCTGTAATAATAGACAACAGACCTGAACTTCTTAATTCTGTATATGAACGTTATCTTGATATTTGTTCGGCATCCGCAGAAACGCCCAGGGGAAGCGCCTTCAGCCTCTCTAGGACATTGATGAGTCACTTCAAAGCGCGCATAAAGATACAGAGTTCACTTGGGAAAAGGCTTGGAAACATCTTATATAATGCAGAAACCGCAGATGATGCAATTCGTGTTGTATATGATTACACATCTACTGATGAGAGAACAATCGCCAAAGCAGCATTGCTTTTGCGCAACCAGTTGCTCAAGGTTGAAAAGGTCGACCTTCCTGAATGTCCGACATTGGAGGATTTAAGAAACGGGGACTCGTCACCCCCAAAACTTGTAGTAGATTTTTTCAATATTTTGTACGGAGGGCTAAAACCAGAGCGATATACAGAGTCAGTAAAGCGCCGCGCAAATTCATCTAGTCAGGATGCCTTGTTCATTGTACAACGGGGTCGCGCAAAACCTGCAAAACATGTAGCTCTTGGTATGAGTGTTAAGTCGGTCACTGGCAGTAAAAAAATGGTTCAAGTCCTGAACAGGTTTGGTCACTGTTTAAGCTACAACACATTGGAAGAAGTTGAAACTGCCACAGCTGAATCCATTCAAGAACAGAAGCTTGCTTGTCCAAAAGGAACAGTCGTAGGTAAACCAGTCGGATTAGCCTTCGACAATTTCGATGAGATGACTCAAACCATGTCTGGAGCCAATTCGCTGCACGATACCATGGGTATTCTGTACCAAAATGTGCCAGCACCTGATGAAGAACGTGAAGCATCTGCTGTCATGGCAGTTTCAACCTCAACTAGTGCTCGGCAAGTAAAGACAGGCAAAAGGAAGAGAACCCTTGAGAGTACAGATACTGCACTCCAGCCATATAGGAAGATACCAAAGATGACGAAGTTCAGTTACAAAAACACTGCAGTCTACAGCCTTCCAGATGTTAGCAACAAGGCTCGCCACCTGGACCTCGTGTGGATGATGAGCCATGCCATTGGCAATGATGTATTGCCTATTATGTGGGTTGGGTTTAATGCAAGCATTTGCAGTGACCACCTTCCAAAACAAGAGGTTCTATATATGCCAAACTTACGCCAGCCTATCACCAGCCTAGAGGTCGTGCAGGAGACTCTCCTCATCACGCAGAGGTGTGCTAATGAGACGGGACAGAAATACGGAATAGTCAGTTATGATCTGGGCGCAGCCAAGCCGGCACTTCAAATACAAGTGACTGAGAAACCGAAATTTGATAACATTTTCATAATGTTAGGCCCATTCCACATCGAAATGGCTTTCTTCAAGGCTATTGGGAAACTCCTGTCCAACTCTGGAGGACCAGAAATGCTGACTGAATCTGAGGTACTTGCAACCGGATCCTTAAACGGATTTTTGACGGGGAAACATTTCAACAGGTGCAAGAGATTGCACCCCATACTAGCCCTTGCTCTTGAGATGCTACACTTCTCATCCTTCTTAGACTCTTACCCACACAGAGAAGAAACAGAAGCATTGATAAGCAGCATGAAACTGTCGGTGGGTTAATACATGAAATGGATACTTAAGAATGACTGATCTTGATTTAGGATGACCTAAGGAATACATTGCCATATGTTTCATGGATGTACTCAAATTGTGAATTAAAAATGCTAATTAGCGTTAATTAGCATTAATTATGTCGTTCTTAAGCGACCTAATACACAAATTGAAAACTTAAGAATTGGGAATTCTGATTTCCACTCCTATAGAGAACATTTTAAGACAAGTTTGAAAGATGTACTCAAATTGTGAATTAAGAGTCACATTTAGGGGTCTTTGGTGGCGCCCCCTGGTTGCTGTGCAGAATTGCAGAACTTAAGAATTGCCTTTTTGGGGTCTCCTATCATAGATGCATATATTCCAGGCCTCAAACCTTTTGTACTCGAGATGTGAAACAAATGTTTCTGGGCTCCCGCACTATTCAATGTGTTAGCTCTTACACAAGCCTCGATTCTGTATACAAAAAAGAAGAAGAAGTTAAACAACGTTTTAAAAAACGATATATAAATGTATTCTAGGCCTAGTTTTGAACACTGTTTGGTCAATTGGCAAAGTCAACGTTTCAAACTTAATACATATCAATTATATTGTCACCATTGATATCAGGAATGCTGCAAGCCTGGTACACAGGTCGAACAGAAATATGTCGATATGCAGGGAAAATGATCAACACATGAACATTTATCAACATGAACAACATCAACACATGAACAACACATGAACACTAGCCAGGCAGATATGGAAATGCATTGGCTGGCAGATAGAGACAAAGTTCATTGACAAATTGTGAAATGACATTTGAAGCTTAACCCGTTGAGGGTGTTGCCATTACTATACCATTTAGGGGAACAAAATCTCTTTTTGCATTGATCGTCGAGCTCTATGCTGTCCATGTGCAGTGTGAAGCTCTGCACTTTATTACATTAACAATGTACAGACCGAAGCAATCTTACGGGTAGATCTATCTGATACTACTCTACAGAGAAAACGAGATGCAAGAATATTGAGAATATTAATTTACTGAACGAATGGAGATCTGATCACAAATTTTAATCCAGTGCTTCCATCATTATGGGCAAAGGACTCTGTAATGTCAAATGGATTACTGATAAATTATTATCGACAATGAAACCCTCTCTTTCGTTAAACACACTTGTAGGCAGCGGATTGATATGCAGTTGAATTAATATAACTAGCAACGGTACCGCCTTATGGGCTGGGCTTCAATTGGGAAGGCCATATGAAAAGGCAAAATATCAGAAATTGAAGGCTTTTTTTATTTTAAACGATTCATATAAACATCCGTTGATTCATAAACACACGCAAATCATCAAAATCTAAACAGTACATGGCGCCCATTTAGAAAAAAAGATTGAATTCTGCAAAACGGAAGCGGCCGCTACACGTCTTTCTCAGTCGCACGTTTATGTGTGAAGAGTGCGCGCCGAATCTGTAACACGGAAGCGGCTGCTACACCTGTTTCTCAGTCGCTTTGCACACGCTGCCGTGTTACTTTCCCAGCTGCACGTTTATATCGGAAGAGTTCGTCAGGAGTCGATCTACTCTCTCCTGCTACGTAGAATTTCAACAAAAGCCACATCACTGTTCATATCGGTAAATATTATTCCATCATGTTTGGAAAAATTGGAAAACTTGGAAAATTGGGGGAAAAATTTGGAAAAACAATGTAGCCTATTTTACTCCAATGGGTCCCAGGAATACCCACCCAAAATATCGTTGTGATCGGTTCAGTCGTTTTTGTGGTACCTTCGAACGGACAGACGGACAGACGGACATTTGGTGAATTATAGTAAGATGGAAACAAGAAAGTGCAATCAGAGATTGCAGACCCTTGCCGGGACATGTTTTTGTGGTTTATTTTGTGTGGTGTTTATTAGCTGCTGTTTGTGTGGTTATTGACGACGTAGATTTATGTTCAATCCAATATGCCTGCCGAACCACGTGAACGATGACTTCAGAAATTTAATTCTCACATTCGATTTTTGTGTAGAACACCCTCAATAAATTTCAAAATGATCCGGTCAAGCGTTCTAATTGTTTAATTATGACGTCATAACGAGGGCACTGATGACATCATCATGAATATATGTTGTTCCACATGGGGCGTACAAAGTTTTTCGGTTTTTCCAAGATGGCGCCCTACCACGTGGTCTATGGCATCATAATTATCGTTAAAAATTCTACAAGTGGAGGCACTCTTATGGTGAAAATTTCATGTCAATCTGACCAACGACTGCAGAGAAAAGAATACTCACGCACTGTGCGGACTAACAAACAAACAGACAGACGGACCCAAATGCAATACCCTTTCCTCTGGCGAGGGTAATAAAGCTTCGATATTGACATTGCATAATATGGTGCCAAAGCAGTCACTTTGAACTAAAACATATTGGTTTTATAACATTGGAAGAAATAAAACTATTATCACAGGTTTATAAAAACAAGGTTGTATGAATTATATAGTTATTCTATGCTATAGAATATGTAAAGTGGGATCCACTCGGTGATCATTTACCATTGCCAAAAAACTGGAGCAGGGCCAAGTCGATGGATCGTTTCCAGCGAGATCCCTTCTTGAGAGCAATTCCATATCCCGTGGTGGCAAAGACCTTCCCGCTACCGATAGTCACCAGTTTGCAGCCTTCATCCTTCGCTGCCATATAGTTCAGCACGGCGGCATCGTAGATAAATGCGTCCAGTTTCCTGATTCAAAAAACATCAATGCAGGATGTAAAAAGTAATTAGCGTTATTTGGATCTTGCAATGTCTGTGCATGGTTTGACAATGTTAGAAATTGTGAAAGCAATTAAGTGAATATATTCATTCAGCATCAACCTTTTGGATCAGGTGTAAAACAACACTTTTGAAATAAATGGTTTCAGCTTCTTGGCTTGAAATAACCTCTGGAAGCCTCATTGCCAACATTCCATTTCTGATGCCATTCCATTTCTTTTTCATGCCCTATTAACCTTGCACATCTAGAAAATTCAAAAACATTCCCATATCACTGTAAAGGCAGACAAGCAAATAGAAGATACAGGACAGTATACTTAAGATGAATCATTGATAAGACAAAAGACATATATATATATATATATATATACACACCAAGTGAAATTGTGCATCAGTTAGCCTATAGTGCAAGAATAACACTCACAGCTTAGGTAATCACAATACATCTCAATAACAACAACAACAACATGCATTTTAAGGCCATTTTCCCTGCTAGAGCGGGGGTTAGCCTTGCGGTCCCCATGACAATCTCCTCCATTTTGCCCTATTTTCTGCATCTATCCTTGTTAACCCCCTTGCCCGCATTTCTTCTTCCACCATCTTCAGCCAAGTCTTTCTCGGTCTTCCCTGTCCTCTACTTCCTTCTACATTCATTTCCATCACTCTTCTCAACCAGTCACTTTCATCCTTCCTCAACATATGACCAAATCATCTCAACCTGTTCCTCTTCACAGCATCAATCACAGGCTCTATTCCCATCATCTTTCGCAATTCATCATTTGTGTTACTCTCTCTCAACGATACTCCGCACATCCACCGAACCATTCGCATTTCCACCCTTTCCAGCCTTCGTTGCTGCTCTACGTTCATTACCCATGTCTTGCTCCCATAAATCATAACACTTCTCACACATGCAGCATACACCTTCCCCTTCAGCTTCAAAACACTCCCCTCCTCGTCAGCACGCCACTCACTTCCCGAAACTTCTTCCATGCACATCTCACTCTAGCAACCGTTGCCGAGTCTGATCCACCTTTTCCATTCAGCATGGCTCTGAGGTAGCAAAATGTTTTCACACCTTCCAGGTTCACACCGTCTCCAAGATCCAACTCAACATTTCCTCCATTTGCAGCTCCCTCTGTGCACACCTTACATTTGAATGTAGCTGCCACACTGGTTAATGACCCTCTCAGACCACTACATTTGTTATGAACCCACTCAGCGCACATTGTACATTGAATGGAGTTCACTCCGACACCCTTCCTGCGCACAGCACAGGGCCACTTCCCAGTTCTTTCCACTCCACCACGTGCTTTACCACTTGCCATCACCTTCGTCTTTCCGATATTCACCTTCAGACCTTTTGTCTCCATACATTCCTTCCACTTGTTCATCTTTTCCTTCAGTCCATCCATACTTTCCGCAATCAACACCAGATCATCAGCATACAACAACTCCCACGGTAAACCCTCCTTTACGTTCTGAGCCAGCACCTCCATCACAGCTACAAATAGTAGTGGACTTAGTACCGACCCATGATGGATGAAGATGATGATGCTCATCATCCCTAGATGATGCTCAATAAATGTCATCTTGATTGGATGAAGTTTTGTACTTGTCAAATTACGACGTCATAATGGAGGCACCTATGACATCATCATTAACACAGGTTATTCCACAGGGGGAGTTGTTTACAATGAGCCATGTCTCAATTTTTTCTATGCAGCACTTTCGGAGATATAGAGGTGCAAAGTTTTTTGTTTTTTTCCAAGATGGCAGCCATACCGCATGACAAATGACGTCATAATTATCACTGAAAAACTCTACATGTGGAGTTGCACCTATGGTAAAAAAAAATTCCTGTCAATTCGACCAACAGTTGCAGAGAAAATCATATTTACTCTGTGTGGACAAACAAACAAACAGACAAACAAACAGACCCAAATGCAATACCCTCTCCTCAGGCGAGGGTAACTAGAGAGCTAGAAACAAGAAAAAGAACAACGACCGAAAGTCTAACAGCGGCGTACCCGGGCTTGTAAAATATTATAAACCACAAACACATATGATTAGCTTTTTAAACAGTCGCTAATGCTGTTAATATCATTAAACAAAGAAATTTGGAGGAATCCCGACATCCATGAGGTAGGTTTTACTTACAGAACTGAGCGAAGATCTACTATACTCTATATACCCCACAAGGATTGGGTTCATAACATGAACCTTCCTGCCACTAAAATAGCTCTTTCGTAGCGGCCTTTCGAAGCCCCCCAATTAAGGTTTTGTTTTGAATGAAACCCACTTTTCCTGTTGTTTAAAACGAAATTGAAAGGGAGGAAGCCCGGGTTGTGCTCCTTTACCAAGCAGCTAGCTAGCGCTTGCCAAGCCAGCCGTTCCTTAACGGTTTGGAATAGAGTGCTTGCTTGAATGCGAAAACCACTTGGCAATCTCTCCACAAGAAACTTGTAAATTAACACACACACAATGTTCTTGAGACCCGACCATAGATTGACTGTAATCCATATAAGCCGAAGAGGAATGACGCTTCCTGCTTGTGTTATGATTAGATTTACTATAATATTAACGTTACATTATCATTATTTCGAAAATGATATTACTATAAAAAAAAAACCGAGGCAAATTCCTTACTTCAGCGGTTGTTAGTATTGAACAATTCATGCCATTGGGATTAGTGTTATGGTGATATTTACTATATTATCATTATTATTATTATTAATATTATTATTACGAAAACGATACTACTAAACGATACACTACTGTATTAAGAAACCTGGGATTAATTTGCCCAAAGCAGTCCGAAGATGAGCCATGAAGCATAAAGCCGAGACGTACCATATTGTTGCAAGAGCTGCAACGCCGATGCTTTCGATATTTCATGGTCATTTTAACAATCGTTTTTTTATGTTTCACACTGAATTAAAAGCGTAAAGGTAGAGCATGGCGATTGTGATATATGACAAGTTTGACGATATGTTCGGCATGAACGAAATTGGAATCAAAATGCCGGAGTGTGGAGAGTCAGCCGCCATACCGCCGTAATGACATCAGACTTAATCGCATCACCCTGTCATGTGACCAGATCCTCAGCTCTGATTGGTATACGTTTGAGGGGACATACATACATACATACATACGGACAGCCACTGTTCTCGACGGCTTTGCCCGATGGGCTACGCCGTAAAAAAGAAGTTCATAAAACACGATACCTTGTGCAGTGTTCAAGTATAATACCCCAATTTTAATAAAACAATTATTTTAAATATCGTTTTGAAAATTCAGAAGTTTAGCACTACCGAAACGCTTATATACATCATACTTATCCACTGTAATAAGACGTTTAGTCTCAGTTAAGGAGATGGAGGCTTTATTGAAAAAAATTTGAATTTTTTTTTTATTTGAATTTTTAATAAAAACGTTTTTTTTCTCTTTTTTTTGTTGAATTATTGAAATTTTTATAGACTTTTATTGAAAGAAAGATTTCACGTGATGTCACACATATGGGTGCTTCACATGCGCCTCCGCAATATTTATGGGCAAGCAAACCGATTGATACCACAATACGTTAATCTTTATAGCCGCGGGAGATTGTTAATAATGGTGAATACATGCAGTGTTGTTGGCTGTCACAATAGATCTAATTGGGATAATAAATCGTATTATTCAATTCCTGCCGTGCTCAGCCATCTGGGAGAAACAAGATATTGTTATGGCTGTCTTCATTGAACAGGGCTAACTTCGTTCCTCAGAAGCAGACAAGAATACTGCAGTTTGTTGAGCACCAGTAGCATCGCTCGGCCTATCATCTGATGTTGTAGTAACAAAAAGCAATCTTCTGTATCCGTCATATCCATTTCATGGGAAATTGTGAGCTGGCTTAATCTCATACCCCCAGTAACCTGGGGCTTTCATACCAACCATTTAGACCCCTTACACCCTTCAGACCAATTAGGCAGCTTGGACACTTGACAATTGAGAGCTTTACACCAGTTAGACCTTTTTTGATTACAAAACTTTGATTACTTTACACAAGTAAATAATATCACCAATATTACAAACAAGAAGACGTCATGCAGAGCACGATACTTGCAAAATCTGCCCCCCACCCCCAAGAAAAAAAATTCCATTGATACAGCAAATGGTCCATTTCATCAAGATTAAAATTGACAATCTTGATCAAAGCTCGGGTCAATAGGAAGAAAAGTGACGATTTTTCAGATGAAAATTGATGATTTTGGAAGGTTGACCTTGAGTTGACCTTTGACCTTTTGACCTCAAAAATAGTTGGTTTTCCTATTTAGTGACTCAATGTGCAAATGCTGTTCAATTTTCAAGTCAATCGGATGAAAATTGAGGATTTTAAAAACTTGGCCTATGTTGACCTCAAAAATAGTTGGTGGTTGAATTCAGTGACCATATATGTAAATCCTCTTAGAATTTCAAGTCAATCAAATGAAAATTGGTGATTTTAGAAATTCGGCCTATGTTGACCTTTTGGCTTATGTTTACCTAAAATATATTTTGTGGTTGAATTCAGTGACCAGATATGCAAGTCCTTCTCAAATTTCAAGTCAATTGGACAATAATTGAGGATTTTAGAAATTTGGTCTATGTTGGCCTTTTGGCCTATGTTGACCTTTTGGCCTATGTTGACCTCAAAAATACTTGGTGGTTGAATTCAGTGACCAGATATGCAAGTCCTCTTCAAATTTCAAGTCAATCGGATGAAAATTGAGGATTTTAGAAATTTGGTAAAGATGGTGACCTTTGGGCTTTGGCCTATGTTGACCTTTTGACCTTTTGACACCAAAAACAATAGGCTTCTCAATTGGGACGACCTATACAACTTGGTGAAGTTTCGTGACGATCGGTTTAGAATTGTGACCTGTAGGCCGGTGACAAACAAACAAAAAGACGTCATGCGGAGCACGATACTTGCAAAATCCGCCCCCACCCCCCCCCCCCAAAAGTTTCCATTGATACAGGAAATTGTCCATTTCATGAAGATTAAAATTTACGATTGGGTCAACAGGATGAAAAGTGATGATTTTTCAGATGAAAAATGATGATTTTAGAAGTTTGACCTTGAGTTGACTTTTGACCTCAAAATAGTTTGTTTCCCAATTCAATGAGGCAATACACAAATGCTGTTCTATTTTCAAGTCAATCGGATGAAAATTGATGGGTTTTCAGATTAAAATTAATGATTTTGGAAGTTTGACCTAGAGTTGACCTTTGACCTTTTGACCTCAAAATAGTGGTTTTCCGATTTAGTGACACAATTTGCAAATGCTGTTCAATTTCCAAGTCGATCAGATGAAAATTGACAGGGTTTTTTCAGATGAAAATTTATGATTTTGGATGTTTGACCTTCAGTTGACTTTTGACCTTTTGACCTCAAAAATAGATGGTTTCCCAATTCAGTGAGGCAATATGCAAATGTTCAATTTTCAAGTAAATCGGATGAAAATTGATGGTTTTTCAGATGTAAAGTGATGATTGTGGAAGTTTGACCTTGAGTTGACCTTTGACCTTTTGACCTCAAAAATAGTATGTTTCCCAATTTATTGACTCGATATGCAGATGCTGTTCAATTTTCAAGTCAATCGGTTGAAAATCGACGGCTTTTCAGATGAAAATTGATGATTTTTATAATTTGACCTTGAGTTGACCTTTGACCTTTTGACCTCAAAAATACTTCATTTCCCAATTTAGTGACAATATACAAATGCTATTCAATTTCCAAGTCAATCGGATTGAAAATGGCGATTTTAGAAATTTGACATCCAGATGACCTGTGACCTTTGACCTCAAAACCAATAGGCTTCTCAATTGGGACGACCTATACAACTTGGTGAAGTTTAGTGACGATCGGTTTTGAATTGTGACCTGTAGGCCGGTGACAAACAGACAGACAAACAGACAGACAGACAGAACCACAAACTCAACCGACCAATGTACTAGAAAAATCTTCGATTTTGCAAGTAATAAATTTGTACAAAATAAATGTTTGCATTATGATTGGTGTAAATCATGACAACACACCAACTCACGTTCAGTCAAGTCATTCTCCTCAGTTAAAAAAGCCTGTGCCTCTGCAGCGATGTGTGGTGAGACGAGCGTAGCAAGCCGAACCACACTAGTTAATTATAATTTGAGGCCCATACTCTTCACAAAGCTCCGGGTCGTATCACAACGTGTCGAGAAATGTGTCGGGGCTCAAACCAATCCTGAATGGGTAACCACTTTGAGGTAGCATACGTGACTGAAAGTGGCAGGAGTTTTTCATGTGCTCAGGATGCAGGCGATAACTCACCTACTTTTCACTTAAGACAACATGGGATCTTTAACATCCATCAAGTAATGCTCGCAGAAAGGATATCCAGCTCAATCTCCATCCAAGGGACAGTGCATTTTTGATGCAATCCCTTCTCTATAAGAAACACGAATTTAACAGTTTACATTCGGGTTGGGAATGAAACCAGGGTTGGACAGAAACGGTAAGTGTACTACTTCTGCACCATCCTGCAGCCTGTAGGACATTAAAATAACTTTAACATAACCTTAAGCTTTAAATGCATTTTGTTAGTCGTAAAGTGTGGCTAAACTATCTTTGGAGATTATATATTTATTACCTACGTGTTGGGTGGAGAAGGACTGCTATATTGGGAATGGTCGGGATGAAAGAGAGGATGGTAAGGGAGTGCGGGAGGAGAAAGTTGAGGAGTGTGAGAAGAGAAAGTTGAGGAATTAGGGAATGGTTTGAACATGTCTTGATCATATGCCAAGGGGGGATTGCCAGAGACTGTACACCGACTGGAGATGAATTCTCAAAATCAATGCATTTTTTTATTTCTACTGTTTCTTAAGAACAAATGGTTTTTGCTGAAGGATTACTTGAAGAGTTGATTCCTCTCAAAGTCCACAACATGCACACTAAATGTCATTTGCTTTTGTACATGCATAAGAACATTTAACACCACTCACCCAATCATGTCATGAGCACGTCACCGAATCATGTAATTTGCTATTGTACATGCATAAACACCTCACCCAACCACTCACAAAATGGTTGTAGTCTCCAGAGACTTGGAGGCTTTCAAGTCCTGTAAAGTAATAATAATAATAATAATAATAATAATTCATTTATTTTGTATAGCGCTTTTCATGAAGCCCAAAGGCGCTTGAATGATATAGGGTTGTTGATATAGGTCCTGTTGATAAATGATATAGGGTTGCAGGTCTTGATCTGTTAATTTTAGTTAGTTCCTGCCTAATCTGTACCTTATAGGTATAAAGCTTCAGTCTTTTATGCAAAATCCCATGTACAGTGGTGGTTGGTAGTCCCAGTTCTCTGGATGCGTGTCGGATTTATACAGTATATACACTCTTTTTACAAACGAGGTAATTGACTGCATATGCTACGTCGGGCCACTGATTCACACCATTGCTCCACTTTTTTCTCAGAAGCTCATATGTATCATTATCCTCGATAAACCGCAGTTTGTCAAAATACAGGGTGTTGCAAAAAGACTGGCCAACTTTGGTTGATATATTGAGAAACACAAATGATACAACAATACCCTTTGCTTTATAAGACACAGAAACTCAAGGTTTTGTGCACATCATCAATACACTTCAACGTGAGCTCCATTTCTCGCGCGCAGGACATCAAGATGGTACACGAGTTCTTGCCATGTTCGGCTCAGCATGTTTGCGTTCACCAGTGTGTATGCAGCTGTGATCCGAGAATGAAGATTCTGCAGGTTTGCCACATTGGTGTTGTGGACTACATCATTGACAAACACCCACAGAAAAAAAAACTCAAGGTTGGTTATGTTTGGTGATTGTGGGGGCCAGGCGGTTGGTCCGCCTCGGCCAATCCAGTGACCTGGAAATTTTTTATTTAGGACGGCTCGAATTACTAAGGCCCAATGAGGGGGAGCACCGTCCTGTTGATAAATGATATAGGGTTGCAGGTCTTGATCTGTTAATTTTAGTTAGTTCCTGCCTAATCTGTACCTTATAGGTATAAAGCTTCAGTCTTTTATGCAAAATCCCATGTACAGTGGTGGTTGGTAGTCCCAGTTCTCTGGATGCGTGTCGGATTTATTTTGTTGGGACTTTGTTGAAATGATTCACGCACTCATTCAACGTCTGCTGCACTTTTTAACAACTTCTGGTTTCCTTAAACCTCTTGCACCACCTTCTGATACCAGTCCGGGCGGATTCCTTCCATACCTTGTAGGAAATTACGCTGAACTCGTCTCGAAGTAAGAATCTCTTTATTATTACGCTGAAATCGTCTCGAAGCAGGTAAGAACCTGAATAACCATTCGATGCATTGAGCTTTTTCCTGTGGAGTTGCCATTTTCTTTTACATTAAACCACTAGACTTGAAAAATAAAGAAAACTTTATGAGATTCTGTATCATCCAAAACAAAGGGTATCATTGTATTATTTGGGGTACTAAATATATTAACAACCAAAGTTGTCCAAGTCTTTTTGAACACCGTGTACCTCACCTTGGAAATGGTATCTAATGTACTGTATCCCGATACCTGACTTGCACCTTCGGCTCTTTTGATGATACCTTCCAAACCATTTTACAGCTTATAATTATCGATACACACAATAGTAATATTGATCTTATCGATATAATCACTTGCCCTTAAAGATGGTGGGTACGAGTGAAAAACCCAGATGCAGTGACGTCACTGAAAAGCTTCAATCAATCAACATACAATGCAGTGTCAATCGGCATCTTCTTCATTCCGACCCTCTCATGTGCCATGCCCTCTAATGCTATACCTTGAAACCCCAACATTCGCGGAATCGACATTCGCAGACCCAGCATAATCGCGGTTCATAAAATGTGACCTGCTCCTACATTTGTAGCCCTGTGCTTTGCATATTCGTATTTTTTTGCAGGCGTAAAAAAAAGCACCTCACATCAGCCGTATTCATAACAGTTCTAAAACCATCTTCCACACATCACGTATAAAGCAGCTGTATGTGCGCATAAACCATGCTCACCACCATCCCTCCCCCAAACGATGGTCACACTACCAACTCCTCCTCCATCTACCCACAACCTGTGCATGATGAATACTTATGTGCGGCGTGTCCTGGGTTTCATTCTTTCTTCTCGTCTGCTGCCTTGACCTGATGTGATTGTTCATCATGGGACCTAAGCATACAAGTGGTGCAGAAGATTTGTCTGCTCCCAAGAGCAGAAAAAGCCAGAGAGTCATGAGCTTGAGCCAGAAAGTGGAGCTGCTTGACTGACTATCAAGAGGTGAGAGTGCAGCTTCTGTGAGCAGGTACTATGGTGTGAACAAGTCAACTGTGCGCTACATAAAGAAGAACAAGAAGGTGATTCGTGAAAGTGTCGTGCCTAACACTTTACAGCACCAAAGTAGTTACCCAGGTCAGGGGTGTTCACATTGAAGCAATGGAGAAGGCATTAAATGTGTGGGTAGAGGACAATGGCCACAAAAACGTACCTTTAATCAAACCTCTGATTTGTGAAAAGGCAAAGCATATGTACGATTGTCTGGCTGGCATGGGTGGTGCTAGAAACATGAGTGATGTGGGTATGAGTGATGGGGATATGAGTAATGTGGGTACAAGTGGCCCCAGTCCATTCCAAGCTAGCACAGGATGGTTTAACCGCTTCAAGAAGCGGTAGGGTCTCCACAATGTGAATCTCATGAGGCAAGCTGCAACTCTGCCTGCTCAACTCACGCAGCTCATTGAGGAGAAGAGGTTTGTAGTGAAGCAGGTCTTCATTGCAGTCAAGACCGGCTTATTATGGAAGAAAATGTACATGAGAACTTTCATCTCAATGCAAGAGGACAGGATCGGGGTTCAAGGCTGCGAAAAACCGGGTATCTCTTCTTCTCTGTGCCAAGGCCAGACGGGAGTGCATGATCAAACTCATGTACTGTATCGGTCCCTGAACCTGCATGCTCAATGTTGGAGGGCTAACAGAAGGCGTGGGCAACATCTGCCATATGCATGGATTGGTTGCACAACTGTTTTGTCCCTCAAGTGGTGATGTACCTGGTAGGTAAGAACCTGTCCTTCAAGATTCTCCTGTTGGTGGACAACGCTCCTGGCCACACTGAGGTGCTAAAGGTGGCCCAACCCAATTGGACTTGGGAAAAAAATTCAATAGACAATTGACTTGGGAATCACCTGATCAAAGGACTCACAAAAAGATTGACTGCATTATGATTAAGAACAAATGGAACAGACGCATAACAAATTCAAGAAGTTCCCCAAGTGCAGCATAGGATCCGATCACCAATTAGTGCTCGCAAATATCAAATTTAAATTTAAATTTAAACCTAAACCACACTACCCAAAGCGATATGACATTTTAAAGCTTGCCCATCCAACAACAAGAAGAAACTACGAAATTTAAATTCGAGGTACACTTGCGCCCCTGCTGAATGAGGAAATATTGATGTTGACAAAGTATGGGAAGGTATCAAGACTGCTTTCCCATCGTAAAAGCAAAGCCATTATCCCACCGAAAATGTAAAGCCATTGTCCCATCATAAATGTAAAGCCATTGTCCCATCATAAATGTAAAGCTATTGTCCCATCATAAATGTAAAGCCATTGTCCCATCATAAATGTAAAGCCATTGTCCCGTCACAAATGTAAAGCCATTGTCCCATCATAAATGTAAAGCCATTGTCCTGTCATAAATGTAAAGCCATTGTCCCATCATAAATGTAAAGCCATTGTCCCATCATAAATGTAAAGCCATTGTCCCATCATAAATGTAAAGCCATTGTCTCGTCATAAATGTAAAGTCTCATCATAAATGTAAAGCCATTGTCCCATCATAGATGTAAAGCCATTGTCCCATCATAAATGTAAAGCCATTGTCCCATCATAAATGTAAAGCCATTGTCCCATCATAAATGTAAAGCCATTGTCCAATCATAAATGTAAAGCCAATGGCCCATCATAAATGTAAAGCCATTGTCCCATCATAAATGTAAAGCCATTGTCCCATCATAAATGTAAAGCCATTGTCTCATCATAAATGTGAAGGCATTGTCTCGTCATAAATGTAAAGCCATTGTCCCATCATAAATGTAAAGCCATTGTCCCATCATAAATGTAAAGCCATTGTGCCATCATAAATGTAAAGCCATTGTCTCATCATAAATGTAAAGGCATTGTCTCGTCATAAATGTAAAGCCATTGTCCCGTCATAAATGTAAAGCCATTGTCCCATCATAAAGGTTAAGCCATTGTCCCATCATAAATGTAAAGCCATCGTCCCATCATAAATGTAAAGCCATTGTCCCATCATAAATGTAAAGCCATTGTCCCATCATAAATGTAAAGGCATTGTCCCATCATAAATGTTAAGCCATTGTCCCGTCATAAATGTAAAGCCATTGTACCGTCATAAATATAAAGGCATTGTCTCGTCATAAATGTAAAGCCATTGTCCCATAATAAATGTAAAGCCATTGTCCCATCATAAATGTAAAGCCATTGTCCCGTCATAAATGTAAAGCCATTGTCCCGTCATAAATGTAAAGCCATTGTCCCGTCATAAATGTAAAGCCATTGTCCCATCATAAATGTAAAGCCATTGTCCCATCATAAATGTAAAGCCATTGTCCCGTCATAAATACAAAGATATCATCCCAAAGTAGATCACAAATGATCATCCCATCATAAATGCAAAACCATTATACCACCATAAATGTGAAAATATAATCTCATTATCTCACCACCTCACCATGATTGTACAACCATTATTTCGCTGTAAATATACAGCCATCATTCCACCCAAGATGCAAAACCATCATTCGACTGTGAATGCAAAACCATCATCCTGCTGTAGATACAAATCCATAATCCCACTGTAAAGGCAAAGCCATCCTCCCTCCAAATATACAAAACCATCATCACAACATAAATCTAAAGCAATTGTTCTGCTGTAAACGAAAAGCCATCATCCCGTGGAAAATGAAAAGGCATTGTCCGGGTGTCCTACCATAAATATAAAGCCAACGTCCCACTGTAAATATAAAACCATCATCTGCCGTAAATGTAAAACCAACACCCGCCATAAATGTAAAGCCAAGGTCCCACTGAAAATATAAAACCATCATCTGCCGTAAATATAAAACCATCACCCGCCATCAATATACAACTATCACCCACCGTAAATGCAAAACCATCACCCACCATAAATATAAAACAATCACCCGCCATCAATATAAAACTATCACTCACCGTAAATATAAAACCATCACCTGCCATCAATATAAAACTATCACCCGCCATAAATATAAAACAATCACCCACCATCAATATAAAACTATCACCCACCGTAAATTCCAAACCATCACCCGCCATAAATATAAAATAATCACCCGCCATCAATATAAAACTATCACCCACCGTAAATTCCAAACCATCACCCGCCATAAATATAAAATAATCACCCACCATCAATATAAAACTATCACCCACCGTAAATTCCAAACCATCACCCGCCATAAATATAAAACAATCACCCACCATCAATATAAAACTATCACCCACCGTAAATTCCAAACCATCACCCGCCATAAATATAAAATAATCACCCGCCATCAATATAAAACTATCACCCACCGTGAATACAAAACCATCACCCACCATAATTGCAAAACCATCACCCGCCATAAATATAAAACCATTACCCACCATAAATATAAAACCATCACCCGCCATAAATGTAAAACCATCACCCGCCATAAATGTAAAATCACCCGCCATGAATGTAAAACCATCACCCACCGTAAATGTAAAACCATCACCCACCGTGAATGTAAAACCATCACCCGCCATCAATGTAAAACCATCACTCGCCATAAATCTAAAACCATCACCCACTGTGAATGTAAAACCATCACCCACCGTCAATGTAAAACCATCACCCGCCATTAATGTAAAACCATCACCCACCGTAAATGTAAGACAATCACCCACTGTGAATGCAAAACCATCACCCGCCATAAATGTAAAACCATCACCCGCCATAAATATAAAACCATCACCCGCCATTAATATAAAACAATCACCCGCCATCAATATAAAACTATCACCCACCGTGAATGTAAAACCATCACCCGCCATTAATGTAAAACCATCACCCACCGTAAATGTAAGACAATCACCCACTGTGAATGCAAAACCATCACCCGCCATAAATGTAAAACCATCACCCGCCATAAATGTAAAACCATCACCCGCCATGAATGTAAAACCATCACCCACCGTGAATGTAAAACCATCACCCACCGTGAATGTAAAACCATCACCCACCGTGAATGTAAAACCATAACCCGCCATCAATATAAAACCATCACCCACCGTTAATGTAAAACCATCACCCACCGTAAATGTAAAACCATCACCCGCCATAAATGTAAAACCATCACCCACCGTAAATGTAAGACCATCACCCACCGTCAATGCAAAACCATCACCCGCCATCAATATAAAACTATCACCCACCATAAATATAAAACCATCACCCGCCATAAATATAAAACAATCACCCGCCATCAATATAAAACTATCACCCACCGTGAATGTAAAACCATCACCCGCCATCAACATAAAACTATCACCCACCGTAAATGCAAAACCATCACCCGCCATAAATATAAAACAATCACCCGCCATCAATATAAAACTATCACCCACCGTGAATGTAAAACCATCACCCACCGTAATTGCAAAACCATCACCCGCCATGAATATAAAACCATTACCCGCCATAAATATAAAACTATCACCCACTGTAAATGCAAAACCATCACCCGCCATCAATATAAAACTATCACCCACCGTAAATGCAAAACCATCACCCGCCATAAATATAAAACAATCACACGCCATCAATATAAAACTATCACCCACCGTGAATGTAAAACCATCACCCACCGTGAATGTAAAACCATCACCCGCCGTAATTGCAAAACCATCACCCGCCATAAATATAAAACCATTACCCGCCATAAATATAAAACCATCACCCGCCATAAATATAAAACCATCACCCGCCATAAATGTAAGACCATCACCCGCCATGAATGTAAAACCATCACCCGCCATAAATGTGAAACCATCACCCACTGTAAATGTAAAACCATCACCAGCCATAAATGTAAGACCATCACCCGCCATAAAACCATCACCCGCCATAAATGTGAAACTATCACCCACTGTAAATGTAAAACCATCACCTGCCATAAATATAAAACCATTACCCGCCATAAATATAAAACCATCACCCGCCATAAATGTAAGACCATCACCTGCCATGAATGTAAAACCATCACCCGCCATGAATGTGAAACCATCACCCACCGTAAATGTAAAACCATCACCAGCCATAAATGTAAAACCATCACCCACCATAAATGTAAGACCATCACCCATCATGAATGTAAAACCATCACCCGCCATAAATGTAAGCCCATCACCCGCCATGAATGTAAAACCATCACCCGCCATAAATGTGAAACCATCACCCGCTGTAAATGTAAAAGCATCAACCGCTGTAAAGTGAAACCATTATCCCACCAGAAATGTAAAGGCATTGTCCAGCAGTGAATGTAAAACAATCATCCCGCCCTAAATGCAAAATCATCATCCCGCAGTAAATGTAGAACCAATATCCCGCAGTAAGTGCAAACCATCCCACCTGATATTAATTCAACAGCTGAACGGGATTCAAACTCAGGACCTTAGGACTCCCAAGCCCAACACCCTAACAAAACCATTGTCACACCATAAATATAAAACCATGTCCCACCGCAAATGTAAAGCCATGTCCCACCGTAAATATAAAACCATGTCCCACCTTGAAATGTAAAGCCATATCCCACCGTAAATATAAAGCCATTGTCGTACCTTAAATGTAAAGCCAATGTCCCACTGTAAACGTAAAGCCATTGTCCCACTGTAAATATATAACCATGTGCCACTTTAAATGTAAAGCCATTGTCCCACTGTAATTGTAAAGCC
This sequence comes from Myxine glutinosa, assembly GCF_964187855.1. NCBI lineage: Eukaryota > Metazoa > Chordata > Myxini > Myxiniformes > Myxinidae > Myxine > Myxine glutinosa. Next base: position 40,635,993 of record NC_136270.1, read on the forward strand.
ATTTTCCCACTGTAAATGTAAAGGCATTGTCCCACTGTAAATGTGAAGGCATTGTCCCACTGTAAATATAAAGCCATTGTCCCACTGTAAATATAAAACCATGTCCCACTGTAAATGTAAAGCCATTGTCCTACTGTAAATGTAAAGCCATTATCCCACTGTAAATGTAAAGCCATTATCCCACTGCAAATGTAAAGCCATTGTCCCACTGTAAATATAAAACCATGTCCCACTGTAAATGTAAAGCCATTGTCCCACTGTAAATCTAAAGCCATTGTCCCACTGTAAATGTAAAGCCATTGTCCCACTGTAAATGTAAAGGCATTGTCCCACTGTAAATGTAAAGCCATATCCCACCGTAAATATAAAGCCATTGACGTACCTTAAATGTAAAGCCAATGTCCCACTGTAAATGTAAAGCCATTGTCCCACTGTAAATGTAAAGCCAATGTCCCACTGTAAATGTAAAGCCAATGTCCCACTGTAAATGTAAAGCCATTGTCCCACTGTAAATATAAAACCATGTCCCACTGTAAATGTAAAGCCATTGTCCCACTGTAATTGTAAAAGCCATTGTCCCACTGTGAATGCAAAGGCATTGTCCCACTGTAAATGTAAAGCCATTGTCCCACTGTAAATATAAAACCATGTCCCACTGCAAATGAACAGCCATTGCCCTACTGTAAATGTAAAGCCATTATCCCACTGTAAATGTAAAGCCTTTGTCCCACTGCAAATGTAAAGGCATTGTCCCACTGTAAATGTAAAGCCATTGTCCCACGGTAATTATAAAACCATGTCCCACTGTAAATGTAAAGCCATTGTCCCACTGTAAATGTAACGCCATTGTCCCACTGTAAATATAAAACCATGTCCCACTGTAAATGTAAAGCCATTGTCCTACTGTAAATGTAAAGCCATTATCCCACTGTAAATGTAAAGCCATTGTCCCACTGCAAATGTAAAGGCATTGTCCCACTGTAAATGTAAAGCCATTATCCCACTGAAATGTAAAGCCATTGTCCCACTGCAAATGCAAAGCCATTGTCCCACTGTAAATGTAAAGCCATTGTCCCACTGTAAATGTAAAGGCATTGTCCCACTGTAAATGTAAAGCCATTGTCCCACTTTAAATGTAAAGCCATTGCCCCACTGTAAATGTAAAGCCATTGTCCTACTGTAAATGTAAAGCCATTATCCCACTGTAAATGTAAAGCCATTGTCCCACTGTAAATATAAAACCATGTTCCACTGTAAATGTAAAGGCATTGTCCCACTGTAAATGTAAAGCAATTGTCCCACTGTAAATGTAAAGCCATTGTCCCACTGTAAATGTAAAGCAATTGTCCCACTGTAAATGTAAAGGCATTGTCCCACTGCAAATGCAAAGCCATTGTCCCACTGTAAATGTAAAGCCATTGTCCCACTGTAAATGTAAAGGCATTGTCCCACTGTAAATGTAAAGCCATTGTCCCACTGTAAATGTAAAGCCATTGCCCCACTGTAAATATAAAACCATGTTCCACTGTAAATGTAAAGGCATTGTCCCACTGTAAATGTAAAGCAATTGTCCCACTGTAAATGTAAAGCCATTGTCCCACTGTAAATGTAAAGCAATTGTCCCACTGTAAATGTAAAGGCATTGTCCCACTGCAAATGCAAAGCCATTGTCCCACTGTAAATGTAAAGCCATTGTCCCACTGTAAATGTAAAGGCATTGTCCCACTGTAAATGTAAAGCCATTGTCCCACTGCAAATGTAAAGCCATTGTCCCACTGTAAATGTAAAGCCATTGTCCTACTGTAAATGTAAAGCCATTGTCCCACTGTAAATGTAAAGCCATTGTCCCACTGTAAATGTAAAGCCATTGTCCCACTGTAAATATAAAACCATGTTCCACTGTAAATGTAAAGGCATTGTCCCACTGTAAATGTAAAGCCATTGTCCCACTGTAAATGTAAAGCCATTGTCCCACTGTAAATATAAAGGCATTGTCCCACTGTAAATATAAAACCATGTTCCACTTTAAATAGAAAGGCATTGTCCCACTGTAAATGTAAAGCCATTGTCCCACTGCAAATGTAAAGCCATTGTCCCACTGTAAATGTAAAGCCATTGTCCTACTGTAAATGTAAAGCCATTGTCCCACTGTAAATGTAAAGCCATTGTCCCACTGTAAATATAAAACCATGTTCCACTGTAAATGTAAAGGCATTGTCTCACTGTAAATGTAAAGCAATTGTCCCACTGTAAATGTAAAGGCATTGTCCCACTGCAAATGTAAAGCCATTGTCCCACTGTAAATGTAAAGCCATTGTCCTACTGTAAATGTAAAGCCATTGTCCCACTGTAAATGTAAAGCCATTGTCCCACTGTAAATATAAAACCATGTTCCACTGTAAATGTAAAGGCATTGTCCCACTGTAAATGTAAAGCCATTGTCCCACTGTAAATGTAAAGCCATTGTCCCACTGTAAATGTAAAGCCATTGTCCCACTGTAAATGTAAAGCCATTGTCCCACTGTAAATATAAAACCATGTTCCACTGTAAATGTAAAGCCATTGTCCCACTGTAAATGTAAAGCCATTGTCCCACTGTAAATGTAAAGCCATTGTCCCACTGTAAATATAAAACCATGTTCCACTGTAAATGTAAAGCCATTGTCCCACTGTAAATATAAAACCATGTTCCACTGTAAATGTAAAGCCATTGTCCAACTGTAAATGTAAAGCCATTGTCCCACTGTAAATGTAAAGCCATTGTCCCACTGTAAATGTAAAGCCATTGTCCCACTGTAAATGTAAAGCCATTGTCCCACTGTAAATATAAAACCATGTTCCACTGTAAATGTAAAGCCATTGTCCCACTGTAAATGTAAAGCCATTGTCCCACTGTAAATGTAAAGCCATTGTCCCACTGTAAATATAAAACCATGTTCCACTGTAAATGTAAAGCCATTGTCCCACTGTAAATATAAAACCATGTTCCACTGTAAGTGTAAAGCCATTGTCCCACTGTAAATGTAAAGCCATTGTCCCACTGTAAATATAAAACCATGTCCCACTGTAAATATAAAACCATGTTCCACTGTAAATGTAAAGCCATTGTCCCACTGTAAATGTAAAGCCATTGTCCCACTGTAAATGTAAAGCCATTGTCCCACTGTAAATGTAAAGCCATTTTCCCACTGTAAATATAAAACCATGTTCCACTGTAAATGTAAAGGCATTATCCCACTGTAAATGTAAAGCCATTGTCCCACTGTAAATGTAAAGCCATTGTCCCACTGTAAATATAAAACCATGTCCCACTGTAAATATAAAACCATGTTCCACTGTAAATGTAAAGCCATTGTCCCACTGTAAATGTAAAGCCATTGTCCCACTGTAAATGTAAAGCCATTGTCCCACTGTAAATGTAAAGCCATTTTCCCACTGTAAATATAAAACCATGTTCCACTGTAAATGTAAAGCCATTGTCCCACTGTAAATGTAAAGCCATTGTCCCACTGTAAATGTAAAGCCATTTTCCCACTGTAAATATAAAACCATGTTCCACTGTAAATGTAAAGGCATTATCCCACTGTAAATGTAAAGCAATTGTCCCACTGCAAATGCAAAAACAATACAAAGCCACCCCCCCCCCCCCCTGTTGCCTCCTCTCTCCCGCTGATGCAAAACCATCACACCACCATAAATTCGCTTGGAAAAATAATATTTAATCATTAATATGGACAAGAAGCCTTTTAAAGGCTTTTATTTGAGAAAAGTCTCAACACCGTTAAACTTGTGAGAAATGCCACTTTATGAATTTCAGTTTCATGACACTAAAGTTCTTTGTATCAATCTGAGCTAAATTCAACTTTCTTTTGCTTCAACAGCAACAATAAAACAAAGTGTTGACCGACTTGGCTAAACGATTGTGATCTTTTAAGTGAGAAGATTTGAACTTATTTTTATCCACTCACATTCTCCTCCTGATGTATATTTCGGTCAGATGTGAACCAAGGCAAATTTTATCAAGTGAGGGACCAATTAAACGGAAATGATAATTTATGACTCTCATTATACTCTCATAACCATTTTTAATGATGCAAAATGTGAAACACTGGTGCATTGCTTGGTGAAATCACCTCATGGGCACCAACTTCAGATTACACATCTATCTCTGCCGTCTGCATCTTGGGTCTTTAACACCTTTGAAACATTGAACAGTGTGTGTGTGTGTGTGTGTGTGTGTGTGTGTGTGTGTGTGTGTGTGTGTGTGTGTGTGTGTGTCTGTGTGTGTGTGTGTGTGTGTGTGTGTGTGTGTGTGTGTGTGTGTGTGTTTTGATGTTGATGGATATTAAACTTGCTTGTCTGCCTGGATTATTCCAAGTATATTTTCACAAAGTTTTCCCAATCAATCCTCTTTGTTTGAGATTGACAAATATGCCGTCACACCATTCAGTGCAAAGGTATTCTTCTTCAAGATCTTCAATTACAGTTTCCATTGTCTGTTACTCATATTATGATCGATGATTCTGGATCGATAAACAATCGCTGAGGTGTGGATAGGAACTCTATATAATCAAAAAGTGAAGCAAAGTCGCCTTTTATTGTCTAATCAATGACTAGTTGCATTGTAGCGTAGCAGCTGTGTGTTAACTGCACATTAATTTATTTTTCCGTGGCTTCCGTGGCTCGTGGTTAATACCGTGGGCTCGCGGATGGCCAAACGGACTTAAATGGAGGCGACGATCAATTACGGATTTGACTATGCTAGCACGGGAGGAAGAAAGAGGAAGAGGCGGCGAGCTCTTACCTGACGCGTTCCGAGCAGTCTTCAACCCTGCAAATTAATCTCACACGGACACGGGAGGTAAAATGTGCAAAGATAAAATATTTATTACAGAACCCGATACAACGAAACGCAATGGAAGAACCAATTATAAATTGGGATCCTGCACACCTCACTTCAATAACAGCACAGGGGAATGAATTAAATAAAAGAATCATCGTGTTGTGCCTTGATGGGTGCGAGCTTATCTGTCTGGCAGTGTAGCATCGTCAGGAATCATCCAGCCTCCGGTATTCACGAGAAGTAGGCCTCCATCCGCCTCATTCACACTCCGCTAGGCCCGGAGCCACCCACTCAGCGGCATGCCTCGCTCGCCCCACTCGTCGGTCGCACGCGAGGTCCTGGTTGCCCATAGCACCAAGCTTTGCTCCAAGCACCAAGCCCCGCTCCAAGCACCAGCCTTGCTCCAAGCACCAAGCCTCTCTCCAAGCACCAGCCTCGCTCCAAGCACCAAGCCCCGCTCCAAGCACCAAGCCTTGCTCCAAGCACCAAGCCCTGCTCCAAGCACCAGCCTCGCTCCAAGCACCAAGAGCACCACGAAGAACCCAGGGAAGACCACAGGGAAGACTGCAGGGAAGAACGCAGGGAAGAACGCAGGGAAGAACGCAAGGAAGAACGCAAGGAAGATGACCAGAGAAGCACCAGAATGCCCGCGAACGAGTCGTTTTGTCACCTGTGGGGTGACGTCAATTCTCCCGCGTTACAAATCAGTCCTTCGCTTCTTTGTGGTCTTTTCCGCCTTCTCACGTCACCGACCCTTCCCCTCCAATCAGCGACCTGCTTCTAAGTAGTGGTTTTTCGCCTTCCGCACTAATTGGCCGAGTGTTCGCGCCTTCCGCACTGATTGGCCGAGGTTCAACGGTCAGTGGCCAATCAGTGCGCCGCTTCCTTCCACCTTCCTTTCACCAATCAGTGGCCAGCTCCTTGCCCCAACCAATCACACGTTCCCTGGGCGTGATTATAGCCTGCCTTGCACGATGTTTGTTGCTATGCCAGCTGGTGATGTGGCGGGCTGCGGCCGCATCGGCGGTGCCCCGATCTGGCTTCCTGTCTGTTCTTCCTGTAAGTCTTATTGTGGCGGAGGGGAATTAATTAATGTGTGCACTAATGGATCTATCTAAGTGTCTATAGGATGTATTGCCATAAGGGACACTGGGTTGCTCACAGAGGGAACGACACACGAGGGAATTTTACCCATAATCCCTGTACTAAATAGCGTCCCCCGGCCCCTCGTGGCAGGGACCCAGATACAACTCATTCCGACATCCGGCTAAACATAGAACTTATTACAGGTAGATTCCCTATCACGATAGTTGAGTACCTACCGATGCAGATCTACCTGGATCTAGACATTCCTCTACCCCCCGACTTAACATATAAATATATATATATATATATATATATATATATATATATATATATATTAGGGTGCATCAAACGCCCAACTATTTTTAAAAAGATGTTGGATTGATCTGTCTCAAATTTTATTTTGTTGCAATCATAAAATAAAGTTGCTGTGCAAAATTTGGTAAGGTTTGGACATCATCTTCTGGGTCCACCTCACCATTTCATATTTTGAGTCGGTGGTATCAGAGTTGGAAATTTGACACGCAGCTGTTTTGAGGCCCATAAATAAAAATGAAAGGATTGACTGATTGCTACATATAATAACTCTTTGTAAAGGTATTATTGTGCTCTGTAGCAATATATCATCATCATAGGGATAGGGATACAATTCATTTATATACAAATAGTCAAAATAATGATTTTTTTCAAAATATGGATATAAATCTAAATGAAGAGTATTTTTAAAATATAATATATAAATTAAAGAATATCCTGAATGTTGTAGTCATCTTGTCTTTACAGAGATCTTTTAACTAGACAAGATGATTAAAACAATTATTAGGCTATACTCTAATAAAATTGGATAATTGATTTATTTGTTGTACATAATTATGAAATGACATTATTGTTACTAATACTACCTTTTTCTTTCAGATAAAACAATGGATGGCACAGTAAAGAAAGCATCTGTTGCAACAAGAGAGTCCACCAAGGTGTTTGGTCTTGGAAGTGCCATAACTGAACAAGATTCCCAGATCAATGGCACCAGACTTCCAACTTGTTTACAAGTACTACGTTGTTTCATGTGGCACACGGAAGATGGCAAACTTGAACGACGCTCTCGGTGGGAATCAGCAATGCTTGTACTGCAGAAAGTGACACCATTTTATGGCAAGGCTAATATTCCTATCATCTCTGAACGCAAGGCTATTGAGAAAATTATCAAACTTGCAGATGATAATTCCAAGCTTAGATCAATCCCTATCAACCGAAGAACAACTCAAGCAAGCATCACAAAGGTGAATCAAATGGAGATGAAATTTATGGAGACATTTCCCTTGTGGCCCAATGATGCTAGTTCTCACATCAAGAATCCTGAAGACTTAGCATTCCTGGAATCTATGAAGACAGATCGCTGTGCAACATTTGGCTGCCAAGATAAACTGTTGGCAGATAAGATGCAGCGTAAAGTGAACCGCGAGGAAAAAGAATCAGAGAGGCGAGCAAGTATGGAGCTGGAGTTCAACATAAATACTACAACCACTGTGTATAATATTAGTGACAGTGATGAAGAAGTAACTCTTGGACCTTCAACAAGCACACCAACAACCTCAAGAAGTCATCATCATTTAGTTAGACCTGGCACATCAGTTTTCATTCCACATGACATCCTGAAGAGGCCCAGTCTTGTTTCACTGGCAAAAAGGATGAAGATGACACCAACCCAACAGGCTGCTTTCACAGAAGCTCTTATTGAAGAAACAGGAGGGGATGTAGCGAAGGTGTCAACATCATATGCTACAGCAGATAAATCAAGACGCAAAATTGGACAGCATATTGCTACTACCTGTAAGTTCAAATGGATACCTCCGAAGCTTGCTACGTTGCACTGGGACTCAAAGCTGCTTCCATGCTTAACTAACCAAAACACTTTTGAAGAACGCCTGGCTGTGCTTTTGGGTTCTCAAACTGATATGAAGCTGCTGGGTGTTCCATCCTACAAGCCTGGAACAGACCGTAAATCTGGAGATATAATTGCTCAGCTGACTAATAACCTACTTGAATCATGGAACTGCCAAGAGAATGTTGTCAACTTGACATTTGACACAACTGCATCTAACACCGGCCACATCAGTGCAGCTTGTGTAACAATTCAACAACGGCTTAACAAAGCTCTTCTGTGGTCAGGCTGCAGACACCACATTGGTGAAGTCATTCTTACGCACATTTTTACTGATCTTAAAGTTGAAGCATCTAAGTCACCAGATATCTTCCTCTTCTCAAGGTTTCGCAAGAACTTTGAAATGTTTCCACACACATTCAATGAACCACTTTCACGATTTGATCCATCTCAACTAAATGAAGCAGCAACAAGTTTGACAAGTGACTGGCAAAATAATGTTCTCAGACTCTGTCACACCGAGCAATCTCGAAGACGTGATGATTATTTGGAATTTGTTGATCTGTGTACTGTGTTCCTTGATGGTGAAGTAGCTGAACATCAAATAACCTTCAAGCGTCCTGGTGCACTGCATAAAGCCAGATGGATGGCGAAGCTCCTCTACTCAATCAAATTATGTCTCTTCGAAAAACAAATCGCTGATCTTCCAGCAGGTACAATTACCACAGAAAAACAAGTGCCAAAGATCAGAGAATTTGTCACGTTTGTCAATCTAGTATACAGCTCCTGGTGGATGACATGTACCTCTGTCACCGATGCCCCATGGAATGACCTGCAGCTCATCTCCAAACTGAAACAGTATGAAGCTGTCAATGCTGGAATCTCAAGAAGTGCCCTGAAAGCCTTCAAACGACATCTCTGGTACCTCACAGAAGAGATGGTTCCACTTGCCCTCTTCAGCTCAGTTGTTCCTCATGACCATCGCCGTGCTCTGGCAGACAGACCTCTGGAGGTTCAGCCAGATTTTCCAGTAACCAACCCACAAGGACGGTTTGGTACTGGGTTTGGAAAGCCCAGATTTCCTGATGACTTGACTGAGAAGACCACTCTGGCTGATTTTGTTGGACCAGATTCATGGTACCTATTTCATCATCTGAAGCTTGACTGGGCATTTCTAGTTACCGATGTTCAAGAATGGACTAACTCTGCAGCCTACCAGACATCATGGACTAATGTTGAAGCCTTGAATGTGGTGAATGACTCTGCAGAAAGGGGAGTTAAGCTTAGCTCTGACTTCCTTTCAGCAGCCAGAAGTGAAGACCACTACTAAAATGTGCTACAAGTTGTTGAGCACAACCGCAAGGAGAACCGAATCTTCGAAAGCGAGCAGCTCAAGACTAAACTGTCAGAAATATCCATGAAAACTACAGTATTTTTGTTTTGTTTCTATTTTCATGTTCATCCATAGTCAGATGTACTCGTATTAAGATGATAAATGCTAAGATTGTGTATATATGATTCTACTGTAATAAAAATTATATCATTCTGGTATCTATAATACATATGATTATACCAATAAAATCATGATTTTGACTATTTGTGTATAAGTGAATTATATCCCTATCCCTATGATGATTATATATTGCTACAGAGCACAATAATACCTTTCCAAAGAGCTATTGTATGTAGCAATCGGTCAATCCTTTCATTTTTATTTATGGGCCTCAAAACAGCTGCGTGTCAAATTTCTGACTGATACTACCGACTCAAAATCTAATTTGCTGAGGTGGACCCAGAAGATGATATCAAAACCTTACCAAATTTTGCATAGGAACTTTATTTTATGACTGGAACAAAATAAAATTGGGGACAGATTGTTTTCTTGACATAGGGGCGTTTGATGCACCCTAATTATATATATATATATATATATATATATATATATATATATATATATATATATATATATATATACATACAGACTTGGCATTTAATATGGAATATTTTTTTTATTCTTGACTTGCGTTTACTTTCTGAACTCAGTATATCAATCTGGTGAGCTTCTTTTACGCTTCAGTGATATCTTTGTCAAAAGAACCATGTCACTGATTGTCTTTCGCAGCAAGAAGTCAATAACAGGATAATATCACAGGTGGCGTGACAAAATGTAAGGACAGGTACATTTGACGATTGGCTTCACAATCGGGTATATAAGGGTTGTTGGTTCTGTATTAGTGGAAAACAACTGCTGCATGTCTACAAAACTTATTGCCGCTTCCTCTGGAGATGCTCCGTCAACTTGACAATGCTGTTTGTCATGGAGTGGTGGCTTTACGAAATTCCCGCATGAAACAGCGTGCTATTGCTTGGCAGTATGGCATCACTCAAGGTCAGGTGTCAAAGATCCTGAAACGAAATGCTCAGAGGGGTGTCCGTACTCCAATACCGGAGCCAGGACGTCCCCGCAGAATCACAAGGAGAAATGATCGCCAGCTGCACCGGGTTAGTCTGCAATGGCCGTACCAAGTCAGCTAATCGGCTTAGGGCTGAGTGGCAGCAACTGTCAAATGTGCCTGTATCCAGAAGGCTAGTCAACCAACGACTGGTTCAAGCAGGCTATCGTGCCAGGCATCCCCTGAGAAAGCCACGCCTGACCAGAAAACACAGCCAGCGCCGATTGCAATGGGCCAGAGAGCACCGTCAATGGTAGGCAGGACACTGGAATCACGTGACCTTCAGTGACAAGTCTAGATTTCTGGTCTATTGTCAGGATGGCAGCGTCCGAGTATGCAGACAAGTGCATGAAGCCTACATCAAAGATTGTATAGTGCCATGAGTCCAAGCTGGAGGTGGTGGGGTGACCGTTTGGGCTGCTTTTCATGCAGGGGGCAAAACTGACCTGGTTGTTCTGAATGGAAACCCGAACCAGTTCAAGTACAGGGTCATTCTGGAAGAAACATTGCTTCCATTTGTTCGTGCAGCCTTTTGAGGAAACTTTGTCTTCCAAGATGACAATGCACAGCCTCATCATGCTCGCATGATCCAACACTTTCTTGTATATCGTGGTGTCGAGCATATGGAGTGGCCTGCCATGTCCCCAGATATGAATCCGATAGAGAACTTGTGGGCAGAATTAACGCGTCAAATCGACAACTTGGTCCAGCAGCCCACCCCTGTGCGTGAATTGCAGCAGGCTATTGTCACTGCATGGCAAGCGATTCCTGTCCAAACCTTGGCAAATCTCGTGAACAGCATGCCTCGACGTGTATGTGCTCTCCTGAATGCTCGTGGAGGTTACACGAAGTACTGAACTGTAATTTTACTGTCCGTAATCCCAGTCATGATTTAACTTTTGTTTTTGTTGAAATTTTTTTTGGCTCATGTGTAAAATAAAGAGATACTTCTGGAAAACGTACAGAAGTTTAACACAGTACTGTCAGTGAATTGAGTTCGATATCAGTTTACATCACTTTCAAGGATCAATTTATTTGCTTCGAAATGTCAAATGTGGTTTTTGTTTCTTTTAAAGGTCACATTAACAAAATCTAGAATAATTTCAACATAATTCCAATGAACTTTTGTTTCTAAGTCATCTTGAAAAGTAAGTTCACCCCCACAAAACAAATATTCCATATTAAATGCCAAGTCTGTATATAAATAAATAAAAGAAAGTTTTTGTTTGTTTGTTTGTTTGTTTGTCTACGCAAGCTAATCTCCTGAACGGTGAAAGATAGGAGGAAACCTCTAATACAAAAAATGTCGGGATGGGCCCCGGGAAGGTTTTAGGCTAGGTGGCGAGACCGGTCGAGGCCCACCTCAGCCGGGCCGGGCCCATTTCGCAATTAAAAGCTGAGCTGAATTATAGTAGTCAATCTTCTACGGCCACGAGTAAAAGCTGAATTATGGTAGTAAATTCATTAAAAAGGAACCAAAAATGTCGGGACGGGCCCCGGGAAGGTTATAGGCTAGGTGGCGAGGCCGGTCGAGGCCGCTTCGGCCGGCCTGGGCCCATTTCGCAATTAAAAGCTGAGCTAAATTATCATAGTCAATCTTCTATGGCCGCGAGTAAAAGCTGAATTATAGTAGTAAATGCATTCAAAAAGAACTACAAATGTTGGGATGGGCCCCGGGAAGGTTATAGGCTAGGTGGCGAGGCCGGTCGAGGCCGCTTCGGCCGAGCTGGGCACATTTCACAATTAAAAGCTGAGCTGAATTATAGTCGTAAATTCATTCAAAAAGAACCCGGGCAACGCTGGGTGCTTTCGGCTAGTCTATCTTCTATACAGTCACGTGAAAAAGTAAGTACACCCCATGTAAAGTTTTGACTTTTTCAACATATTTCAACATACTCTTCATTTCAACAAACAAGCAAACAAACCTGAGGGCAAAACTTTGCAGGGGCACCAAACTCGCAAACAAGTGGAACATGTCTTTCATTCCTGACAAATCTCACACTCTTACGATGTCTCTCCGAAAACACCGACTGGACAACCCTCCCATCCACTTTCTGAATAATCCTCTCCAAGAAGTACTGTCACTCAAGCTTTTGGGTCTCACTATCTGCCATGATCTTTCCTGGGAAAACACCATTTCCAAGCTGGCCTCCAAGGCCAGTCGCTGACTGGGCATCCTCCGTCGTTCGAAGTCCTTCCTTGGCACACCTGAGCTCCTCACCACATACAAGGCTTTCATCCGCAGCTCAATGGAGTACTGCTCTCCCCTCTGGGCTGGAGCTCCTGCCTCACACCTAGCTCGTCTTCACGCTGTTGAAACCAAAGCGTTCAGAATCATTGGAATCTCCCGCGATGAAGCTATCTCCGAGGGCCTTTCACTTACTCACCGCAGGCAGGTTGGTGGTCTTTCCGTCTTCTACCGACTCCTCTCCGGCCTCGCTCCCCCAGCTCTCTCTGGGCTCTGTCCCGCAAATATTCCTACAGGTCGCACAAGATCTGCGTGCAACCCTCTTATGGTTAAACTGCCAAAATCAAGACTCTCTGCTCACCTTCACTCCTTCATTCCTCTTTTCTCCCACATCTGGAACAAACTCCCTCACTCTCTTCAATCCCACTCCTCCCTCCAGGTCTTTAAAACAGCTGTACACCACCATCTCTTATCTTCCCCCATCCAAAATCTTGATCTTTTCTACCCCCGCTAATTTCACCCCAAATCCACTTTTTTGAAATACCAACTTCTTTCCTGGAAGTCCTTGGTGTCCTTGTGTTTTATACTTCTCCCAGCCCCCTCCCCCTTCCCACGCCTCCTCCCCCCAAGTCCTCTCCCTCCCACACATCTCCCGATGTCCCTGCGCTCAAATGTTGTGTTTGTGTGCTTCCCCTTCTCTCCCCACCTTGTCTACCACTCCCTCTTTTTATATATTTTGTTTGTCTGTTTGATTTTTTGGGGGGGATAAATGTTAGCTCTTTCACGAGGCTCGATTCTGTGTACAAAAATATATATATATATATTGGAAGATAAACTTGATATAATATAACAAATATCATGAAACATTTACATTTTGTCGTCCATTGTATAATTTAAATAAACATAAATGCAAATTTCGCATGTGGAAAAAGTAAGTACACTCTTGGCTCTAAAAGGTGGTATTGCCCGCTTTGGCAGAAACAACCTCAAGTAGGCATTTCTTATAACTGTCTAACAGTCTCTGACATCGACTGGGATAAATTTTTGCCCACTCCTCCATGCAGAATTCTTTCAGCTGTGCGATATTTGAGGGGTTTCTTGCATGCACAGCTCGTTTCAAATCCGCCCACAACATCTCGATGGGATTTAGATCCGGGCTTTGACTTGGCCATTCCAGAACCCTCCATTTCTTTCTTTTCAGCCATTCCTTGGTGCATTTACTGGTATGTTTAGGGTCATTGTTATGTTGCAAGGTCCACCTTCGGTTGAGCTTCAACTTTCTGATAGATGGCCTCACATTATCCTCAAGCACCCTCTGGTACAATGAAGAATTCATAGTGGATTTTACGATGGTGAGCTGTCCAGGCCCTGATGCAGCAAAGCTGGCCCAAACCATAATATTTCCACCACCATGCTTTACAGTAGTTATCAGGTTCTTGTGGTCAAATGCTGTCTTTGATTTTCGCAAAACATGTCTTCTGATACTGCAGCCAAATAGCTCTACCTTTGACTCATATGTCCAGAGCACATTGTTCCAGAAGTGCTGGTCTTTGCCGAGGTGTTCATTGGCAAACTTTAGTCTTGACCTGATGTTCTTTCTGGACAACAGAGGTTTCCGCCTGGCACACCTCCCATGTAGATCAAATTTGTGCAGCCTCTTTCTAATGGTAGACTCGGGCACTTTGACATCAACAGTGGCAAGAGCTACCTGTATGTCCCGTGATGACCTTCTGGGGTTCTTAAAGACTTCTTTCAGCATCTTGCGGTCTGCTCTCGGGCTGAACTTGCTGTGGCGGTCTGGCCTGAACAAGTTGGCAGTTGTTTGGAATCTTCTCCACTTGCAGATGATCTTCCGGACAGTCGAATGATTCATTTCAAATTGTTTGGAGATCTTTTTAAATCCCTTCCCAGACTCGTTGGCATCTATAACCTTCTTTCTGAAGGCCTCAGAGAGCTCTTTTGATCTCGGCATAGTGACGCCACACACTTCAACAACAAAGAGCAAACCAAACTAAATGTCTGATGCTTAAATAAGACAGGTTCCTCCAAGTTCCTCTCTAACGATGTTATAATCATTTGCACCTGAGCTGGTGCACCTGATTCTAATTTTAGGTATTTGAAGTAGTGATAAATGTTGGGGTGTACTTACTTTTTCCACACGTGAAATTTGCATTTATGTTTATTTAAATTATACAATGGACTACAAAATGTAAATGTTTCATGATATTTGTTATATTATATCACCTTTATCTATCAATATTGTTGAAATGAAGATCAAATAGCTGTATGTTGAAATATGTTGAAAAAGTCAAAACTTTACATGGGGCGTATTTACTTTTTCACGTGACTGTATGTATAAAAGAAAGTTTTTTTTTGTTTGTCTGCGCAAGCTAATCTCCTGAACGGTGAAAGATAGGAGGAAACCTCTAATACAAGAAATGTCTGGACGGGCCCCGGGAAGGTTATAGGCTAGGTGGCGAGGCCGGTCGAGGCTGCTTCGGCCGGGCTGGGCCCATTTCGCAATTAAAAGCTGAGCTGAATTATCGTAATCAATCTTCTACGGCCGCGAGTACAAGCTGAATTATGGTCGTAAATTCATTCAAAAAGAACTAAAAAATGTCGGAGCGGGTCCCGGGAAGGTTATAGGCTAGGTGGCGAGACCGGTCGAGGGTGCTTCGGCTGGGCTGGGCCCATTTCACAATTAAAAGCTTAGCTGAATTATAGTAGTCAATCTTCTACGGCCGCGAGTAAAAGCTGAATTATAGTAGTAAATTCATTCAAAAAGAACCCGGGCAACGCCGGGTGCTTTCGGCCAGTATATCTATCTATCTATCTATATATATATATATATATATATATATATATATATATATATATATATACAGTATATATATATATGTATATATATATATATATATATATATATATATATATATATATATCTATATATATATATATATATATATCTATATACTGTATATATATATATATATATATATATATATATATATATATATATATATATATATATATATATATATATATACACACACACACACACACACACACACACACACACACACACACACACACACACACACACACACACACACACACACGAGCAGGTGTAACCGGTTCCATAGGACTGTTTTATTTTATTTTATTTTTTGTATACATAATCGAGGCTCGTGAAAGAGCTAACATTTATCACACAAACAAATCAAACAGACAAACAAACAAAGTATATAAAAAGGGGAGCGGTAGACAAGATGGGGAGAGAAGGGGAAGCACGTAAACACAACATTTGTGAGGGACATCGGGAATGTGTGGGAGGGAGAGGGCTTGGGGGGAGGCGGTGGGAAGGGGGGGGGGTGGGAGAAGTATAAACACAAGGACACCAAGGACTTCCAGGAAAGAAGTTGGTATTTCAAAAAAGAGGATTTGGGGAAGATAAGAGATGGTGGTGAACAGCTGTTTTAAAGACCTGGAGGGAGGAGTGGAATTGAAGTGAGTGGGGGAGTTTGTTCCAGAGTCGGGAGAAAAGAGGAATGAAAGAGTGAAGGTGAGCAGAGAGTCTTGATTTTGGCAGTTTAACCATAAGAGGGTTGCAGGCAGATCTTGTGCGACCTGTAGGAATATTTGGGGGACAGAGCCCAGAGAGAGCTGGAGGAGCAAAGCCGGAGAAGAGTCGGTAGAAGACAGAAAGACCACCAACCTGCCTGCGGTGAGTCGGTTCATCACGGGAGATTCCAATGATTCTGAACGCTTTGGTTTCAACAGCGTGAAGACGAGCTAGGTGTGAGGCAGGAGCACCAGCCCAGAGTGACAGAACTTCTTGGAGAGGATTGTTGAGAAAGTAGATAGGAGGGTTGTCCAGTCAGTCTTTTCGGAGAGACATCGTAAGAGTGTGAGATTTGTCAGGATTGAAAGACATTTTCCACTTGTTTGCCCAGTCTGTGATTTTATCCAGGTCTGCAGAGAGTGAGGAGGCTGCAGACTGCCGATCTCAGGGATGAGGAATGGAGCGGCAGAGTGGAGTCATCAGCAAAGAGATAGAGAGGATTTTCAAGAGAGTCGGAGAGATCATTGATGAAGACCAGAAAAAGCACAGGGCCCAGAACACTGCCTTGGGGAACACCAGCCTGAACAGGAAAGGGAGATGAGAGAAACCCATTCAGGGCCACACGTTGATTACGACTAGAGATTTTAATTCTAAGGGAATTCTAAGGGAATTATTTTTCCATTTGAGCGTGGAATATTTAGTGTGTTTGACAGGAATGTTATTTGATAGCATAATGGCAGGGGCACGTGGAGATTCCGCGTAATGAAAAATGTGACTTCAAGTCATCAACCCCTTCCCTCGAACCCCAACTCATCAAGCCCCACTGCTAAACCCCCAAGTCCTCAACCTCTGCCTCCCAACCTGAACACTTCAATCTCACTCCTGCTCTCCACACTCCAAACCCTCAAACTCCTCCACCCCTCACAACAACTCAACCCCTCCCCACCTCCCAAAGTCTAAACCTCCCCCTCCCAACACTGTCCATCTTAACCCTTCCAAACCCCAACCTCCTGTCCTCCCCTCCCTCATAAAAGCGAAAGTGCATTCTTACATCAATCACACATTCTTCCATCAGATGGATAGATAGACAGAGAGCCAAAATAAAATTGCATTACACAGACATTACACAAAGGTATTCTTATAGCATACAGACTGTCAGACAGACAGACAGGTAGATGGATATATAAGACAGACAGACAGGTAGATGGATATATAAGATAGACAGACATATATACAAACACAAGGATAAACAGACATACAGATAGATAAACAGATACACACAGATATATATTTAACAGACAGATAGAGACACATAAATAGATGTATACATAGACAGATAGAGAGACACAGATAGATAGACACAGATAGATAGATACAGATATATAGACAGACACACACACTGCTCAAATGTGCATGAAAATAAAGTGGAGGCATTTGTAAGGAATCTGAGGTTCTGTTTGGAAGACACACACTCGTCCCTTAGCTGTTTAGCAACACAACAACAACAACCAACTGTCATCTCGGTATTTCACACGCAGGGTGATACATCCATAAAATGGACGTTATGCCAGGTGTCTCGTCTGCTATCATTAGTTGATGGATGTAGATCCCAGGGTGTCCTTCACCAAGAGAGTCTTGTTATCACCGGCATCCTGCTCAAATTATAAAAATTCCTGCCTTGACTAACTGGTGGGTGTAGTAATTTCAGGACTCTCCTTCAATCAAGTTGTTTATTCAAGACGATACCAAGCTCTCACAGAGCACACGGCCATCATGACGAGCAGCAACCACCGAAGCCACGCCCCCAGACGTCACTACGCAGTACGTAGTACCAATCACAACATCTCCCTTTCATTGAAATTATTATGTTTGTATGCAACAAAACACTACTAAACTAAATCAAAATAATAAACACAATCAGATGCAACTTGAAACACACATAGATGGGATCCGGGGTTACTGTTATAACTCTTAACCAAAATGTAATTACTGCTCAGTATGTTTCGCGAAAACACAGAATCATTCCACTGTCCGCCATTTCAATTAACGGATTGTCTCTGCACTAACATTACAAGGGCTGATTTCTGATGGTCGTTATTCACCATCACAATATCTCAATGGTTTTCGAATCACACGGCCTGATCTGGTCGAGTACAGAGAGTTGTCCGGCATGTTGGCTCGGCCTTGTCTCGGCCTTGTCTCGGCCTTGTTTTCTGGCCTTGTTGTCTCGGCCTTGTTCTCCGGCCTTGTTGTCTCGGCCTTGTTGTCCGGCCTTGTTGTCTCTGCCTTGTTGTTCGGCCTTGTTGTCTCGGCCTTGTTGGCTCGGCCTTGTTGGCTCGGCCTTGTTGACCAGCCTTGTTGACCAGCCTTGTTGACCAGCCTTGTCTCGGCACTCTTGTCATCCTTGGAGCTGGAGCAGCCGTTAGTTTCCATTGCTGAAGCGTCATTGTTGAAATGTACGCGTCGAGCAGTTGGTAGACGTTGATGTGTTGTTTGGGTCGGTTCGTCCTTCCAATTGGTGCAACAATCGGGTGGATGAAGTTCACGCAAGTATGCCCTGGTTCTTCGAAGACGCGTCCCGTTAGGCGTCTGTACTATATAGGAGCAGGGTTCGTTACAGCGAGCCACAACTTTCCCGGGGTAGGCCTACCATTGGTGCGTGTCCTTGTTCAGAATCCGAACCTGATGTCCAATAGCCAATTCAGGTAATTGCAGCCCAGCCGTTCTGTTGTATTGCTTCGCCATCCGGTCTCCACGTTCCTTCAATCGTTCCTGAATTTCCTGATGCCTTTGCTGTGCAGGAACCAACAGACGGCTTGGTAGGTTGGTGCCTATAAGCCGATTGAACAGCATTTCACTTGGACTTGGGAGGTGGGAATCTACAGGTGTGCACCTCAGGTGTTGTAGTGCAATATCTATGTCACTCCCTGATCTAATACACTTTTTGATCATGTTCTTCACTGTTTGAACTTGTCTCTCAACCAATCCATTACTGTGTAGATACCTCGGCGATGTTGTCGTGTGTTTTACATTCCATTTGGTACACATATCACGGTACGGCTTACCCACATATTGAGGTCCATTGTCCGATATTATCTCCAGAGGTGAGCCAAACATACTAAAACATTCAGATGTGGCCTTGGCTACTGCACTGCTGGTCGTGTATTCCATTCTCTTCACTACTGGGTACTTGGTGTAATAATCCGTCACTAAGAGGTAGGTCTGCCCATGTAGCTCACACATGTCACAAGCCACTTTGTCCATGGTACCGCTGGTATCTCATGAGCTATCAGTCTCACACCTTTGTTCAGGTTGGTTCTCTTGACAAGCCTTACATGTTCTGACAAGCCTATCAATGTCCAGATAAATGCTTGGCCAGTAAGACGATTTGTCTTTTCGATCCCCATGTGCGCCTCATGGAGCTGGTCGAGGATATCCTTTCGTAGCTGCTCTGGAATTAGTACCTGTCGACCTTTGAATAGAACACCGTCACAAATACCAATTTCATCACGGTATGGCCAGTACGGACGTAGGTCCACAGGCAGCTCTGTAATCCTAGCAGGCCACCCTCGATGAACAACCTGCTGCAATGCTCAAAAGGTTCTATCAGCCTTTCCACACTCTCTGAGTTGGTCCTGTTTCCTTGAGCTGAAATCAATGAGGTCAAAGCGATGATGATCATCCACATCATCAAACTCAATACCATCTACACGTGTGTCCAACTGCAGTTGCTGATTGTTCTCTGGGTTCGGTAGCCTCGACAGTGTGTCTGATAGCATCATCTCACGGCCAGCCTTATACTCCAGATCAAAATCGTAGCCTTGGATTTTCACAAGAAGGTGCTGGAGCCGTGGAGGGGCGATTGTAAGCGGTTTGCTGATGATCATGACCAGTGGTTTGTGGTCTGTGTATACCTTAAAGCGTTTCCCAAACAGGTAAGTATGGAACTTCTGTATGCCAGCAACAAGGGCCAGGGTTTCTCATTCAATGTTTGACTCTGCAGACTGAGTGGGTGTCAGAGTTTGTGATGCAAAAGCAACAGGCTTGTCATCCTGCAAAAGGCATGCACCCTGTCCCTTCTGTGACGCATCTACTTCCAAAACGGTCTCCTTGTCATGATGATAGTATGTTAGACAGGCGTCTGCGTCAACATTCCCTTTCAGTTCCTCAAATGCAAACTGATGGTCTTCCTGCCACAGGAATGGCACTCCATTCTTCAGTAAATCTCGGAGGGGTGCCACCTTATCCTCAAAGTGGGGAATATGTGGTAACAGATTATTCATCAGTCCAAGAATAGGCTCAAGTCTTCCTTATCCTGCGGTGACGGCATCTTCCGGATGTCGCAGATCTTCCCAGGATCAGGTGAGATTCCTTGTTTGCTGTAGATCGAGCCGAAGAAGTCGATACGGTCGGTCTTGATGATACATTTCAAAGAGTTGAAAACCAGACCCTCTCTTCGTGCTACTCTCATCAGGTACAGAAGATTGCGATCATGCTCCTCTTCGGTTCGTCCTGATACTGCCACATCATCGGAGATACCAATACAGCCTGGTGCTTGCTCGAGTATGCGGTCCATGGCTTGCTGGAACAGATCCTGGCTGACACATAACCCAAAAGGCAATCTCTTGAAGCATCAGCCCCAAAAGGGTGTGCGGAATGTGGTCAAATCCTGGTTTTCCTCATCCAGATGCACAGCCCAATAGCCAGCCCGGGCATCTAATTTTGAGAATATCGTGGTGTCAGCAAATTCTGGGTTCAGCTCGTCTAATGGTATTTTATGTGGACACCTCTTCAGCCAAGAGTTCAGGTGTTTCGCATCGAGACATACTCTTAAGCTCCCATCTTTCTTTACACTATTACAGATGGAAGAGCACCAATTCGTATGATAGTCCACTTTCCTGATGATACCCTGTTTTTCCATTTTCATCAGTTCCTCCTTTAGCTTCCCTTTGATGTGAATACTACACTTCCTTGGTGCGTCAATTGATGCCTTTGCATCAGGCTTGAGATGAAGCCTCACTTTTCCTTTAAAATTCCCAATGCAGTCAGACCTGTCCGGGGAACAGCCTCTTCAAATCATCCACGGAATTCACCTTGTAGGGCTGTTCATTGTGGCCCATTGGTTTCAGAATCCTTGATGCTGGAGGTGCAGCCTTCAGCAATGTACTCCGTTTGTCCAGCAATGCTGTTTATGGTGACGATGTTGAGCCGTTCACACGCTGGTAGTCCAAGTACTGCAGGTCCAGTAGGGTGGTCCAAAAATGCAAAAAGAATCACTTTTTTATCTGGATTTTGATGCTCTATTGGATTATTGTTAGAAATGGTCTAAATCATTCACCCAAAAAATATTTTGCATCTGAGTCATCTATAAACTCATACACACATCACACATACATCACACTAACTCCAAGATGCTATGCTTTTTATGTCATTATATGCGTACACATCAACATAGGTCTAGAACTTGAAATGCCATGTCCTATCCAATTGTTCGTATATCTTTTATCAAGATATTTATGGAAATGGTTCAGATGAGATAATTTACTTGATGCCTGTGCCACATTTTAGTAACATTATGTGAAATCTGTAATAAATACATTTGTGTCACATGATTTTAACTTTTGTCCATATTTGCCGAAAATAGCCAAATTTGGTGAAAAACGCCATATTTCAATTGAAGTGTGTATGAGTTTCTAGATGGAATTGAGCGAAAATATTTGGTGGGTGAATGTTTTAGACCATTTCTAACAATAATCCAGTAGAGCATCAAAATCGGAGAGATCGATGTTTTTTGGACCACCCTAAGGTCCAGGTACTTCAACCACATAGAACCTGTACTTGAACCAATCTAAGTCTTTATATCGACACAAGAGCTTTAGGATTCCGTGACACTTGAGCTCACTGCCATTGTAAGCAGTGAGCTTGGTCCCACCAAGCGGAGTCAGTTTTGACATCCATTTGTTTCCATACATGTCCTTCACAATACACGTTGGCAATGTATTCCCTGACGCACCTGTATCCACTTTCAACTGCAGTTTGTATACACCTTTCATGTCAGGGCATACAATGTTCAACAATGTGTACACTTCATCCCTCATCTCCTTCATACACAGTGCGGATACCCTGATCACGTGAAACGGCTTGGTGTGTTCATATGCCTCAGTGTCACTTTCGTAACTGTCTTCATCGCCTTCAGTACAATACCCCGACACTTCATTCACCGAGGTCCCATTATTGTTACTTCCCCGAAGCATACCTCTCAACTTGCTTCTGCTGACTCGACGGCCTCTTCCACCCAATGCAGGACGGCGGCTCCACTCGTATCCATCAGCATATCTCGTGTTTCGTTTGGGATTTTCACAACAACGGGTCCAGTGTCCCAGTTCACCACAATACTTACAATAATCATTGTATGCTGGGCAGTTCCGTGGTGGATGTGATAGTCCACACTTTTTGCACCTTTGTCGATGTGTCATGGCATTCACAGACGATGAAGGCCCTTCCATCTTCTGGATGGCCTGCTTTCCGATTACCATTGCTTCGTACTTGCGTCCCTCGCTTAAAACCACGTCCATTACTGCGTGCAATGGCAAACCACCCAGTATCACCCTTTCCAAGAAGCTAAGAATAATTTCCCTTTTAAGTGCAGAAAAAGACAGTTTGATTGGAAAACGGACATGTTATGCTTCACACAAAATGGGCGCAGGTTCGGTGTGCCTGCTTGATGGATATAAAATGACTTCTAATTGCAAGTTGTCACTACTCATGGTATATAGAGACTCTAGTTCTGTTTGTAGGAGAATACATTCGTTTACAACAGAATGAAATTTTCTCGTTAACTTAAATGGACAAAAAGGAAGTTATTCATTGGACGGGATAACTTATGGTTATAATTGTACTTCTAGTATGTATGCAAACCAGCCCCACTGAGATTATACGCCACCCGTGAAACCTCGTGCTTCCATTCAGACAAGGCATTGTCAGAGCGTTCTTTTGTACGCCTCACATGTTAATGAAAATATAGTGGAAGCAATATAAAAAAAGTTTTATTTTTAACTTTTGGTATGTGTTCAAACAAACGAGTATAAAGTCTACACCCCCTTTCAAAAATCTCACCTTTTGTTGCCTTATACTTTAGCCTGGAATTAAATTGCATTAAATCAGACATTTTCCACCTTTATTTACACACCATAACCCACAACTTCCAAGTGAAAAACAAATTCTATAAATTTCAGAAAATGAATTAAAAATACAAAACAGATTATCTTGGTTGGATAAGTGTCCACCCCCCTGAGTTAATACTTGGTAGAAGCACCTTTGACAGCAATTGCAGCTGTGAGTCTTTTGTTATAGGTTTGTACAAACTTTGCACACCTTGATTGGGCAATATTTGCCCATTCTTCTGTACAAAACTGTGCAAGCTCAGCCAAGTTGCGTGGGGAGCGTTAATGGACAGCGATCTTCAAGTCATGCCACAGATCTTCCATTGGATTTAGGTTGGAGCTCTGATTGGGCCACTCAAGGACATTTATCTTTTTGTTACTTAGCAAACTCCAGTAAAGCTTTGGCTGTGTGCTTCGGGTCATTGTCATGCTGAAAGGTGAACCTCCGTCCCAATTTCAGCTTTCTTGCAGAGGGCAGCAGATATCCTTTGGGATTTTTATGTATTTTGCTCCATCCATTTTCCCTTCTATCCTCTCAAGTGCCCCAGTCCCTGCTGATGAAAACATCCCCATAACATGATGCTGCCACCAACATTCTTAACAGTAGAGATGGTGTTCTTTGGGTGATGTGCTGTGTTGGGTTTGCACCAAACGTAACAGATTGCATTTAGGCCAAAATGTTCCATATGGGTTTCGTCAGACCACAAAACTTTTTTCCACATTGCTTAATAATCTCCAGAGTGTTTTTTTGCCTACATCAAACAGGACTCAAGGTGGGCTTTTTGAGTAATGGCTTCCTTCTTGCCACCCTACCATACAGGCCAGACTTGTGGAGTGGTTGGGATATTGTTGTCACATGCACACAGTGACCAGTCTTTACCATAAAGGCCTGTAGCTATTTCAAAGTTACCATTTGCCTCTTGGTCTCTTTGATCAGTCTCCTCCTTGCTTGGTCATCCAGTTTGGAGGGACGGCCTGATCTAGACAGGGTCTTGGTAGTACCATATGTCTTCCACTTTTTGATGATTGTCCTGACTGTGCTCCAAGGGATATTCAAGGCCTTTGAAATATTTTTATACCCATCCCCTGATCTGTGCCTTTCCACAACTTTATCCCAGAGGTCTTTTGAAAGCTCCTTGGTGCTCATGGTTGAGTCTTTGCTGTGAAATTTACTACACCCAGTAGAGGAAACCGAAAGGAACATCTGATATTATTCTGAAATAATTAGAATCAATACAATTTAACACAGGTGGAGGCCAATTAACTTGGTGTGTGATTTTGAAGGTGATTGGATAACCTGAGCAGCTAATTTACAATTGCTATTATAAAGGGGGGGGGGGGGGGGGGGCGACTCGAATCTAACCAAGATATTCTCGTTTTGTATCTTTAATTTATTTTCTCAAATTTCTAGAATTTGTTTTTCACTTGAAGGTTGTGGGTTACAATGTGTAAATAAAGATGGGAAAAGTCTGATTTAATGCATTTTAATTCCAGGCTAGAAGACAACAAAAGATGAAAATGTTGAAAGGGGGTGTAGACTAGCTATAGGCACTGTATATACAACACGTGTACAAAAAATGCAAATAACTTGGAAATGCATGAATTTTGATATTTGCAAACCTCCGCATGCACTGTTTGGACCCAATAACTCTTATATGATGCATCAATCAGCATTGTACGTGTTGTGGCTATTACATTTACCCTCATCAGACAGCAATCTGACAACTTGCATATATATATATATATATATATATATATATATATATATATATATACAACACAACAACAACAACATGCATTTTAAGGCCATGTTCCCTGCTAGAGCGGGGGTTAGCCTTGCGGTCCCCATGACAATCTTCTCCATTGCCCTATTTTCTGCATCTCTCCTTGTTAACCCCCTTGCCCGCATTTCTTCTTCCACCATCTTTAGCCAAGTCTTTCTCGGTCTTCCCCGTCCTCTACTTCCTTCTACATTAACTTCCATCACTCTTCTCAACCAGTCACTTTCATCCTTCCTCAATACATGACCAAACCATCTCAACCTGTTCCTCTTCACAGCATCAATCACAGGCAATATTCCCATCATCTTTCGCAATTCATCATTTGTCTTCCTCTCTCTCAACGATACTCCGCACATCCATCGAACCATTCGCATTTCCACCCTTTCCAGCCTTCGTTGCTGCTCTACGTTCATTACCCATGTCTCGCTCCCATAAATCATAACACTTCTCACACATGCAGCATACACCTTTCCCTTCAGCTTCAGCGACACTCTCCTCCTCATCAGCACGCCACTCAGTTCCCGAAACTTCTTCCATGCACATCTCACTCGAGCAACCGTTGCCGAGTCTGATCCACCTTCTCCATTCAGCATGTCTCCGAATATATATATATATATATATATATATACATAGCATATATCTGTATATAGACTCCTCTGAGTTGTACAGGGTGTAGAAATAAACAAGGTCTCCCCCCCCCCCCCCCCCCCCCACCCCCAGTGCTGCCCCCCTTCCCTCCCCTATACTCCTCTCTCACCACCAACCCTCAACCTTTCACGCTTTCACAATGCAGAAATAATTATCACATAACTATTGGGCATGTAATTTATATTTCAATTTTAGGAGTAAAAGGTTCACATTAACAACAATAACACGTACAGAAATCAAAATTTATCACAAAATATTCAAGTGCATTAAGCAAAACATTTGAACATTTAGACCAACATGTCAAGCTGGAAGTTACAATAGAACATCTATTGAAGATCTCAACAGAAGAGGTCCCAGAAGGCAATTGCCAACATGTCATCACATACTCTTTGAGGCCATTTCTGATAGCCAATGCCCTCAGGTTAGCAACGGATTATATTGACCTAAATACACGCCGTTTGAATCCTACAGCACCAAATTTTTCCCATGTGGTGGGAGTATTCAGCAGCACGATAGTCACCGATCTTTCGTACTGTGTTGTAAGACCGGTTGCAGCTGATACTTTTCATAACGGGAGATGAATATAAAAAAAGCAACAAGTTCCATTTCGGAAAAGCGAACTCACCCAGTCTTGAGGCTGCGGAGAGCGCCAGCTACAGAGATCTGGTTGTAGTTGGACATGTAGTTGTGCATTGTAGGATAGTTGTTACGAATATTGCGCTCTGTACTTCCACCTGGAACCGTCCCAAAACGAAACGTTCGTGGTTTCTGAAACTGAGTCACAGAATACAAATTTCAGAAAGTAATTCAGAATTATAAGTGGAGAGCCATAAACCTGAGATATTGCTACATGATCGAAATGCTCTCTTAGTTTATGTAAACAAATAAAAAGTGGAAGATTAGTAACTTAAACGGGAATAAGATGCACGAGTTGTGTAAAATGTAAAATTTGGAATGTCTGAAAATCTGAGCACGAAAATCCAAAAGCAAATGAATCACGAGAAAAAAAAGAGCTCGGTGCTTTGATGCAATGGGGGGAATAAAGCTCGACAGTGTATGGCATGTAATCAAAAAGAATCTCAGATCATGAAAATGGCAGAATTGAGCTGAAGCATTACCAGTGTTACCCATGCCTTACAGTCAATTTCATGGCAATGGGTAACCTTTCCAACCAAGTATAATTTTATAAGCCTAATGATTTTCCATCAGTAAACCTGCAATGAGAAACTTTCCATCAGTAAACTTTGGTCGCATTTAACAGTGATAAATTGATTGTGACATGGAGATCAGGGGATGGTGATGGTGGAGACCCATATGTTGTTGTTCGCAGACCACTGAGGTGTTCCCGACAAGCCAAAAAATTTACACCGCTATATCTCCGAAACCGCTGCATGCAAAAAAATTGAAAGGTGGCTCATTGCGAAGGTGGCTCAACCCCATCCATAACCTTGATCTTTTCTACCCCCGTTAATTCACCCCAGATCCACTTTTTTAAAATTCAGACTTCTTTCCTGGAAGTCCTAGCTGTGTCCATGTGTTTTATACCTCTCCCCCCCCCCCCCCTTCCCAATCCTCTGCACCCCCAAGCCCTCTCCCTCCCATAGATCTCCCGATGTCCCTGCTCTCAAATGTTGTACTTGTGTGCTTCCCTCTCGCCCCCCATCTTGTCTCCCGCTCCCTTTATCTTATGTTTTATTAGTCCGTGGGCCCAGACCTGAAATTTCACTTATCGGTACCACCTGGGGGGCAAATTCTAGTTATGATTTTTTAATTGGTATATATCTGTAGATCATATTTTGATATGATAGCCATCCCAGAGTAGTAGCTTATTGGTAGATATCACCTTTTGAATGTATCAACCCTATGTACGTCAAACCCCCAAAAAACACATTCCGTGAATTTCATTCATTATGCAAATATACCTCCAAGTGGACTAGTATAACATAATAAGCACACAATAATACATATAATACCTTGAGTCTCCTTTTCCACACTCAACCACTCACAAATTGTTGATATATTTTGCTATTAATGTGTAAATTATGCTAGAATTGCAATGTAAAATTTTGTTGATTTTTATAAATTATGTGTGTTATTCCCCTGAAATATATTTTGGAGCCATGCACAGGCCCCATTTCAACTAATTTGGCTTGCACAATGTATCTAGGATACAAGAATGTATGAAAAGTGATTATTTTTCTTTCTCTAATAACCTAATAGATTGATATCTAAATTTTTCAGCAAACAAAGTTCAACAGATGTGTAATCATACTCCTGCGGGTTTTATACAAACTGCCAAATGATACTCAGAACCATGTACTTATAAAATCTGTAACAGATACAAAGTCAAACAGATACACAAGTCACAAATGAATATCCCTGTTATTGTGTTAAAGCTTTAATAACTGAATGCCAACACAGTACCCACAAATATGCAATGTTCTTGAAATTTCAATGATCATGGATCACCATCATGGACTTTCAAGTTCATGATCCTCATCATCTGTATCAGAGTCCCCTAGATCCATAGAGACTTCTTCAACTGGCTGATTGTTGCATGTCTGTAGCTTACACATATCTATACACTTCAGTCCATTGGTAAGGCATGTACAATCAGGTATTTTGCATGAGCGTGCACACTTGCAGGAGAGAAGCTGCAACACGGCATCTGGTGCTGGTGAACCTCGCATCCACTCAATGGCCAGCTTTCCATCCTCATCTGGTGCTGGTGAACCTCGCATCCACTCAATGGCCAGCTTTCCATCCTCGTCTGGTGCTGGTGAACCTCACATCCACTCAATGGCCAGCTTTCCATCCTCATCTGGTGCTGGTGAACCTTGCATCCACTCAATGGCCAGCTTTCCATCCTCATCTGGTGCTGGTGAACCTCGCATCCACTCAATGGCCAGCTTTCCATCCTCATCTGGTGTTGGTGAACCTCGCATCCACTCAATGGCCAGCTTTCCATCCTCATCTGGTGCTGGTGAACCTCGCATCCACTCAATGGCCAGCTTTGCATCCTCATCTGGTGCTGGTGAACCTCACATCCACTCAATGGCCAGCTTTCCATCCTCATCTGTGGTCCATCCACATCCTCGAGGGCTTGACACAAAGGGTTTACCTTGAAGGCTGCGCCTCCAAATAGCAGCTTGGTAAATGGCACGAAGGACATGCAGGAAAAGACAATCTTCACAGGATGGAAGTTGGCTGGATTCCACCTTTCCTCGTTTGGCACAAAATATTTGATATCGCAACTCATTGACATTACAGGTGTTGGTAGAAGGTACATCTACATACATGTGACATGTGATCTCTTGTAGCTTTTGAAACAGTTCTGTGGACACCTCCCATGACTGTCCAAGCTGACTGAAGGCCTCCTGATATGTCTTATTTAACTTCATTTGTTTCAACGCGATCATTTTTCCTCTGCCTGCAAACGCACTAACAGTATCACAACCAGTAAATGCATGAAGTCCAATCAGAGCTTCACATTCACTGCCTCCCATTGATTGGGCTAGTTTGCTAATATCAATATAACGTGTCCGGTTTTTTGTTCCACACTTCTGATAAATGGGGGCTGGAATGTCTTTTTGTAGTCCAAGGCAAATTATGAGGACATCTGTATCTTCAGCAGTTACCACCACAGCCTTGTATCCAGCTTCAGCTGCATGCAGGACATGTAGAAGCATGCGGGTGTCGGCTTCTTCTTGTGTAGAATCGAGGTCTGTAACTTCTTCATAGTGCTCCTTAATGAATCGGTAGCAAACCTCCTCACAGGTTACAAAGAGTACTTTGTCTTTTAGCTTTTCCCTATATTGGGGCAGTTTCCACTCCTCAACCAAGAACTTTATTAGATTCGCTTTATTGGAAGAGCTGCATAGTAGTTTCCCCCATTGCTGTATGTTGTGACCTGGGGCAATGCTGCTTTACTGGATGGCCATGCTTGCACCTCTGTTGCACCTTTCTGCATCTTTGATGGATGTCTCTTGATAAACATCAAAGACCACATCAATCCGCTGACTCTGACCTCCTTCATGAAGAACCATTAACATTGCTGATTCAGCCAGCTGTGAAAATGTCTTGTCATCCCCTTTCATTTTCTGTACCAAGCTCATTCCATCAATGATAGTTGCTGATGGTTGTGGAATGACCTCTGCTGGTGAAACATTTTTCTCCAGTTCTCTGGCAAGTGCTGCTTTGTTTGTTTTCCGAAGAGATCCATCCCCATTTGCAAGCGCCCATGGCAGGGGACCCAGGGGGTGAGCCAAAACATCACTTAGGTGCAGTTCCCGGCTCTGGGCAACAAGGATCGTGTGTCCAAACAGATTCCTGTCTGCCTTTAGAACTACTTGTTTGGCCTGTGCTTGTCTACTGGGTTTCTTCCTGATGTTAGAGAATGTTTTCAAGTTATTTTTTGTCATATTGTCATAGAACATTGCAGTTGGTGGACTTGTCTCCAGGCGTGAAATCTTGAAGTCCTGGTATGCCTTCTCACCTACCCTATGAGCATTGAGAAGATCATTTTCAATGTCTGGTAGGGAAACAGTAGCAGTTGACAAGCTAACAAATTCTATATTTTCAGAACTCAGTGGATTTAACCAGCTAGACTCCATAATGTCCACCAAGGATTGGATGTCGGCCTTATCTTTCCGGATCCTTGGTAATTGCAGATCTGGATGGTTCAGATTGGATTTGCCTCGACCTATCATGTCTCTCAACTGCCTGAGATACATGCTGCGAATACAAAATTTCCTTGCACATCGTTTTGGGATCTCAGGTAAAAAAAACACAATGTTCACTTCAAGCAGGAATTAACAGATTTTTATGTTTCTTCCATGAAAATCAAAAATTAAATACATTTTGGATACCTAAGGCATACTCTTTGTTGATAATTGACTAATAGGAATATGTTACATCATTTTGAATGATACTACCAATATACGCAAATACCGGAGGGTACCGAAACAGTAAATTGCAAAATAAATAGACTAAGCTACTCTTCTGGAAAGGCTATCACATATTAATTCACTTATATTGACCCAACCAATAATGTAGTACCACTAACGTTTTGCCCCCCAATATGGTACCGATATCTTGTCTGGCCCATGGACTATATGTGTCAGTTTGTCTTTTTGTGATTAATGTTAGCTCTTACCTCGAGCCTCGATCTTGTGTACAAAAAAAGAAAAAAAAATTGGAAAGTACACTCCATGGGGAATAACATGTGTTTATGATGATGTCATAGATGCTTTCATTATGACGTCATAAATCGACAAGTGCAAATCTTCATCCATCAAGATTAAATTTCTTGAGCATCATCTAGGGATAAATTGGTAGAAAAAAAATGGTGACGTCATCGGTCACGTGGTTCGGCAGCCATCTTTTTACGGCGTAGCCCGGAAGGGCAATGCCGTCTGGAACAGCGTTTGTCTGTCCGTCCGGCGTATGTATGAATGTCCCTCACAACCGTCCACCAATCAGAGGTGAGGATCTTGTCATTTGTTCTGGGTTCTGGCAGTAACTCACCCACTCTTCACGACAGACACCATGGGATAATCAATATCCATGAGCTAATGCTAGCAGACGGGTTCCCCACCTTAAGATCCATTGTTGAGGCTGAGCACTTTGTGATGGATCTAATGCCCTTCCTTGTGAAGCATCAGTCCAACGGTTTATATTCATTTGGAGAATCGAGCCCTGACAATATCACCCAGAGGCAGGTGTGCTAACTGTGCACCATCCTCACAGAGATGCCCAATTTAATTTACTTTGTGATATATAGACAATACACGTCTTAAACGATCTGTCAAGTTGCCTGCACTCAGCATGAAAAAATCACATCGAAACGTCATCACGTTAACTTTTCAACCGCTTTTACTCATTTTAAGTGCTTTTGTTGATCAAATTGGATGAAAGCTACATATTTTGCGCTGCCGTTGCATTCGATGGAGCAGGAGAGATCAGCCCGAGGCAAGATTACCATTGAGCTGGCCATTCTGTGGTCGATCCATCAGAGTCCGATGGAACTAAACGAGGATTGTGCCGGTGCGTGTGTACAACATGCCTTCGGATATGGACACGAATCCAGATATCCTGTCTGCATTGAAATCGTGGAAGTTAATGTTCTTCTTCACCCAAAAAGTTAAGCTTCTTCTTCTTCTTCACCCAAAATATTAGGCTTCTTCTTCTTCTTCACCCAAAATATTAGGCTTCTTCTTCTTCACCTGTTAAGGTAGCGACATTGGCTGAGGGCGCAGCTGTGCTACAGATGTAATGCTCTCCGCTGGTTAAGACAGGAATTTGTCATTTGTTTGTGATGCCGGCGATAGCTCGCCTACTCTTTGCGAAGCACACGGTTGGACGCAGAGTCGGCGTCAGAACAAAAATCTAATCGGGGGGCATTAGGGTAACCGCGGGGGGGGGGGGGGGGGGGCGGCACAAACTGCCGTTCGAGAACTCAATCTATAATGTAAATGCTTGATAATAAGAGTTTGCCGTCAACAATCAACACACCAACCCAGTTACAATTATTTAAAACATGCTGCAAAGTCTCTCTCTTTTACACACACACACACACACACACACACACACACACACACACACACACACACACACACACACACACACACACACACACACACACACACACTGCACAAAATATAGCCTACGTGCAAGCCACGTCTCTGTCTCTCACTCTTTCACTATTTCACTCTTTCACTATTTCACTCTTTCACTCTTTCACTATTTCACTTTTTTCACTCTCTCACTCTTTCACTCACTGCACTGTGCGCGTCATTGGACCATTATTTGAAATGGACTATTTTTCTCCACTCTTACCGAATAAATGCAGACAGACCCAAAAATCATTCAACATTTTGCGTAATAATCATGAAAGCCAAGGCTGGCATCATAAAGTGAATGAAACGCATGGCTTACCTTCAGAAGAGTTGCAGGCTGCGAGTGTTGGTGCTGAACCTCCTAAGAATGGCGTCCTTCCTCTCAGTTGTGCATTTTCGGGTTAAGTCCCTCTCAAACGCTAGCTCAACCAACTGGGCCCTTCTTTTGTGGAGCATTGCGTGTCTGTGGTCCGAAAATACGTTTCTCAGAGTGGAGAATGAATTCTCGCACATTGCTGTGGAGGCGCCAAATGTTGAGGCATGTTTGAAAGCAGTCAGTACACTGGGCATTCCGATCAGATGTGTGTGCTACTCTGAGGGGATGTGCTGTGTGGTCAAATCCCCCTCGATCGGCTGTGATTGTTTTTGTGAGCTGAAAAACTGTTTAGCAACTTCGTACTCTGTCTCAATTATAGGCGATCGTGACAGGTCCATAATATGCTTCACAGCCTTTACATCAAGAAATGTATCACTTTCTGGATTCAGTGCAACAAGTGCACCAGCCAAGTGTGAGTTCCGCTCGCTGAATCTGTGATCCATCTCTCCAAGCACTGAATCAATAGTGTTGTACTGTTGTTGTACAGTCTCTGAAGTTCTGTTTTTTCGTCATCATCCCTGTGTCCTGTAGTTCCCATAACGACATACTCATCCATATTTGTGTTCGCTTTGCGTCTCCGTTTGGGGATCGCGGGTCTCAGTGATGCGCTGGCAGCCGTGGCCATGTCCCACACCTCATTAAACTCCTCGTCAATGAGCACACCACTTCCTCAAATGTGACCTGATGCAAATATGACCAACAGGGTGTGTTTTCTTCTTTTCTTATTTTTGTTTTTATTTCATTTCATTTAGCGAAAAGATTTTCACTTTTAATATGATAAATATAAATTAATTAATAAAACGCAAAGTTTGGCGTTAAAGGCTTGGCCTGCGGGTGGGGGAGGAAGGTGGCACAACAACTCATTTGGGGGGGGCATGGCCCGCGAATGCCCCCCCCCCCATGACGCCGACCCTGGTTGGACGTCTGCTAACAAATGCTGGTAGATGGGACGCCCGTTTAACGTCCATCCGAGAGACCCGCGTCCATGGACCAGCACAGCATGGCAGGTCACCACATGCTGGCTGTCCCAGAGTCTCAGGGAGAGGGTGTCAGGCCGCATGCCCGGGCAGTCACCACATCAGGCCCATGTTGGCCGTCCGTGGTGCCGCCACCAAAGCGCGACCTACAACACCTCCCCTGAGTGGTCCTCATTATACACATTGATGAATCTCCCTGCCTGTGAAACACCAGGGTGACAGTTTGTAGCTGGGTCGGGATTAAAATCCAGGCTAGAAGGTTTAGAGACGCGTGTACATCGAGGGATTCTAGGCTATCCTGTCAGTCCATGGATGTAATTTTGGCCTGATTCCCTGGTGAACTGTCCTAATTGTAGATGTGAAAGTGATATCTTATCATAATGACCAAAACGTCTTCTTCTTCTTCAAATATATATAAATACGAAAAACAAGGTACGTGAATCCGTGAAGCGGTGAGGCAGTGAAGCCATGTGACTATATGACTATTAGTTCCGTACTGTTTGAACGTCGGTTGCAACCTGTCTATTAGTATTAATTACGTACTCCTATTAATTACACACTGTTGGAATATACCTTTAGACCCTTTAAGGTGGGTTTTCACGGGACACGCGAACGGTTCGCGAAGGATGCGAATGTCGAAAAAATGGCAAAATCCAACATTCGTATTTTAGGCTCCAAAAGTTCGCCAAACATGCGCGGGGGTTCGGAAGCGTCGTCAATTGTTCGCAGGAGTCGTTTTTAGTTCGGCGGGTATTTCAAAAATGTTTGAAAACTCCTGCGAACAATTGACGACGCTTCCGAACCCCCGCGCATGTTTGGCGAACTTTTGGAGCCTAAAATACGAATGTTGGACTTTGCCATTTTTTCGACATTCGCATCCTTCGCGAACCGTT
Source organism: Myxine glutinosa (assembly GCF_964187855.1). Lineage (NCBI taxonomy): Eukaryota > Metazoa > Chordata > Myxini > Myxiniformes > Myxinidae > Myxine > Myxine glutinosa. The sequence continues at coordinate 40,670,459 of NC_136270.1, forward strand.
CGTGTGTCCCGTGAAAACCCACCTTAAGACTGCTGAGACGTCTTAAACCTTTGAAGACCCTTTGAGTCTCCCTTAAGACCACCAAGACCCCTAAAGAAACAAAAGACTCGGAGTACTGAAAATAAAACAAAGATCCAAAATACCCCGAAGACCAAAAATACCCTGAAGACACTTAAAGACCCAAAAACCCCGAAGATCCAAAAGAGCCTAAAGAAGTAGAAGACCCGAAAGACCCTTAAAGACTCCTCAGACCGAAAATAGCCCGAAGACCCAAAAGAACCAAGCACAGAAAGTGAGTATGCTTTTGTCTGCAACCATTAGTCTGATTGCCAAATTTTCACCATAGGAGCACCTCCTCCTGGAGAATGCTTTTACGATAATTATGACGTCATAGGTCACGTGGTACAGGTGCCACATTAGAAAAACTGAAAAACTTTGCACCTATATATTTTCCAAAACCGCTTCACGGAAAAAATGAAAGCATGGCTCATTGTCAAGTACTCCCTGTGGGGAACAACATGTGTTCATGATGATGTATCGGTGCCTTCATTATGACGTCATAATTAGACAAGTAGAACGCTTGATCTGATCAGTTTGAAATTTCGAGCATAAAAAATAGTATGGGGGAATTAAATTGATGAGGTCATCGGTCACGTTGTTCGGCAGCCATATTGGACTGAACATAAATCTATGTTGTCAATAAACCACACAAACATAGCAGCTAATAATACACCACACATAATACACCACCCAAACATGTCCTGGTGAGGTTCTGCAATCTCTGATTGCTCTTTCTCGTTTCATGACATGTCAATGATAGCTCAAACTATCTTTTAAAAGTGATGAAAATACAGCAAATATCGTTCCACTTCGTTTACAACAGGTGATGAAAAACATCATGGCCTGAAACAAAGCAATAGTTAATTATTAAACATTGTCGCAATTAAAATGCTCCATGTTGGTGAAAAAGCAATGAAAAAATAAATGCAGGTTTATTAATTTCGGATAAAATTATTGGAAAACGAGATACCTTCGAGTCGCTGAGTCCAGAAACCTGCTCCACATACTCCTCCTGGATCATAAACGCCGCCAGGTTTGCAGTGTAACTGGCCAAGAATATGACGGAGAAGAAGGCCCAGACAGAAACCATAAATTTGCTTGTGCTTCCCTTGGGGTTCTCAACTGGTACAGAGTTGTTGAAGACCAATGCCCAAAGCAACCACATGGATTTTCCGATAGTAAAGGTGGGTCCACCAGGTTCTGCATAAAATAACAAGAGAAACAGGAGACTATATAAGAGACATGAGCCTCATCAATGTGTATCATCATTAAAGGCATCAAAATATATCGGAATTAAGGTTTAATATGATTTGGTGCATCACTAAATCCAATTATTTGAACCATAAACATAATTTGTACTGATAAGAACAATTATTTAGTTCGCATGAAGAAATTTGATGGAGTGTTGTGAATTTAAAATCTGAGTAACACTGTAATATCCACAGTATGGGCGTATGTATGTACAGTATGTATGTACGTATGTATGTATGTATGTATGTATGTACAGTATATATGTATGTACAGTATGTATGTATGTTCAGTATGTATGTACAGTATGTATGTACAGTATGTATGTACGTATGTATGTATGTACAGTATGTATGTATGTATGTATGTATGTATGTATGTATGTACAGTATGTATGTATGTTCCGTATGTATGTATGTAGGCACAGTATTTATGTATGTACAGTATGTATGTATGTATGTACAGTATGTATGTATGTACAGTATGTATGGATAGTATGGATGAATGTACAGTATGTACAGTATGTATGTATGTATGTACAGTATGTATGTATGTATGTATGTATGTATGCATGTATGTATGTATGCATGTATGTATGTACAGTATGTATGTATGTATGTATGCATGTATGTATATTGTATGTATGTATGCATGTATGTGTGTACGTATGTACAGTACGTATGTATGTATGTACAGTATGTGTGTATGTATGTATGTACAGTCTGTATGTATGTATGTATGTATGCATGCATGTATGTATGTATGTACAGTATGTATGTATGTATGTATGTATGTACAGTATGTATGTATGTATGTATGTATGCATGCATGTATGTATGTATGTACAGTATGTATGTATGTATGTATGTACAGTATGTATGTATGTATGTACAGTATGTATGTATGTACAGTATGTATGCATGTATGTATGTATGTATGCATGTATGTATGTATGTATGTATGTATGTATGTATGTATGTATGTATAATAAAATCGGACACCGACATTCTCGGGGGATACGTTCCTGGAAAATGCCGTGAATGTCGGTACCGCGAATGTGGGGGCATTTTTTCAATGGTAAAAGGGGGAGGAGGATATGTTTCATGGGGTTCTTGAATCTCAGAAAATCCATGAATGTTGGGGAAAATCCGTGAATATCGAGGAAAATCTGCAAATGTCATGACTGCCATTGTTCCAATGGGGAAAACGGGGAGAGGTTATCGGCCCGGTGGTTCCTGATTCATGAAAAGGGTGCGGAATGGTGACACCACAAAAGCTGAGGAATTGTTTCAATGCGGAAAAGGGAGTAGGTTTTAGGTTCCCGGCCATTCCTGATTCATAGGCGGAAAATGTTTTCGACTGCAAATGCACATGATTACAGTTTCATAACTAGAAAACACTCTTCGACGTCACGACGTCGACCGATATGCCTCCGCCCACATTATTACATCAATATAATACTTCTACCAAGTTTGATATAAATCCATTCAGCTGTGCCCAAGTTATCACATTTTTACCTGACATGACCTCTGACCTTTGACTTATTGACCCGCAAATTTAATCAGTTCATGTTTACATCATTATACATACCTGTGCCAAGTTTGAAATTAAATCCCTTTAGCTGTACACAAGTTATCACATTTTTGCCTGCCATGACTTCTGACCTTTGGCCTTTGACCTCGGGACCCCAAAATCAAATCAGTTAATCTTTACATCAAAATACATACCTGTACCAAGTTTTAATTAGATCACTTCAGCCGTTCTCAAGTTATAGACATATTACAGACTTTGACTTTGACCTTTGACCCCAAAGTCTAATCAGTTAATCTTTACATCATTATCCATACCTGTACCAGGTTTAAATTTGATAATTTCAACCGTTCTCAAGTTATAGACCTATTACAGACTTTGACCTTTGACCTCTTGGCCACAAATTTTAATCAGTAAGTCTTTACATCATTATACATACCTGTACCAAGTTTGAATTAGATGACTTCAGCCTTTCTCAAGTTATAGACCCATTACAGACTTTGACATTTGACATTTGCCTCCAAAATCTAATCAGTTCATGCATACATCATTCTACATAATTGTACCAAATTTGGTCAGAATCCCATCACTGGTTCACAAGTTATCGCGGTAACAGGATTTTTTTTTACCGAACATGACCTCTGACCTTTGGCCTTTGACCTCGTGAGGCCAAAATCTAATCAGTTCATCTTTACTTCATTATACATACCCGCACCAAGTTTGACTAAGATCCCTTCTGCTGTTCTCAAGTTATCGCGGTAACGAAAACCTATCACGGACAGACGGACGGACAACCTAAAAACACAAGCGTTACGCCTAGGTCACCCGTCGGTGAAGTGATGTGAGTTGACAGAGTGGAAGACGCAAGGCGGCCATCTTGGATTTTGACGTGGCGACCCAATTTTCAATAGCGTTCTTCCTTATGCGTAGATACACCCACACACCAGATTAGAAGTTGGTACTTCGCTTATTTTTCAAGATATTTCGCTCACAAGGTTCAGACATACAGGGCGGCGGCCATCTTGGATTTTGACGTGGGTTGCACTTGCACCCACACAACAAATTAGAATTCGGTCCTTCGCTTACGCACGCACGTACGCATGCACGGAGGGGAAAACCATAGTCCCCCTTTCGCTCCACGGTGCGACGGGGGACAATAATGCCTCCGGCGACTTCGTCAACGGAGGCATAAAAATGTTTACAAACATCAAAAATGACAACACCATGTAACGTTTCCGATTTATTGAAGGAATGCGCTTATCGTTTAGTTAAAATGCTGAACCATACCATCCCTGAAAAAAAAAAAAAAAAACCAGACATAGGGGTGAAAACATAACCTCCATCCACCTTCGGTGGTGGAGGTAACAACAACAACATCAGCTACCGTTTCAATTTTTTATTTCACAAACACAGGCAACCTTTCAAATGATGATGATGATGATGATGATGATGATGATGATGATGATGATGATGATGATGAATCCAGTGAGCTGCTCGAAGTCTGAAGATGGCCCAAATGAGGGTGGTGCGAAGTCATGCACTGAGGGAAAGGCAGGTGAGGACGCAGGTGAGGAACGCAGGTGAGGATGCTGGTGAGGTCGCCGATTCATGCACTGAGAGGGAGGCAGGAGAGGGTGCTGATGGTCTTGAGGTGAAGGAATCAGGGTGGAAGAAATGCGTGATCGAGAGCTGCCGCAATCGCCCGCATGTCCTGCAGCACCTCACCCAGGAACTTGACCATGAGGTTGTACCTTGGCACCTCTTCCTCCCCCTCACTGCTCACCTCCACCTCCTTGGAAACCCTGGTAATGGCTTCCAACTCCTTCGTGAGCTCGTTGCCATGTTAAGCGATAAGATCCTCCAGCTCCTGAGGCTGCAAGTCGTCAAATCCTTCCCTTCTCATCTGCCATGCCAACCTGACAATTCCATGCCTCTCCTCTGTGTTGTCAGAAAATCCTGTGAAGTTCCTCACTGCCTGTGGCCACAGGTTGTACCAGCACGTGTTGATGGTGGACTGGTGGAGTCTCTCACCTCATCCAGCGACTCATTGATGGCACTAATACACTGGGCAATGTTGAACTCTTCCTAACACTACCCAACAGTGAGCCCTGGGTCGGACTCCGACGCATCCAAAATGCGGCGAAAGGTGCAGCGGGTGTAATAAATTTTAAAAGTGGAGACGACATCTTAGGCAAGTGGCTGGATCATGGAAGTGGTGTTGGATGGCAGGAAGTTCACCTCTACGTTCGGGTGAGTCATGTCCAGGTCTGTGGGGTGGCAAGGAGCGTTATCCATGAGCAGGAAGGTTTTGTTTTGTCAGATACCTCTCCACCTGAAAGATGAAACCATTATGAAACCAGTCCATGAAGATTGCTGCCATCACCCGTGCTTTCCTGTTGGAACTCCAAAACATGGGAAGCATTTGCTTGTTCTTGCCCTTAAGAGCATCTTTCAGGTGGAGAGGCAACGGTACAGCATCATGGGTTTCAGGATACAGTTCCCGTTTGCGTTTGCGCAGAGGAGAAGAGAGACCCGGTCATTGGCAGCCTTGAAGCCGATAATGTCCCCTTCTGCTTCAAGATGAAAGTTATCATAGGCATGTTTTTCCAGAAGAGGCCGGTCTCGTCTGCATTGAAGACCTGCTCTGAGAGGTATCCCATGTGACGATCAGCCTCACGGGTTTTGCAGGGAATGTTTTTGTTGCGTCGTGGTCCACGGACGTATTCTTCCCTGTGAGATTTACATTTTGAGACAGTAACCGCTCCTTGAAACAATGGAACCATCCCCTGCTTGCTGTGAATGAACTGGAGCTGCTCATACCATCATTGGTCGGTGCATCACTCGTGCTCGCACCACCTACGCCAGACAGATCGTAAATAAGTTTCAAGTTTATCCTTTGCACGAATGAGAGATACCCTCAAAGGCATGCCCTTCTGCGTGTTGTCCTCTATACATGCGCAGAGAGCCTTCTCCATCCTTTATATGTGAATGTCCCAGACTTGGGCGACCACCCAGTCATCAGTAATTGTCCCAGTCATCAGAAGGAATCACAACAACGGGTAACAAACACACACAAACATAGTAACACAAACACAGTAGCACACACAGTAACAATGTTTGAAGCCTTACCGATGGAAAGTCACTCCTGCCTTGGTTCGTCCTTGTTCGTCACGATTTGTGCACCCGTCGGAAGCACACGATGGCATTTTAACTCAAATCAAAGTACAGTAACACACACACACACACACACACACACACACACACACACACACACACACACACACACACACACAGTAACACACAGTAACACACACACATAGTAACACATAGTAACACACACACACACACACACACACACACACACACACACAGTAACACACACACCGGCACCGATCTCGTATACGGTATATAGCGAGATGCGTATATCTATCACCAGCACCGATCTCGTATAGCAAGATGCGTTTTACCTGACAAAGTTAAAATAAAAATCTTAACCGAACCAACAATCTTAACTGAGTCAACCGTGAACCAACCATCCATCAACATGTCTATTTCGGCGATCGACGCAGTTTACGGGATCGTTTTCTCACACGCCAACTATATATATATATATATATATATATATATATATATATATATATATATATATATATATATATATATATATATCACCATATATATATATATATACATACATATATCACCGTATATCTATCACCAGCACCGATCTCATATAGCGAGATGTTTTCCCGAACAAAGTTTTTTTTTTTTTTTTTTTTTTTTGTATACAAGATCGAGGCTCGTGAAAGAGCGAACATTAATCACACAGAAAGACAAACCGACACATAAAACATATAACATCGGGAGCGGTAGACAAGATGGGGAGAGAGGGGGAAGGACACAAACACAACATTTGAGAGCAGGGACCGAGAGACATGGAGACATCGAGAGATCTGAGAGAGGGCGAGGGCTTTGGGGGGGGGGGCAAGGGAAGGGGGCGGTGGGAGAGGTATAAAACATATGGACACTGCCAGGACTTCCAGGAAAGAAGTTGGAATTTCAAACAAGGTGGATCTGGGGTGAATTAGCGGGGATAGAAAGGATCAAGGTTTTGGATGGGGGAAGATAAGAGATGGTGGTGAACAGCTGTTTTAAAGACCTGGAGGGAGGAGTGGGATTGAAGGGAGTGAGGGAGTTTGTTCCAGAGGCGGGAGAAAAGAGGAATGAAAGAGTGAAGGTGAGCAGAGAGCCGAGATTTCGGCAGTTTAACCATCAGAGGGTTGCTGGCAGATCTTGTGCGACCTGTAGGAATATTTGGGGGACAGAGCACAGAGAGAGCTGGGGGTGCAAGGCCGGAGAGGAGTCGGTAGAAGACAGAAAGACCACCTACCTGCCTGCGGTGAGTGAGTGAAAGGCCCTCAGAGATAGCTTCATCGCGGGAGATTCCAATAATTCTGAAAGCTTTGGTTTCAACAGCGTGAAGCCGAGCTAGGTGTGAGGCAGGAGCACCGGCCCATAGGGGAGAACAGTATTCCATTGAGCTGCGGATGAAAGCCTTGTATGTGGTGAGGAGCTCAGGTGTGCCGAGGAAGGACTTCGCACGACGGAAGATGCCCAGTCGGCGACTGGCTTTGGAGGCCAGCTTGGAAATGTGGTTTTCCCAAGAAAGATCATGGCAGATAGTGAGACCCAAAAGCTTGAGCGACAGAACTTCTTGGAGAGGATTGTTCAGAAAGTAGATGGGAGGGTTGTCCAGTCGATCTTTTCGGAGAGACATAGTAAGAGTGTGAGATTTGTCAGGATTGAAAGACATGTTCCACTTGTTTGACCAGTCTGTGATTTTGTCCAAGTCTTCAGAGAGTGAGGAGGCTGCAGACTGCCGATCTGAGGGAAGAGGCATGGAGCGGCAGAGAGTGGAGTCATCAGCAAAGAGATAGAGAGGATTTTCAAGAGAGTCAGAGAGATAATTGATGAAGACCAGAAAAAGCACGGGGCCCAGAACACTGCCTTGGGGAACTCCAGCCTGAACAAGAAGAGGAGATGAGAGAAACCCATTCAGGGCCACACGTTGACGACGACTAGAGAGGAAGTCCGCCAGCCATGCGTGGAGATTTCCATGGATACCAAAGGAGGAGAGTTTGGTGACCAGAGCGGGGTGCCAGACCGTGTCGAAGGCACGTGATATGTCGAGGAGACAGCTCTAATTTCCTGTTTGGCATTGAGGACCTCCATCCATTGTTGAGACAGCAGAAGCAGCATGTCCAGAGTAGAGTGACCTGGCCTGAAACCAAATTGATGATCAGAGATCAAGCCATTGGAGAAGAGGAAAGATTTCATATCTGAAGCAATGATGGATTCCATGACTTTGCTGATAATTGGGAGAAGGCTGATTGGTCTGTAGTTGCTAGGATCTGTTTTTGCACCTTTTTGTGCATAGCGGTGATGTTGGCTGATTTCCAAGCAGATGGCAGTTGACCTTGAGCAAAAGAGAGGGTGAAGAGAACAGAGAGAGGGTGAGATAGAGCGGCAGAGCAGGATTTTAGGACCCGTGGGCTGATGCCGTCGGGTCCAGTTGCAGAATCAGAGTCGAGGGTTGACAGAAACTTTTCCACCTTGTCAGGAGGAAAGGACACGGAGTCCAGGAGCAGCAGGGTACGACTGGGTATGGTGGGTACAGAGAGGGATGCGTTTGGGACACAAGATTTAGAGGCAAACACAGAGTTGAGGCATTCAGCTTTTTCACGTGCGGAGTCAGCTGTGTAGCCGTTTGAGGTAAGGGAGTGGATGGAGGGGAACAAACACCAGAAACGGATTTGACCAGACGCCACCAGGATTTGGAAGAGGGAGACAGATAAGAGAGTTCGGTCTTGAGAATGGAGAGATATTGTTTCCTCGCTCTCCTGAGGGTGGACACACACTTGTTTCGGGCTTTGTGAAAGGAAATGAGATTTCCTTCCGTTGGATTTGCTTTCCAGGAAACGAAGGCAAGTTGTTTCTGGGCAACAGCCTCACCACAAGATTCCGTGTACCATGGACGGGAGGAAGGGTATGACAACTGAAGACGAGATGGGATAAATCTGTGCATGAGAGAGAGCAATTTACTTTGGAAGAATTCCCAGGATGAGTTGATGTCAGAGGTGGTAGAGATGTGAGACCAGTCCAGATGATTGATGGCTGCTTGAAGACCGTGCCAGTTGGCCTGAGTGAAATGCCAGACTCGTCGACGCTGAGCAGGCTCCCTGAGGATGGTCAGAGAGATGTCCACTTTAACAAGGACATGATCAGATGATCCGATTGGAGCAGAAGAAGAGCAGCAGACATTTTCAGGGAAGTTCGTCATAACCAAGTCCAGAAGAGAAGATGTTCCGTTGACTGAGATCCGGGTCGGGAAATTGACAGATTGTGTCAGTCCCAGTGAGTCGCAGAAGTCCTTTGCTGAGGAGCCATGGCTGGTGAGAGAGGTACCCACACCCAGCCAACTGGCATGATGACAGTTGAAATCACCACATATGAGGAAGAGAGAGTTGGGATGAGTAGATAGAAGTTGGTCCATATTATCAGACAGCGAGATGTAGATGGAGTCATCACTGTTTGGTGGACGGTACAACACACATATGAACAAGAGGTGGGAGTGAAGGGGAAGCCGTAGCCAGAGGTATTCCTGGGGGTGAGGTGGAGAGAGTGCAGTGCAGGGCGAGTGAGGAAGAGAGTTTTTGATAAAGATAGCAACCCCACCTCCAGGACGAGGCTCAGGTCTATCATACCGGAGGAGGGAGTAGCCCGGGCGAGATACTAAGGAATCAGAGACTTCATAAAGGAGGAAAGTTTCTGTTAAGCAGATCACGTCTGGTTTGACAGAAGCAACCTGTATGGAGAGATCAGTTAAGTTTGAACGAAGGCCCCGGATGTTTGAGGTCCATACCGTTAATGAAGAGGAAGGGGGAGCATCAGATACAGAACAGGGGGGAGGAGGGGTAGGGTAAGATGTGGAAGAGGTGGAAGAGGTAGGGAGAGCTGTTGAAGGTGTGTCAGAGATTTCAGAATAGCTCGGAGAAAGGGCAGGATGGGGCGGACAAAAGGTTTGATGGTGATTGGGTGAGGCACAATGAGGTGTTATTTGAGGAGGGGGAAGAGCGAGGCAGAAGGTTGGGGGAGATGGAGGTGAGAGTTGGAAGGGGGAAGAAGCGGGGAGGACGCTTTGAGGAGGGGGAGTGAGAGGGGGGGAAACTGAGAAGCAATGAGGGTGGGGAGATTTGAAGGGGAGGAGTGAGGGGGGAGTTTGGGAGGGAAGGGACAAGGGGAGGGATTTGAAAGGGAGGGGCAAGGGGGCGTCTTGGCGGGGAGGGGTGAGGGGGTAGTTTAGGAGGGAGGGGCAAGGGGGGAGATTTGAAAGGGATGGGTGATGGGGAAGATTTGGAGGGGAGGGGTGATGGGGAAGATTTGGAGGGGAGGGGTTATGGGGAAGATTTGGAGGGGAGGGGTGAGATTGGATTTTAGAAAGTGTACGATTTATCGGAAACGAACATTTATTGCAAAATGAGTTTCTTGTGACCTTCGAGTTAAAAATACGTTTAAGGATGCTGGATGGAGGATGGAGTGCAGGAGAGTTTTGGGAATGTAGAAAAAAGGCACTATAGGAGATGGATATTTTTTTGGGGATGAATTGATTTGGGAAGCAAGTCGAAAGCAGCCTTTTAAAGAAGAAGAAGAAAAAGGTGTTATAAAATATGACGGAATACATAACTTGAGGGGAAAGTGTAAACATTGAAGGTTAATAACAGTGAAAACTATCTGGGGAAATGGGGGAGAAACACGTGGTCGAAGAACGAACGAACGAATAAGAATGAATAAACGAATGAGAACAGAGAAGGAAATTTTTTTTTTTTTTTTTTTGAGTTGAGATTTACACAAGGAAGTAGGCTATGGGTGAAAAGACTGGGAATACAGAGAACGAAAGTTATTGTATCACAAACGACGGACCGCTGAGAGAAAAACAAAGCCTCAAGGTTGTACAGTGTACACTGTACAAGGCCTCAAGACACGACACGAATTAACACGATTTTCAATACAGGTATGAAAGATTTGCACCGAAAAATCTTCGTCGGGACACAATATACGTACAACACCATAAATAAATGCAGTTTTAACGAAAATACAAATGGGAACAATCACTTAAAGTTAAATAAAAGTTAAATAATAAATAAAAAAACACCAGAACGAGAATCCCAGCCTCACTTAAATAAATGCATATGTACACTTAGTTATAAAATTGCAAGATATGGTAAATTTGGGCAGATTTCACTCCAGATTTGGACATTATTTAGTCTACAGCATCCATTCCTCATATCCGAATCCAGATTTTAATGATATTCTTCAATTATGTAATGATTAATCGATCGTGTTTCCAAGGTAAGGCACATTTGAGTAGGCCGAAACAAAATGGCGGCTTTAGAACCCAGCATAGTGCAGTGGCCTGACCAAGATGGTGGGCCGCCATATTGGTACACCACCATATCAGGTTTTTTTCTTATGAGCACCTAGTTAATCATCTTCAAAAAGGATGTTATAACACACTCAAACACCCAGTTTTCATCCTTGCAATCTGTTGGAGGTCCAGGTGTATGCTTGCAATGTTTGGAGCTGCTAGGTTTCAGGAGAGAGGAGGAGGAGGGAGAGGGGGAGGGGGGGGAACGGGGGAAGGGGAGGGGGAGGGGGGGAAGGGGGAGGGAGGGGGGAATGGGAGGGTAGGGGGGGACAGGGGGGAGGAGTGGGTGCAGGGGGAAGGGACGGGGGGAAGGAGGAGGCAGGAGGTGAAGGGGATTCATATATATGCTGATGGGTGAATGTGGCGTTCATCACGTTTCTGAGTTAAGTGTGATTCCGACAAGGAAGAAGAAAAAGCCGTACTACCAAATCTGTACACTTCCAGAATTGTTTGATTTAGTTGTATTCAAATGTCTGGTGATTGTTTTGTATTTATTTATGTGAATGTGTACTTGTATATAACTGTCATTAATTTTAAAAGGCTTAGGCACTATCGAGCGATTAAAAAAATAAATAATTAACTCCAAAAAAATGATCTTTTTTTTTTCATAAATTTTCTTTTGGCCTAAAACACTCCCAGGCACTCACTGAAGAACCTCTGAAAGTTTGCCGAAGATCCGTTCAACCAACTCTGAGAAAAATGGCGACAGACACACAGACAGACATCTCTCTTATATAGTAGATGCTATGTGTTAACTCTTATACGAGCCTCAATTCAGTAGACAAAAAAAACCACACTACACAGATTTAATTTTATATCTAAAACTCATGGAAGGCTTCGTGTATAATATCTTTGTGGGATAAGGCCAATAGGCGAAGTGTATTTTAATGTGAATTTCAAGGAAGTTTAGAGAAAATGGCCAAATTAACAGCATGCTGTCCTCTGTACTCAGAAAGGTGCTACATATTTGATCATTAGATCAATGTTAAAAAACAAGTCTGATGATGAAAATAGGTTTTAGACATTGACCACATGTTGGCAACATAAAGAACCGAGGTTCGAATATGTGGTTTGTGATGATTTTTCAATTTTATTTTATCTAATACTGAATATACCCCCAGTTGATCCAAGCAAAATCTTCCAGTCATTCATCGCCTTACTCATGATTACAGCAACTCGTGATGACAAAATAATGACGTAGTTGAAGCAGAAAGTAGCAAATTTCAGTACACATTGTTTTACTCTGGCAGACCCATGACACATTCATTCCACAATTATTACGATTGACTTCATTATGATATTGTTACGTGGTCCTCACGGTGACTACCTGGTCTCGGTGACCCCCGGACCGTGAGAGGAACTCCGCCAGAAAGATCTATTATTTATACGCTTTCGTAACGCAATCCATATGAATTCCAGTCAATAAGAAACCCCCACACCAAGGATCCAGAGTAATCAATAATATATTCCCCCAAGGAATCAACCATCAACAACCATCAACAATCCACAATCAACAATCAATCACCAATGTGATTACGATGGCCATCTTATATATGTGTGTGTCCCCTTTCCCCACTCCCGACCCCTTGGGTACTCACGACCCCTTTTGTCTCTGTCCCTCACAATGTCTCTGGGCCCCTCCTGACCAAGATGATGGTCGGCTTCTCCGCACATGGGCGGTTGAACGGACCCTTCCTGACGTGCTTTCACCGGGCACGTCCCGTACTGGGAACAACGGCTGCAGCGTGCACCTCCTGGCCAAGCAAAGCGGGTAATGTAAAGCAGGCAAAGCAACACGCGGCTTGCCCAGCGCGCGCGGCCCAAGGTGCGACCCGTACGCGGCCTTGTAGACCGCGAGGCGAACTGTGCCAGCTGCTTGGTTCTGTGCACGAACCCACAGTGACTTGACGTGTCAAAGGGTAGTTACACGTCCCGGTAACTCCTCTCGCCAGACGGGCTTTGAAACGCCGATTCTCTTACATTGCTCAATCGATACCGCTCGCGTCCGAGCTCGGCCAGGAAGAAGAAGAATCGTCGCGTCTCCAGGACCTCGTGTCTTTTCTTCTTCCATTTCCGGTCTCCTTTTTCTCAGAAGGGCTCCTGACCCTTTAATCACAACAACCTTTAATCGACTACACATTGATAAGCAAAGCCTGGAATAGTAATTCACATAAATATGTAACAATATATCAAACCATGTTATGGGAATTATCTGCAGCAGTGAAACTTATTAATCTCATAAAATCGCAACATGCAAAATGTTCTCAAGCAACCTCCAATTCAATCAATCTACAGCTAAATTACTGCACAATTATTCATAACTATTCTAGGAAGAAATAGCCAGGTGTTAGGTATAATCGTTCAAGATCTCTGCATCATCCTGCAGGTGACATTTAATTCCCATGAGCAGAAACGCCTTCATCATGATGTGAGAATCTCGGGCGACAGCAGCGGCCGAGGCAGCGAGACCTGCGTTGAATCCTGAGCAAAGATTGCTGCAATTTAACATGTCAGAGATCCATCCCACAAAGGGGATACGACTCCCAGCCCGCTATCGATAGCCTGGGAAAAAACAAGAGTGTGCAGATGCCCTAAAGAGGCTCTAGGTGCACAGCTTCAGCCCTGGAGAAGCTCTAGGTGCACAGCTCCAGCCCTGGAGAAGCTCTAGGTGCACAGCTTCAGCCCTGGAGAAGCTATAGGTGCACATCTTCAGCCCTGGAGAAGATCTAGGTGCACAGCTTCAGCCCTGGAGAAGCTCTAGGTGCACATCTTCAGCCCTGGAGAAGATCTAGGTGCACAGCTTCAGCCCTGGAGAAGCTCTAGGTGCACAGCTTCAGCCCTGGAGAAGCTCTAGGTGCACAGCTTCAGCCCTGGAGAAGCTCTAGGTGCACAGCTTCAGCCCTGGAGAAGCTCTAGGTGCACAGCTTCAGCCCTGGAGAAGCTCTAGGTGCACAGCTTCAGCCCTGGAGAAGCTCTAGGTGCACAGCTTCAGCCCTGGAGAAGCTCTATGTGCACAGATTCAGCCCTGGAGAAGCTCTAGGTGCACAGCTTCAGCCATGGATAAGCTCTAGGTGCACAGCTTCAGCCCTGGATAAGCTCTAGGTGCACAGCTTCAGCCCTGGAGAGCTCTAGGAGCACAGCTTCAGCCCTGGATAAGCTCTAGGTGCACAGCTTCAGCCCTGGAGAAGCTCTAGAGAATCTACATCGTGGGCCTGTAGCTCGTATTCTGAGGAATTGATTACCCGGGACAAGTCATAATGAGCGGCTCTTGTATATCAAAAGTATGATTGACAATAGCTCTCCTTGTAATTCAAGTGTCATTCCCTTCGGTTCACTTGGCGTTTTACCTGTTCCAACATCTCTTGAATATTACGTTTCAATGAATTGCAGCTATATATCCTCACCAATCAGCTCCCACCAAAATTGATGAGGTGAGTTGGCCGAGCGATGCCTAAGGGCAGTTTGGTTGTAACTATTGTCGCCTTATAGTGCCACTTCCCAATTTCCTTCTTCCCAATTTCCCACATACAGATTTATGTGACAAATTAACTAACGCATGACAAAGCCCGTTCCCTCAGTGACAACGAGACCGGTGGCAAGGGGGCCTTGCTCACATCCGATTTTGTTATCGAAATTTTCCGGCTTTGAGGTGCCTTGTATGCCTTGTATGTCCCGTGATCTCCAAGCTTTGTCACCGCAGCACACCACAAATCATGAAATGTAATCAGAATCTCAACCATGAAATGTAAGGAACTGTCCATAGACCTCTGAGATAGAATTGTGAGGAGGCATAGATCTGGGGAAGGGTATAAACAATTTCTAGAGTGTTGAAATTTCCCAAGATCACAGTGAGCGTCATCAATAGGAAATGGAAAGAATATGGAATGACCCAGACCTTTCCTAGAGCTAGCCGTCTGACACAACTGAGCAACCGGGCAACAAGGAACTTGGTCAGGGAGGTGACCAAGAACCCATTAACCACTCTCACAGAACTAAAGAGTTCCTTGGCTGAGATGGGAGAACCTGCCGGAAGGACAACAGTCTATGCAGCGTTTCACAAGTCGAGACTTTTTGGGAGAGTCACCAGATGGGAGCCACTCCTGAGAAAAAGGCACATGACAGCATGCCTGGAGTTTGCAAAAAGGCATGAGAAAGACTCAGAGCATGAGGCAAAATATTCTGTGGTTTGATTCGACGAAAATTGAACTCTTTGGCCTGGATGGAAATCTCTACATCTGGTGGAAACCAAGCACAGCTCATCATCCATCTAACACCATCCCTACCATGAAGCATGGTGGTGGCAGCATCATGTTATGGGGATACTTTTCAGTGGCATGGATTGGGAGACTCGTAAGGATAGAGGGAACAATGAATGAAGTTAAATACAGGCACATCCATGAGGAGAACCTGCTTGAGAGTGCAAAAGATTTTAGACTGCAGCGAAGAATTATGGTCTATCAGGACAATGACCCCAAGCATACAGTTAAAGCAACATTCAAAGACAAGAACAAACAACAAGAACGTGAAAGAACGTGTTCAAAACAAGAAGGTGAAAGTCCTTAAGTGGTCCAGCCAAAGGCCAGACTTGAATCCCATTGAGAATCTGTGGAAGGAATTGAAGATTTCTGTTCACCGACACTCCCCATCAAACTTGACATAGCTTGGGCAAATCTGCAAGGAATAATGGGAGAAACTCCCCAAATACAGATGTGCAAATCTGATACAGACATACCCAAGAATACTTGAAGCTGAAATCACTGCCAAAGGCGTTTCCACAAAGTATTGACTCAAGGGGTTGAATGCTTATGTAAATTAGATATTTATTATTGCATTGGCAATTATTTTGTTAGTTTCTAAAAAAAACATGCCATTTCCACATTATGGGGATTATGTGTAGATCAGTGACAAAACATCTCAGTTTAATCCATTTTAAATTCAGGTTGTAACACAACAAAATGTGAAAAAGTCAAGTGGTGTGAATACTTTCTGAAGGCACTGTCGGTGCAGACAGAAGTAAGTCCTGCTAAATGCAGGCCCATGGGGGAAACAGGCCCAGATAAGAAGGCAGTTATGAGAAGGGAAAGCCTCTGCTGCTGGCCACCAAAAGACAAGCAAACGAGCTTCCTCCCATCCCTTCTGGTTAACTCCCCACGGAGTTGAGCTTAGGGGCGCTCATGGAGTGCCCATTGGGTATTATACAATTCCCCATCTAACCTCGACCAATTCTCCATCTAATCTCCGAGGGTCTTAATGGTTTGGTTCAATAACAATAATTATTAGCCTGACGGACAGCAGGGTCTGGTTTCAGGCAACTAGTGCACCCACTACGAGCAGGAGCGACAGGAAGGGTCATGCTGTTATCCTCTGTGGGGTATATAGATTACAGTAGATCTAGGTTCAAGCCTCAAAAACGTCAGAGTTGTATTCAGTTAGCAAGTTTCTGCTCTCCCACTCTATTTGTGGTAATAAACCTTTTGTTTATAGAAAACCTGCACGTGGTCATTCGAGGTATGGGATTTTGGCATTATCCACAGAATTGGCTTAAAAAAATCTAGCAACAGGCCAATTGGGAAACTCACATATGGCTCCGTTCAAAAATTATGTAACGCTATGTTTTAGGGATGTGCTAAGGGTGTAGCGGTTACCGGAAGCATGACACAATCACCTTGCACCGGCCGATGACGTAACCGGCGGGCGGTTACTTGCCCGGACGTGTCCGGAATTGCCTTGCCCGGGCGGACTCTCGATATACATACCATGCCCCGTTGAGAGGCGTGGCTGACTTATTTGCATACCACGCCCCGCCTGAGAGGCGTGGCTTTTGTGTGGTGAACTTTTGATATAAATTGCCGCCCGTGTTAACGGGCTATTCAGTGCTTTTGAGTTCTTTCGAGTTGAGCTAGAATAAATAGCTCAGTGAAACTTCGTTCCTGGTGTCGTCCATTTTGTCCGGCTTTATCATGCGAGCATAGCTCCACAATTGGTGACCCCTTTTCGAGAACACGGGGATGGAGTCATCTGCAGCTTTGAAGCTCCCTGGCTTCTGGGAATCACACGCAGCCGTCTGGTTCGCCCAGGCAGATTCTCTCTTCGCCCTGCGGAACATCACGGAGGATACGACACGCTACCACCATGTGGTCTCCGCGCTCAACGCCTCCACTGCTGCCCGGGGTCCTGAGCTTCCTACAGAACCCACCGAACGCCGACAAATACGGCGCGCTCAAAGGCCTACTCCTCGGTGCGTTTGGACTCACGGAGACCGAACGCGCGCGACAACTGCTCGACCTCCCGGAGCTGGGTGAGGCCCGTCCATCTGAGCGCATGGACCACATGCTGGCTCTACTCGGCGACCACAGCCCGGATTTCCTCTTCCGCGAGCTGTTCCTCCGGCAGCTACCCGGGCAGGTACGGTTAGCTTTGGCTAACTCGCCCATCATGGACCCTCGCGCCCTGGCCAAGGAGGCCGATAATTTTTTCTCAGCCAGGCGACACGTCGGAGCGGCCGCCTGGAAACCTGGGCCGACGGAGGCAACACCCGCGCCATGACCGGCGCCACCACCGGCCGAGTCAGCGCCACTGGCGGCAGCGGCCGCCGCGACGCCCCGTCGACCGAACCCGACGCGATCGCCAGAGCCTCCACCAGAGCGGACCATGTGCTACTACCACGCCAGGTTCGGGCAGAAGGCCAGAACGTGCCGCCCACCGTGCACTTTCGGCAGGTCGGGAAACGACTTTTGAGGCTCGCTGCCTGCCATGAGCGTCGGCCATTCAGGCAGCCTTCTGTTTATCATGGACACAGCGTCTGGGCAGCGTTTTTTGTGTGACACCGGTGCTCAGCTGAGCGTGATACCCGCCTCGGTGCAGGACAAACAGGCCGCGCTTTGCGGCCCCGCCTTGGTTGCCGCAAACGGCTCCTCCATCCGCACCTTCGGTTCGCGCAGCGTCGCACTCTGCTTCGGGGGCCAGCGCTTCAGGTGGGACTTCATCACGGCGAACGTGCCCATGGCCTTGCTGGGTGCAGACTTTCTGTGCACGCATGGGCTTTTGGTGGATGTCAGACGGCGTCGGCTCATCATCGCGGAGACCTTCAGCTCGCTCGCTTGCTCATTGAGCGGCTCCGCACCAACCAAGCTAGCCTGCACGCTCCCGGCCGCGGACGATTTCACCCAGCTGCTCGCCGAGTTTCCCGCCCTCACACAGCCGACGTTTTCGGCCGTCGCCGTCAAACACGGCGTCGAACACCAGATCCCGACCACAGGTCCACCGGTCTACGCCAGGGCTCGTCGCCTCGACCCGACCAAACTCGCCGTGGGGAAGGCGGAATTCGATGCGCTGGAGCGATTGAGCACAGTGCAGCGCTCGAATAGCGCGTGGGCCTCGCCCCTGCACATCGTGCCCAAACCGGGTGGCGGATGGCGACCATGCGGCGATTACCGCCACCTCAACGACGCCACCACCCCCGACCGGTACCCGATACCACACATACAGGACTTTTCCGCCCGTTTGGCAGGGCGGGTGGTCTTTTCCAAGATCGACCTCATTCGGGGCTACCAACAGGTACCCGTCCAGCCGGCCGACGTGCCGCAGACGGCGGTAATTACACCTTTTGGCCTCTTCGAGTTCCTTCGCATGCCGTTCGGCCTTAAGAACATGGCCCAGGCCTCACATCGGCTGATGCACAGCGTGCTGTGCGACCTCACCTTCCTTTTCGTCTACTTGGATGACATTCTGGTCGCCAGCACTTCCCGGGCGGAGCACCTCATCCACCTGCGCATGCTTTTTGAGCGCCTCGGCCAGCACAGCCTCATCATCAAGCCAGCGAAATGCCAGTTTGGCGTAACGGCAGTCGACTTCCTGGGGCACCGTATCACGAAGCGCGGGGCCGTCCCGCTGCCTACCAAGGTGGAGGCAGTCACAAGTTTCCTGCGCCCCCGCTCCATCAAGGCCCTACAGGAATTTTTGGGGCTGGTAAATTTATACCACAGGTTCGTGCCTCGCGCCGCAAAACTCATGAGCCCCCTGTACAAAGCCCTCCGGGGCAAGCCGGCCAAGCATGACGTCGCCTGGACCAAAGAGATGGACGAGGCATTCACGGGCGCTAAGCGGGCCCTCGCCAACGCGACCATGCTGGTGCACCCGGTGCTCGATGCACCCATCGCCCTCACCACGGACGCTTCTGACTACGCGGTGGGCGCCATGCATGAACAGTGGGTGAATGGGGCTTGGCAACCGCTGGCCTTCTTCAGCCGGCAGCTTCGCCCTAACAAGCGCAAGTATAGCGCTTTCGACCGCGAGCTCCTCGGCCTTTACCTGGCCGTTCGCCACTTCCGCCGTCTTTTAGAGGGCCGCCCGTTCATGGCGTTTGTGGACCACGAACCCCTGGTCTTCGCCATGGCCAAGGTTGCAGAGCCGTGGTCGGCCCGCCAGCAGCGCCACCTCTCCGCCGTGTCCGAATTTACGATGGACATCCGGCACGTCGCAGGCAAGGACAAAGCTGTGGCCGATTGCCTCTACAGGTCCGGTGCGAACGCCGTCCACCTCGGTGTGGACTTCGCCCACATGGCGGCCGACCAGACTGCCGACCCCACGGTGCAAGCCCTCCGGACAGCGGACACAGGCCTGCGGTTGGCCGACGTCCCCTTCTAGGACACAGGCACAGTTCTCCTGTGTGACGTTTCCCTGGGCCAACCTCGCCCCATCGTGCCCACCGGATGGCAGCGGCACATTTTTGACGTCCTCCACGGCCTTTCCCACCCGGGCCGGAAAGCGTCGCAGAAGCTCGTGGCAGCAAAGTTCGTCTGGCACGGGCTCCGTAAGGACGTCGGCGAATGGGCCAATGCCTGTGTCGCCTGCCAGCGCGCGAAGGTCCACCGGCACACCCAGGCCCCGTTGGCACCATTCGACGTGCCTGCGCGGCGCTTCAACCACGTCAATGTGGACCTGGTGGGACCCCTTCCCTCCTCATGGGGCTTCACCCACCTCCTCACGATGGTGGACAGGACCACCAGGTGGCCCGAGGCCGTCCCGTTGGCATCAACAACATCCGCCGACGTGGCGCAGGCCTTCATTGGCACCTGGATTGCCCGTTTAGGCGCCCCCTCGGACATCTCCTCCGACAGAGGCCCGCAATTCACCTCTGAGCTTTGGGGCGCGGTCACCCAGGCCTTGGGGGTCAAGCTACACCGCACCACGGCCTACCACCTCCAAGCCAATGGCTTGTGCGAGCGGTTCCACCGCTCGATGAAGGCCGCTCTCAGGGCCAGCCTCCAGGATGACGGTTGGGCCGACAGGCTCCCGTGGGTCCTATTGGGCCTCCGAACGGCCCCTAAAGAGGACCTCCAGGCTTCCACCGCCGAGCTGGTCTACGGCCAGCCACTGCGCGTGCCGGGCGAGTTCATCCGTGACGCCACCGGCCCCTGGTCCGCGGCTCGCCAACGCTCGGTCCTCCAGGAGGCCGCCAGGAGATTTGCCCCCGTGCCCACGTCCCACTACGGCTGCCCCCAACCCCACATCCCCCCAGCACTTCGCACTGCGGAGTACGTTTTTATCCGGAACGAGGCACACCAGGGACCACTCCGGCCACCGTACGATGGACCTTTCCGGTTCCTGAAGAGGGACGACAAATCGTTCATCATTGACATCGGCGGCAAACCGGACCGCATCTCCGTGGACCGCCTCAAGCCGGCCCATTTGGACCTCGACCAACCTCCACGGTTGGCCCTTCCTCCACGACGGGGCCGTCCCCCATCAACCAAGCCCCCCACCCGACCATCCACCGCCACCTACCACCCCTACACGAATCGCCAGGGGTCGTTTCGGCCGGGTCATCAAGACCCCCCTCAAACTGACTCTCCCGGTGCAAGTTCATTCTGTGGGGGCACATGTAGCGGTTACCGGAAGCATGACAAGCACCTTGCACTGGCCGATGACGTAACCGGTGGGCGGTTACTTGCCCGGGCTCGCCCGGACGTGTCCGGACTTGCCTTGCCCGGGCGGACTCTCGATTTGCATACCACGCCCCGTTGAGAGGCATGGCTGACCTATTTGCATACCACGCCCCGCCTGAGAGGCGTGGCTTATGTGGTGAACTTTTGATATAAATTGCCGCCCGTGTTAACGGGCTATTCAGTGCTTTTGAGGTCTTTCGAGTTGACCTCGAATAAATAGCACAGTTGTGGCGGACACAAAAGCCCACTGGCGTGGTGACATCATTCCACGCACCAAGTGGGCGGTGGCCACGCACCAGGGGTAGGCGTGGCCTCATGATATACACCGGGCGCCAAGCCCGGAAGAGTACAGTGTTACAGTGCAGTCTTATAATAAAGACGTTTATATGTTACCGCTTGTCCGCTTCCTCCTTGCTCACAAGCAGCGCGCGTAACGCCGCGCTTTACTGGTGACCCTCGACGTTGGATCTGCCGTAGCGATCCTTCCGAACACGACGCCATGGCAATGGCGATTAAACTTCCCGAATTTTGGGAGGCCCAGGCCGAGGTCTGGTTCGTTCAAGCCGAAGCCCAGTTTCAGCTTCGGCGCCTCACCAACGACGACCTGCGCTACTGCCATGTCGTCGCCTCCCTCGGGCCCGGCACGGCCGCTCGAGTTGTGTCCGTCCTTCGCCACCCACCGGACGGCCACAAGTACGAGACACTCAAGCGGCTACTCCTAGCCACGTTCGGCCTCACGGACGACGCACGTGCCGACCGCCTCCTGGATCTCCCCGAGCTCGGTGAGACGCGCCCGTCGGTCCGAATGGACCATATGCTGTCCCTGTTGGGCGACGAGGCCCCCGGTTCGCTATTCCGGGCGCTTTTCCGTCGCCAACTTCCAGCGCAGGTTCGCCTCGCGTTGGCCGGGACCGGGCTAACGGAACCCCGAGCATTGGCGGCCGAGGCGGACAAGTACTTCGCCGCTTCGGACACGCGGGCGAGCGTTGGCGTGGCCGTCACGGCCTTCGACGCTGATGTTCCACAGCATCATCTTCTACAGCACGCTGATGTTCCACAGCATCATCTTCTACAGCACGCTGATGTTCCACAGCATCATCTTCTACAGCACGCTGATGTTCCACAGCATCATCTTCTACAGCACGCTGTGGTTCAGCAGCATGCTGATACGCACCTCGTGAACGCCGCCACGCCCCGCCCACCGCCGCGGCGAAAACCGCCACCGCGGGGAAACCTGTCGACTCCACCGGCCTGGCGGAGCCAGCCGCGCTCCTCCAGCTCCACCACCTGGTGCCGGTTCCACGCCAAGTTCGGCCACGAAGCTCGGCGGTGTCATCCGCCGTGCTCCTTCAACGGGTCGGGAAATGCCCGGGCCGGCGCTCAATTGTGGCGATGAGCGCCGGCCGTTCGAGCAGCCTGCTGTTCATAACGGACACCTTCTCCGGGCGCCGTTACCTGTGCGACACGGGAGCACAGGTGAGTGTCATTCCCGCCGGCACGTCAGACAAGCACACCGCGGGTGGGGGCCCCGCGCTGCTTGCCGCGAACGGGACGCCCATCCGTACGTACGGAAAACGCTGCCTCTCTCTGCGGTTTGGAGGGCAGGTTTTCCGATGGACGTTCGTCACCGCCGACGTGCCCATGGCACTGCTTGGCGCGGACTTCCTGTGCGCTAATGGGCTCCTGGTCGACGTCAAGCGCAGACGGCTTGTCCAGGCCGAGACGTTCAGCTCGCTCGCATGTGCGTTGCCCAGCTCAACGAGCGGCTTGCCAAGCAGCTTGCCGAACGATTCGGTTCCGGCCACGTTGGTCTGTACGCTTCCGGCAGCGGACGCATTCACCCGCCTCCTCGCCGGCTTCCCGGCCCTCACGCGGCCCACCTTCTCGGCGGGGGCCGTCAAGCACGGGGTGGCCCATCACATCCCCACCGTCGGGCCACCGGTCTACGCCCGGGCACGCCGCCTCGAGCCGACGAAGCTGGCGGTGGCAAAAGCGGAGTTCGCTACCCTGGAGCGACTCGGCATCGTTCGGCGCTCAGAGAGTGCTTGGGCGTCGCCGCTGCACATCGTGCCGAAGCCCGGCGGGGGATGGCGACCGTGCGGGGACTATCGCCGTCTCAATGACGCCACGACTCCCGACCGCTACCCCGTCCCCCACATTCAGGACTTTTCCGCCCGTTTGGCGGGCAGGTCCTTCTTCTCGAAGGTGGACCTCATACGCGGCTACCATCAGGTCCCCGTCAGGCCGGAGGACGTCCCGAAGACGGCGGTCATCACGCCATTCGGACTCTTCGAGTTCCTGCGCATGCCCTTCGGTCTGAAGAATGCGGCTCAGGCGTTCCAGCGACTGATGGACAGCGTCCTGCGCGACTTGGATTTTGTCTACGTCTACCTGGACGATATCCTCGTCGCCAGCGCGTCCCGCGAAGAGCACCTACGCCACCTCCGCACGCTCTTCGAACGCCTGGGCCAGCATGGCCTGATTGTGAACCCCGCAAAGTGCCGGTTCGGCGCCGCCACAATCGATTTTCTGGGGCACCGTGTCACCAGGCACGGCGCCGTCCCCCTGCCGGCCAAGGTGGAGGCGGTGAAGGGGTTTCCGCGCCCCCGCACGATCAGAGGGCTGCAGGAGTTCCTGGGCATGGTGAACTTTTACCATCGGTTCCTGCCCCGTATCGCCCAGCTCCTGCGCCCCCTGCACGAAGCTCTCCGAGGTAAGCCGGGCAAAGGCGACGTTACCTGGACCGAGCAGATGGACACGGCGTTCACGGGCGCGAAGCTCGCCTTGGCTAACGCCACCATGCTCGCGCACCCGGCGCCCGATGCACCGATCGCCCTCACCACCGATGCCTTGGACTACGCGGTGGGCGCGGTGCACGAGCAATGGGTGCGTGGAGCTTGGCAACCGCTGGCGTTCTTTAGCCGGCAGCTTCGCCCGCCCGAACGCCGTTACAGTACCTTCGACCGCGAGTTGCTCAGACTTCACTTGGCGGTCAGGCACTTCCGCCATCTGCTCGAGGGCCGGGCGTTCACTGCCTTCGTCGACCACAAGCCGCTGATCTTCGCGATGGGCAAGGTCACCGAGCCGTGGTCGGCCCGGCAGCAGCGTCACCTCTCGGCCGTGTCCGAGTACACGACGGACATCCAGCACGTCGCGGGGAAGGACAACCCGGTGGCGGATTGCCTTTCCCGGGCCGTCGCCCACGCAGTCCACCTCGGCATCGACTATGCCCGGATGGCAGCGGACCAGGCCGCTGACCCCGACGTCCAGGCCTTGCGGACCGCCGTCACGGGCCTCCGCGTCACCGAGGTGCCGTTCGACGGCGCGGGGGCGGCCCTCTTGTGCGACGTCTCCCTCGGGCGTCCTCGCCCCATTGTACCCGCGGGCTGGCAGCGCCAGGTGTTTGACGCCATCCACGGCCTGTCCCACCCGGGCGCGAGGGCCTCCCAAAGGCTGATCGCCGACAAGTTCGTCTGGCATGGCCTCCGGAAGGCCGTCCGCGGCTGGGCCAGGACGTGCCTCGCGTGCCAGCGCGCCAAGGTGCACCGGCACACCCAGGCCCCGTTGGCCCCGTTCACGGTGCCGGAACGCCGGTTTGACCACGTCCACGTGGACCTGGTGGGACCTCTGCCCCCCTCGCGGGGTTTCACCTACGTCCTCACCATGGTGGACCGCACCACCCGGTGGCCGGAGGCCGTGCCCTTGGCGTCGACAACGGCGGCCGATGTCGTGCAGGCTTTCATCGCCACCTGGGTCGCCCGGTTCGGCGCCCCCTCAGACATCTCATCCGACCGCGGCCCCCAGTTCACCTCGGAGCTCTGGGGGGCGGTCGCGCAGGGGCTCGGGGTCCGGCTGCACCGAACCACGGCCTACCACCCCCAGGCTAACGGCCTGTGTGAGCGATTTCACCGCTCATTGAAGGCCGCGCTCCGGGCCACCCTCCGCGACGGCGGCTGGGTCGACAGGCTCCCCTGGGTCCTGCTGGGCCTCCGGACGGCGCCCAAGGAGGACCTGCGCGCATCCGCGGCGGAGTTGGTCTTCGGGCAACCGCTGCGGGTGCCGGGCGAGTTCCTCCCCGACTCCACGGCACCATGGTCCGCGGCACAGCAGCGCTCCGCTCTGCAAGAGACCGCCCAGAGGTTCGCCCCGGTGCCAACGGCATGCCACGGGCACCCACCGACGCACGTCGCCCCGGAGCTTCGCACGGCGGAGTACGTCTTCGTCCGCCACGATGCCCATCGGACACCACTGCGGCCCCCGTACAACGGGCCTTTCCGCGTGCTGGAGACCGGGGCGAAGCACTTCACCCTGGACATCGGCGGTACTCCTGACCGCGTTTCGGTAGACCGCCTCAAGCCGGCCCACCTCGATGTGGACCATCCACCGCCAGTGGCCCGACCCCCACGTCGGGGCCGCCCTCCTGCGGGCGGACCCCCGGCACCGCCCAGCCCTGCCGCCACGGCGCCCCCCGGTCCTGCACCCATCCCAGGGGCAGCCAGGGGCATCCCACCTGGTATCCCTGCACCCCAGACGCCGCCGATCGCCAGGGGGCGCTTCGGCTGGGTCATTCGTCTGCCCCGCAAACTGGCCCTCCAGGTGCGCGGGAATTCTGGGGGGGCGCGTGTGGCGGACACAAAAGCCCACTGGCGTGGTGACATCATTCCACGCACCAAGTGGGCGGTGGCCACGCACCAGGGGTAGGCGTGGCCTCATGATATACACCGGGCGCCCAGCCCGGAAGAGTACAGTGTTACAGTGCAGTCTTATAATAAAGACGTTTATATGTTACCGCTTGTCCGCTTCCTCCTTGCTCACAAGCAGCGTGCGTAACGCCGCGCTTTACAGTGAAACTTCGTTCCTGGTGTCGTCCATTTTGTCCGGCTTTATCGTGCGAGCATAGCTCCACAAGGGCTTGATTAAACCTAATAATCTAACACTCGACCCAAACAATGCTGATGGAAATCTGATGCAACAAAGCCAGACAGTGTATAATCAGTAGAGGCCTATAATCGGCCTGATGTGCTCGGCACACCAGGAAACAAGATGGCGGCCATATAATTTTTTTTTTTAAGAGAGAAAGGTGCTTCCAACCAGAAAATAAAACTAGATCTACATCGCAAATTTTAACAAAAAAGCAAGAGGTGACATCTCAGTGTCGGGTGACGTTTCACCTGCTTCACAGCAGGCTTCCTCAGGCAAATCAACCCTGAGCATCGGCACATACCAAGTTTTTATTCACAACGTGACCGTTTCCGGTCGAGGTGAGATGGAGGAGTTTTTTTTTTATTGTTGCAAACCTCAAACCAGGGTCCCCACGCATTTCTTATGGAAGAATTCCTGGGTTTTTTTCATGCAAAATTTTCATTTTTCAAGGTTACATTTTTCGACAGAAAATACAGTGAATATATGTTATAGTTATTACCATTAGTTTTCCAAGCTCGTGGCACAAACAGTAGCAGACATGATAAAATGTTGATGCGCCAAAACAGGTTGATGCCGAAGCACACATTAACATTTAACAGTTTGAAGTATTGTTACTGAGATAAATGCTTATACGAGGTAATTTTGCCTTATTTTCATCCAATTCTGTTCTATGCTTGTGTTTCTCTGCTTTAGGTGGGTCTTGGCTGGGTTGTTGATCCTAATCCGCGAAGATAAAACAATACATGCAGCACGTGCTACTAAAATACGCAATTTGGTGTTTGTCTGTCTGTCTGACGATTTTTGACCGCGATACATTTGGTCGTTATTCATCCAATCTCAGCCAAACCTGACAGGATGATAAAGGGCCACCCAATGCAGGTTGTAGCACACTCATTTGCATGCCCCACTCCCCAAGGGGTTTTCCCCCGCCAATTGGATTGCGTTTTGAGGTGTATAATCCGTGTTAAGATAGCTATATCGTAACGTTTTTCCAAGGACACTTCTAATAACAACGCTAATTACAATAGCATAATATTAATGTTATTACAAAACGATATTAATACTTATAATATCCTACCTCCCCAAGAGGGTTTTCCTCCTTGAACAATTGCCGTGTTAACGAGTATAAACATCTTATCGTGCCATAAGCACCGAGTCCTACCAGAAGTAAAAAATATTATAAACCACAAACACGTATGATTACCTTTGAAATAGTCGCTGCTGCTGTTTATCACGAAACTGAAAGGGAGGAAACGGAGGATGTGTTCAGTTACCTAGCTGCTAGCTAGTGCTTGCCAAGCCAGCCGTTCCTTATTGACAGTTTTGAATGGAGTGCTTGCTCGAATGTTTGAAACACTTTTTTTTTTTCTTCTTTTTTGTTGTTGTGTGTACAGAGTCGAGGCTCGTGAAAGAGCTAACATTTATCAAACAAACAAGCAAACAAAGTATATAAAAAGGGGAACGGTCGACAAGATGGGGAGAGAAGGGGAGGAAGCACACAAACACAACATTTGAGAGCAGGGACATCGGGAGATGTTTTTGGAGGGAGAGGGCCTGGGGGGAGGCAGGATAGGTATAAAACGCAAGGACACCAAGGACTTCCAGGAAAGAAGTCAAAAGTCACCTCAAAAAAGTGGCTTTGGGGTGAAATTAGCGGGGGTAGAAAAGATCAAGGTTTTGGATTGGGGAAGATAAGAGATGGTGGTGAACAGCCGTTTTAAAGACCTGGAGGGAGGAGTGGGATTGAAGAGAGTGAGGGAGTTTGTTCCAGAGGCGGGAGAAAAGAGGAATGAAGGAGTGAAGGTGAGCAGAGAGTCTTGATTTTGGCAGTTTAACCATAAGAGGGTTGCAGGCAGATCTTGTGCGACCTGCAGGAATATTTGGGGGACAGAGCCCAGACAGAGCTGGGGGAGCAAGGCCGGAGAGGAGTCGGTAGAAGACAGAAAGACCATCTACCTGACTGCAGTGAGTGAGTGAAAGGCCCTCGGAGATAGCGTCATCGCGGGAGATTACAATGATTCTGAACGCTTTGGTTTCAACAGCGTGAAGACGAGCTAGGTGTGAGGCAGGAGCACCAGCCCAGAGGGGAGAGCAGTACTCCATTGAGCTGCGGATGAAAGCCTTGTATGTGGTGAGGAGCTCAGGTGTGCCAAGGAAGGACTTCACACGACGGAGGATGCCCAGTCGGCGACTGGCTTTGGAGGCCAGCTTGGAAATGTGGTTTTCCCAGGAAAGATCATGGCAGATAGTGAGACCCAAAAGCTTGAGTGACAGAACTTCTTGGAGAGGATTATTCAGAAAGTAGATAGGAGGGTTGTCCAGTCAGTCTTTTCGGAGAGACATCGTAAGAGTGTGAGATTTGTCAGGATTGAAAGACATTTTCCACTTGTTTGCCCAGTCTGTGATTTTATCCAGGTCTGCAGAGAGTGAGGAGGCTGCAGACTGCCGATCTGAGGGATGAGGAATGGAGCGGCAGAGAGTGGAGTCATCAGCAAAGAGATAGAGAGGATTTTCAAGAGAGTCAGAGAGATCATTGATGAAGACCAGAAAAAGCACAGGGCCCAGAACACTGCCTTGGGGAACTCCAGCCTGAACAGGAAGAGGAGATGAGAGAAACCCATTCAGGGCCACACGTTGACGAAGACTAGAGAGGAAGTCCGCCAGCCATGCGTGGAGATTTCCATGGATACCAAAGGAGGAGAGTCTGGTGAGCAGAGCGGGGTGCCAGACCGTATCGAAGGCACGTGATATGTCGAGGGTGACAGCTATAATTTCCTGTTTGGCATTGAGGACCTCCATCCATTGTTGAGACAGTAGAAGCAGCATGTCCAGAGTAGAGTGACCTGGTCTGAAACCAAATTGATGGTCAGAGATCAAGCCATTGGAGAAGAGGAAAGATTTCATATCCGAAGCAATGATGGATTCCATGACTTTGCTGATAATTGGGAGAAGGCTGATTGGTCTGTACTTGCTAGGATCTGTTTTTGCACCTTTTCTGTGCAAAGCGGTGATGTTGGCTGATTTCCAAGCAGATGGCAGTTGATCTTGAGCAAAAGAGAAGGTGAAGAGAACAGAGAGAGGGAGTGAAAGAGCGGAAGAACAGGATTTTAGGACCCGTGGGCTGATGCCGTCAGGTCCAGTTGCAGAATCAGAGTCGAGGGTTGACAGAAACTTTTCCACCTTGTCAGGAGGAAAGGACACGGAGTCCAGGAGCAGTTGGGTACGACTGGGTATGGTGGGTACAGAGAGGGATGGGTTTGGGCACAAGATTTAGAGGCAAACACAGAGTTGAGGCATTCAGCTTTTTCACGTGCGGAGTCAGCTGTGTAGCCGTTTGAGGTAAGGGAGGGGATGGAGGGGGAACAAACACCAGAAACAGATTTGATCAGACGCCACCAGGATTTGGAAGAGGGAGACGGAGAAGAAGAGAGTTCGGTCTTGAGAACGGAGAGATATTGTTTCCTGGCTCTCCTGAGGGTGGTCACACACTTGTTTCGGGTTTTGTGAAAGGAAATGAGATTTCCTTCCGTTGGATTTGCTTTCCAGGAGACGAAGGCAAGTTGTTTCTGGGCAACAGCCTCACCACAAGATTCCGTGTACTATGGACGGGAGGAAGGGTATGACAACTGAAGACGAGATGGGATAAATCGGTGCATGAGAGAGAGCAATTTACTTTGGAAGAATTCCCAGGATGAGTTGATGTCAGAGGTGGTGGAGATGGGAGACCAGTCCAGATGATTGATGGCTGCTTGAAGACCGTGCCAGTTGGCCTGAGTGAAATGCCAGACTCGTAGACACTGAGCAGGCTCCCTGAGAATGGTCAGAGAGATGTCCACTTTAACAAGGACATGATCAGATGATCCGATTGGAGCAGAAGAAGAGCAGCAGACATTTTCAGGGAAGTTAGTCATAACCAAGTCCAGAAGAGAAGATGCTCCGTTGACTGAGATCCGGGTCGGGAAATTGACAGATTGTGTCAGTCCCAGTGAGTCGCAGAAGTCCTTTGCTGAGGAGCCATGGCTGGTGAGAGAGGTACCCACACCCAGCCAACTGGCATGGTGACAATTGAAATCACCACATATGAGGAAGAGAGAGTTGGGATGAGTAGATAGAAGTGGGTCCATATTATCAGACAGCGAGATGTAGATGGAGTCATCACTGTTTGGTGGACGGTACAACACACATATGAACAAGAGGTGGGAGCGAAGGGGAAGCCGTAGCCAGAGGTATTCCTGGGGGTGAGGTGGAGAGAGTGCAGTGCAGGGCGAGTGAGGAAGAGAGTTTTTGATAAAGATAGCAACCCCACCTCCAGGACGAGGCTCAGGTCTATCATACCGGAGGAGGGAGTAACCCGGGAGAGATACTAAGGAATCAGAGACATCATGAAGGAGGAAAGTTTCTGTTGAGCAGATCACGTCTGGTTTGACAGAAGCAACCTGTATGGAGAGATTAGTTAAGTTTGAACGAAGGCCCCGGATGTTTGAGGTCCATACCATTAATGAAGAGGAAGGGGGAGCATCGGATACAGAACAGGGGGGAGGAGGGGTAGGGTAAGATGTGGAAGAGGTGGAAGAGGTAGCGAGAGCTGTTGAAGGTGTGTCAGAGATTTCAGAATAGCTCGGAGAAAGGGAAGGATGGGGCGGACAAAAGGTTTGATGGTGATTCGGTGAGGCACAATGAGGTGTTATTTGAGGAGGGGGAAGAGCGAGGCGGAAGGTTGGGGGAGATGGAGGTGAGAGTTGGAAGGGGGAAGAAGCGGGGAGGACGCTTTGAGGAGGGGGAGTGAGAGGGGGGAAATTGAGAAGAAATGAGGGTGGGGAGATTTGAAGGGGAGGGGCGAGGGGGGAGTTTGGGAGGGAAGGGACAAGGGGAGGGATTTGAAAGGGATGGGATATGGGGGAGATTTGGAGGGGAGGGGTGAGGGAGGAGTCTAGGAGGGGAGGGGCGAGGGGGAGTCTTGGAGGGGAGGAGTGAGGGGGTAGTTTAGGAGGGAGGGGGCAAGGGGGGAGATTTGAAAGGGATGGGTGATGGGGAGGATTAGGAGGGGAGGGGAAAGGGGGAAGATTTAAAAGGGATGGGTGATGGGGAAGATTTGGAGGGGAGGGGTGATGGGGAAGATTTGGAGGGGAGGGGTGAGATTGGATTTAGAAAGTGTACGATTAATGGGAAACGAACATTTATTGCAAAATGAGTTTCTTGTGACCTTCGAGTTAAAAATACGTTTAAGGACGCTGGATGGAGGATGGAGTGCAGGAGAGTTTAGGGAATGTAGAAAAAAGGCACTATAGGAGATGGAATTTTTTTTTGGGATGAATAGATTTGGTGAGCAAGTCGAAAGCAGCCTTTTAAAGAAGAAGAAAAAGGTGTTATAATATATGACGGAATACAGAACTTGAGGGGAAAGTGTAAACATTGAAGGTTAATAACAGTGAAAACTATCTGGGGAAATGGGGGAGAAACACATGGTCGAAGAACGAACGAACGAATAAGAATGAATAAACGAATGAGAACAAAGAATAAGAACAGAGAAGGGAAAAATTTTATTTTTTTTTGAGTTGAGATTTACACAAGGAAGTAGGCTTTGGGGTGAAAAGACTGGGAAAGCAGAGAACGAAAGTTATTGGATCACAAACGACGGACCGCTGAGAGAAAAACAAAGCCTCAAGGTTGTACACTGTACAAGGCCTCAAGACACGACACGAATTAACACGATTTTCAATCCAGGTATGAAAGATTTGCACCAAAATCTTCCTCGGGACACAATATACGTACACACACCATAAAATAAATACAGTTATAACGAAAATACAAATGGGAACAATTACTTAACTTCGATTTCAAATCGATCGCGACGTGGCAAACAGACGATTAATTTATCTAATTTAGAGGACTTGGCGAGACTTGGCGATCTCTCCACAAGAAACTGGATAAATGAGCAACACTCCTCCCCTCCCCCCATTCCCGATGTTATTGAGGCCCAACCGTAGATCTGCTGTAATCTATATATCCCCGAGAGGAATGACCGTTCCTTCCCCCCATATACCTCACCCCTCCTTTGATAAAATGTCGGGTCTTTATAAATGTCTTTGACATTTATAAAGATAAAAGATAAAATATAAAATGTCTTTGATAAAATAAAAAATGTCAGGAAGAACCCAGATAGATAGACTTGAGCAGTTACTACCCAGGATCAAACGCAGCAACACGTACAAACTACCAGAGGTCCATCAGTGGGAAAGCACAGTCCACACAGCATCAGGATTTGGCACAAACATAATCAAACGGAAACCAAATACTGCATTGGAGTCATCAGAAGGATCCTGAATAAGTAAAGAGCAAAGATGGAGTCATCAGGAGGAACCAGAAGAGAGCAAAGATGGAGTCATCAGGAGGAACCAGAAGAGGTAAAGAGCAAAGATGGAGTCATCAGGAGGAACCAGAAGAGGGCAAAGATGGAGTCATCAGGAGGAACCAGAAGAAGTAAAGAGCAAAGATGGAGTCATCAGGAGGGACCAGAAGAGAGCAAAGATGGAGTCATCAGGAGGAACCAGAAGAGGTAAAGAGCAAAGATGGAGTCATCAGGAGGAACCAGAAGAGAGCAAAGATGGAGTCATCAGGAGAAACCAGAAGAGGTAAAGAGCAAAGATGGAGTCATCAGGAGGAACCAGAAGAGAGCAAAGATGGAGTCATCAAGAGGAACCAGAAGAGGTAAAGAGCAAAGATGGAGTCATCAGGAGGAACCAGAAGAGAGCAAAGATGGAGTCATCAGGAGGAACCAGAAGAGGTAAAGAGCAAAGATGGAGTCATCAGGAGGAACCAGAAGAAGCAAAGAGCAAAGATGGAGTCATCAGGAGGCACCAGAAGAGAGCAAAGATGGAGTCATCAGGCGGAACCAGAAGAGGTAAAGAGCAAAGATGGAGTCATCAGGAGGAACCATAAGAGAGCAAAGATGGAGTCATCAGGAGGAACCAGAAGAGGTAAAGAGCAAAGATGGAGTCATCAGGAGGAACTAGAAGAGAGCAAAGATGGAGTCATCAGGAGGAACCAGAGGAGGTAAAGAGCAAAGATGGAGTCATCAGGAGGAACCAGAAGAAGTAAAGAGCAAAGATGGAGTCATCAGGAGGCACCAGAAGAGAGCAAAGATGGAGTCATCAGGAGGAACCAGAAGAGGTAAAGAGCAAAGATGGAGTCATCAGGAGGAACCAGAAGAGAGCAAAGATGGAGTCATCAGGAGGAACCAGAAGAGGTAAAGAGCAAAGATGGAGTCATCAGGAGGCACCAGAAGAGAGCAAAGATGGAGTCATCAGGAGGAACCAGAAGAGGTAAAGAGCAAAGATGGAGTCATCAGGAGGAACTAGAAGAGAGCAAAGATGGAGTCATCAGGAGGAACCAGAAGAAGTAAAGAGCAAAGATGGAGTCATCAGGAGGAACCAGAAGAAGTAAAGAGCAAAGATGGAGTCATCAGGAGGCACCAGAAGAGAGCAAAGATGGAGTCATCAGGAGGATCCTGAATAAGTAAAGAGCAAAGATGGAGTCATCAGGAGGAACCAGAAGAGGTAAAGAGCAAAGATGGAGTCATCAGGAGGCACCAGAAGAGAGCAAATATGGAGTCATCAGGAGGAACCAGAAGAGGTAAAGAGCAAAGATGGAGTCATCAGAAGGAGCATGGATAGGATTCGGGTTTCAGCTGCTACTCCTCTACCCTCAACCCCTTCCAGGTGTAGCCAAGTGAACCTTATAGAAAATGTTCTGCAAAAATTCACTTCTCAGACGGACTGATCACGAAAGAGACATAAAGAGTAAAAGAGATAAAAGAAAAGAACCACAGCTTGCCATTTAATAAGATGTGTAAAGGTTTAACTACAGACTTTGATGAGAGTTAGTTTGCTGCTATTTGCATAATTGTAATCAAACATAAAACCGATAAACTCCTCAATTCTATAACCTTAGGTGTTATGAGTACATCATTTGTCTTTGTTGCGGTCGATTCTTTCATCATGTCGAGGCAGAGTTTGCCAACTGGAACATCTGGAGGTAGAGCAGCCTGTCATCCCGCTTTCAAAACCTGTTTCATTTGTGTCGATCAATTAAGCAAAATTCAAAATGCGCCAAGAGATCTTAACTCAAAGCAAGCGAATGTGCCATGAGCGATCCAACTCACACTGACACAGAGCACGGTTCATACATTTTAACTCCTGGTATTGGACAGACACGAGTTTGCTGTATGAACATGCCATCTGAGCATCATGTGCCTTACATGATTTTGCACCAGCAGTAGAGTTATTTAAATAAATCTGCTCTGATAAACGCAAAGTACCATTGGTGTGTATGGAAGGGGGAGGAAGGATGGTAAATTGTATTTTTCACATTTGTATTTACATAAATTAGTTAGGAAATCGAAAATAAAATCTTAAAATGTACATAAATTATGCTGAAATCTATATATCTTGGTTCTTCCCAACATCTTTCTAGGGCTAGGAGTTAGGGCTAGGAGTTAGGGCTAGGAGTTAGGGCTAGGAGTTAGGGCTAGGAGTTAGGGCTAGGAGATAGGGCTAGGAGTTAGGGCTAGGAGTTAGGGCTAGGAGATAGGGCTAGGAGTTAGGGCTAGGAGTTAGGGCAAGGAGTTAGGGCTAGGATATAGGGCTAGGATATAGGGCTAGGAGTTAGGGCTAGGAGTTAGGGCTAGGAGTTAGGGCTAGGAGTTAGGGCTAGGAGTTAGGGCTAGGAGTTAGGGCTAGCAGTTAGGGCTAGAATATAGGGCTAGGAGTTAGGGCTAGGATATAGGGCTAGGAGTTAGGGCTAGGAGTTAGGGCTAGGAGTTAGGGCTAGGAGTTAGGGCTAGGAGTTAGGGCTAGGAGTTAGGGCTAGGAGTTAGGGCTAGGAGTTAGGGCTAGGAGTTAGGGCTAGGAGTTAGGGCTAGGAGATAGGGCTAGGAGTTAGGGCTAGGAGTTAGGGCTAGGAGTTAGGGCTCGGAGATAGGGCTAGGAGATAGGAGATAGGGCTAGGATTTAGGGCTAGGAGTTAGGGCTAGGAGTTAGGGCTAGGAGTTAGGGCTAGGAGATAGGGCTAGGAGTTAGGGCTAGGAGTTAGGGCGAGGAGTTAGGGCGAGGAGTTAGGGCGAGGAGTTAGGGCTAGGAGTTAGGGCTAGGAGATAGGGCAAGGAGATAGGGCTAGGAGTTAGGGCTAGGAATTAGGGCTAGGAGATAGGGCTAGGAGATAGGGCTAGGAGATAGGGCTAGGAGTTAGGGCTAGGATATAGGGCTAGGAGTTAGGGCTAGGAGATAGGGCAAGGAGATAGGGCAAGGAGATAGGGCTAGGAGTTAGGGCTAGGAGTTAGGGCTAGGATATAGGGCTAGGAGATAGGAGATAGGGCTAGGAGTTAGGGTTAGGAGCTAGGAGATAGGAGATAGGGCTAGGAGCTAGGAGATAGGGCTAGGAGATAGGGTTAGGAGCTAGGAGATAGGGCTAGGAGTTAGGGCTAGGAGTTAAGGCTAGGAGATAGGGCTAGGAGATAGGGCTAGGAGATAGGGCTAGGAGATAGGGCTAGGAGTTAAGGCTAGGAGATAGGGCTAGGAGCTAGGAGATAGGGCTAGGAGATAGGGCTAGGAGTTAGGGCTAGGAGTTAAGGCTAGGAGATAGGGCTAGGAGATAGGGCTAGGAGATAGGGCTAGGAGTTAAGGCTAGGAGATAGGGCTAGGAGCTAGGGCTAGGAGTTAGGGCTAGGAGATAGGGCTAGGAGATAGGAGATAGGGCTAGGAGTTAAGGCTAGGAGATAGGGCTAGGAGCTAGGAGATAGGGCTAGGAGTTAAGGCTAGGAGATAGGGCTAGGAGATAGGGCTAGGAGTTAAGGCTAGGAGATAGGGCTAGGAAATAGGACTAGGAGTTAGGGCTAGGAGTTAGGGCTAGGAGCTAGGGCTAGGAGTTAGGGCTAGGAGATAGGGCTAGGAGATAGGGCTAGGAGTTAAGGCTAGGAGATAGGGCTAGGAGCTAGGAGATAGGGCTAGGAGATAGGGCTAGGAGTTAGGGCTAGGAGATAGGGCTAGGAGATAGGGCTAGGAGATAGGGCTAGGAGCTAGGAGTTAGGGCTAGGAGTTAAGGCTAGGAGATAGGGCTAGGAGATAGGGCTAGGAGATAGGGCTAGGAGTTAAGGCTAGGAGATAGGGCTAGGAGATAGGACTAGGCGTTAGGGCTAGGAGTTAGGGCTAGGAGCTAGGGCTAGGAGTTAGGGCTAGGAGTTAGGGCTAGGAGTTAGGGCTAGGAGTTAGGGCTAGGAGATAGGGCTAGGAGATAGGGCTAGGAGTTAAGGCTAGGAGATAGGGCTAGGAGATAGGGCTAGGAGATAGGGCTGGGAGATAGGACTAGGAGTTAGGGCTCGGAGTTAGGGCTGGGAGATAGGACTAGGAGTTAGGGCTCGGAGTTACGGCTAGGAGATAGGGCTAGGAGTTAGGGCTAGGAGATAGGGCTAGGAGATAGGGCTAGGAGATAGGGCTAGGATATAGGGCTAGGAGTTAGGGCTAGGAGTTAGGGCTAGGATATAGGGCTAGGATATAGGGCTAGGAGTTAGGGCTAGGATATAGGGCTAGGAGTTAGGGCTAGGAGTTAGGGCTAGGAGTTAGGGCTAGGAGTTAGGGCTAGGAGTTAGGGCTAGGAGTTAGGGCTAGGAGTTAGGGCTAGCAGTTAAGGCTAGAATATAGGGCTAGGAGTTAGGGCTAGGATATAGGGCTAGGAGTTAGGGCTAGGAGTTAGGGCTAGGAGTTAGGGCTAGGAGTTAGGGCTAGGAGTTAGGGCTAGGAGTTAGGGCTAGGAGTTAGGGCTAGGAGTTAGGGCTAGGATATAGGGCTAGGAGTTAGGGCTAGGAGATAGGGCAAGGAGATAGGGCTAGGAGTTAGGGCTAGGAGTTAGGGCTAGGATATAGGGCTAGGAGTTAGGGCTAGGAGTTAGGGCTAGGAGTTAGGGCTAGGAGTTAGGGCTAGGATTTAGGGCTAGGAGTTAGGGCTAGCAGTTAAGGCTAGAATATAGGGCTAGGAGTTAGGGCTAGAATATAGGGCTAGGAGATAGGGCTAGGAGTTAGGGCTCGGAGATAGGGCTAGGAGATAGGAGATAGGGCTAGGATTTAGGGCTAGGAGTTAGGGCTAGGAGTTAGGGCTAGGAGTTAGGGCTAGGAGTTAGGGCTAGGAGATAGGGCTAGGAGATAGGGCTAGGAGTTAGGGCTCGGAGATAGGGCTAGGAGATAGGAGATAGGGCTAGGAGATAGGGCTAGGAGCTAGGAGATAGGGCTAGGAGCTAGGAGATAGCGCTCGGAGATAGGGTTAGGAGCTAGGAGTTAGGGCTAGGAGTTAGGGCTAGAAGTTAGGGCTAGAAGTTAGGGCTAGGAGTTAGGGCTAGGAGTTAGGGCTAGGAGTTAAGGCTAGGAGATAGGGCTAGGAGATAGGGCTAGGAGATAGGGCTAGGAGTTAAGGCTAGGAGATAAGGCTAGGAGCTAGGAGATAGGGCTAGGAGATAGGGCTAGGAGATAGGGCTAGGAGCTAGGAGATAGGGCTAGGAGATAGGGTTAGGAGCTAGGAGATAGGGCTAGGAGTTAGGGCGAGGAGTTAAGGCTAGGAGATAGGGCTAGGAGATAGGGCTAGGAGATAGGGCTAGGAGTTAAGGCTAGGAGATAGGGCTAGGAGCTAGGAGATAGGGCTAGGAGATAGGGCTAGGAGTTAGGGCTAGGAGTTAAGGCTAGGAGATAGGGCTAGGAGTTAAGGCTAGGAGATAGGGCTAGGAGCTAGGAGATAGGGCTAGGAGTTAGGGCTAGGAGTTAAGGCTAGGAGATAGGGTTAGGAGTTAGGGCTAGGAGTTAAGGCTAGGAGATAGGGCTAGGAGATAGGGCTAGGAGTTAAGGCTCGGAGATAGGGCTAGGAGTTAGGGCTAGGAGTTAAGGCTAGGAGATAGGGCTAGGAGATAGGGCTAGGAGCTAGGAGATAGGGCTAGGAGTTAAGGCTAGAAGATAGGGCTAGGAGTTAGGGCTAGGAGTTAAGGCTAGGAGATAGGGCTAGGAGCGAGGAGATAGGGCTAGGAGTTAAGGCTAGGAGATAGGGCTAGGAGATAGGGCTAGGAGTTAAGGCTAGGAGATAGGACTAGGAGTTAGGGCTAGGAGTTAGGGCTAGGAGTTAGGGCTAGGAGCTAGGGCTAGCAGATAGGGCTAGGAGTTAGGGCTAGGAGATAGGGCTCGGAGATAGGGCTAGGAGCTAGGCGATAAGGCTAGGAGATAGGGCTAGGAGTTAGGGCTACGAGTTAAGGCTCGGAGATAGGGCTAGGAGATAGGTCTAGGAGTTAAGGCTACGAGATAGGGCTAGGAGATAGGGCTAGGAGCTAGGAGTTAGGGCTAGGAGTTAGGGCTAGGAGTTAAGGCTAGGAGATAGGGCTAGGAGTTAGGGCTAGGAGTTAAGGCTAGGAGATAGGGCTAGGAGTTAGGGCTAGGAGATAAGGCTAGGAGATCGGGCTAGGAGATAGGGCTAGGAGTTAAGGCTAGGAGATAGGGCTTGGAGTAAGGAGATAGGGCTAGGAGTTAAGGCTAGGAGATAGGGCTAGGAGATAGGGCTAGGAGTTAAGGCTAGGAGATAGGGCTAGGAGATAGGACTAGGAGTTAGGGCTAGGAGTTAGGGCTAGGAGTTAGGGCTAGGAGCTAGGGCTAGGGCTAGGAGTTAGGGCTAGGAGATAGGGCTCGGAGATAGGGCTAGGAGTTAAGGCTAGGAGATAGGGCTAGGAGTTAGGGCTAGGATTTAGGGCTAGGAGTTAGGGCTAGGAGCTAGGGCTAGCAGATAGGGCTAGGAGTTAGGGCTAGGAGATAGGGCTCGGAGATAGGGCTAGGAGTTAAGGCTAGGAGATAGGGCTAGGAGCTAGGCGATAAGGCTAGGAGATAGGGCTAGGAGTTAGGGCTACGAGTTAAGGCTAGGAGATAGGGCTAGGAGATAGGGCTAGGAGTTAAGGCTACGAGATAGGGCTAGGAGATAGGGCTAGGAGCTAGGAGTTAGGGCTAGGAGTTAGGGCTAGGAGTTAAGGCTAGGAGTTAAGGCTAGGAGTTAAGGCTAGGAGATAGGGCTAGGAGTTAGGGCTAGGAGTTAAGGCTAGGAGATAGGGATAGGAGTTAGGGCTAGGAGATAAGGCTAGGAGATAGGGCTAGGAGATAGGGCTAGGAGTTAAGGCTAGGAGATAGGGCTTGGAGCTAGGAGATAGGGCTAGGAGTTAAGGCTAGGAGATAGGGCTAGGAGATAGGGCTAGGAGTTAAGGCTAGGAGATAGGGCTAGGAGATAGGACTAGGAGTTAGGGCTAGGAGTTAGGGCTAGGAGTTAGGTCTAGGAGCTAGGGCTAGGGCTAGGAGTTAGGGCTAGGAGATAGGGCTCGGAGATAGGGCTAGGAGTTAAGGCTAGGAGATAGGGCTAGGAGTTAGGGCTACGAGTTAAGGCGAGGAGATAGGGCTAGGAGATAGGGCTAGGAGTTAAGGCTAGGAGATAGGGCTAGGAGATAGGGCTAGGAGCTAGGAGTTAGGGCTAGGAGTTAAGGCTAGGAGATAGGGCTAGGAGATAGGGCTAGGAGCTAGGAGTTAGGGCTAGGAGTTAGGGCTAGGAGATAGGGCTAGGAGATAGGGCTAGGAGATAGGGCTAGGAGTTAGGGCTAGGAGTTAGGGCTAGGAGTTAGGGCTAGGAGTTAGGGCTAGGAGATAGGACTAGGAGTTCGGGCTAGGAGCTATGGCTAGGAGTTATGGCTAGGAGTTACGGCTAGGAGATAGGGCTAGGAGTTAGGGCTAGGAGATAGGGCTAGGAGATAGGGCTAGGAGTTAGGGGTAAGACTTAGGGCTAGGAGTTAGGGCTAGAAGTTAGGGCTAAGAGTTAGGGCTAGGAGTTAGGGCTAGGAGTTAGGGCTAGGAGTTAGGGCTAGGAGTTAGGGCTAGGAGTTAGGGCTAAGAGTTAGGGCTAAGACTTAGGGCTAGGAGTTAGGGCTAGGAGTTAGGGCTAGGAGTTAGGGCTAGGAGTTAGGGCTAGGAGTTAGGGCTAGGAGTTAGGGCTAGGAGTTAGGGCCAGGAGTTAGGGCTAAGACTTAGGGCTAAGAGTTAGGGCTAGGAGCTAGGGCTAGGAGTTAGGGCTAGGAGTTAGGGCTAGGAGTTAGGGCTAGGAGTTAGGGCTAGGAGTTAGGGCTAGGAGTTAGGGCTAGGAGTTAGGGCTAAGACTTAGGGCTAGGAGTTAGGGCTAGGAGTTAGGGCTAAGACTTAGGGCTAGGAGTTAGGGCTAGGAGTTAGGGCTAAGACTTAGGGCTAGGAGTTAGGGCTAGGAGTTAGGGCTAGGAGTTAGGGCTAGGAATTAGGGCTAGGAGTTAGGGCTAGGAGTTAAGGCTAAGACTTAGGGCTAGGAGTTAGGGCTAGGAGCTAGGGATCTTTGTTCCTATCACATTTCTTTCTACTTTTTCATATTTCTCCCTATTCATTCTATTTCTTGCTTCTACTTTATTTCTCTCTTTCTTCATCTGTCTGTCCAAGGAGAAGTGAATTCTTGCAGAGATTTTTCTGGAAGGTTCACTTGGCAGCGCCTGGATGGGTTTGAGGGTTGAGGGGTAATGGCTGAAACCCGAATCTGATCCAGGTTCCTCCTGAAGACTCCATCTTTGCCCTTTGCTTATTCGGGTTCCTTCTGATGACTGAAATGTCGTATTTGGTTTTCCGTTTCATTATTATAATATTGGAATTTCACCTGAGACGATGTCATTGATCTATTAATCCTTTTGGCATTCAATACTTCTCAGCAAACCCTCTCTTGTGACGTAGGCAAAAAAGGGCACCACCAACAACAGCAAATGCCTGATCCAGGTTTCAGGTGTGAAGTTTCACGTCTGGTCTTCCTCTGGTACTATGCTTGTACGTAATGCGCACCAGGTAGTAAATACTGTTACGGGGTAAATGGGGAATTGATTATAATAGTTATTTCTTGGTGCATGTTAGCATAAATGTGACCTAATAAACGTAATCAGTGAGGCAGTGTCGAATGAGGTGTTTAGAAGCTCTTGTCACTCTTCCTCCAGTGTCTGTGTGAACCCAATGTCCGCTTCATACATTCTGCAAGGCTCCCAACGTGATCTATCTATTGGTTTCACCATTCCCCTCACAGCATGCGCAGAACTGTAAGAAAGATTGAGGGGTAATCTGGTAAGGGGCGTTGGGATCCTCGCATGAGGTCAGATGAAGAAAGAGCACCAGAGAAGATGCAATGGAGAAAACCGGTGGTGTGGTTATCTTGAGCTGAGTGAATACATGTTGAGAATACTGGGCTGGAGGAACATCCCACTCTGGATGAGTGGAGATCACACTGACAAGGACACCAGCTGAGTGGAGAACGTTCTGAGAAAAACAATGGCTGTGTGGAGATGACATTATGGAGAATACCCGACTGCAGTGTGGAGATCTTGAGCTGAGTGAATACATGTTGAGAATACTGGGCTGGAGGAACATCCCACTCTGGATGAGTGGAGATCACACTGACAAGGACACCAGCTGAGTGGAGAACGTTCTGAGAAAAACAATGGCTGTGTGGAGATGACATTATGGAGAATACCCGACTGCGGTGTGGAGATCTTGAGCTGAGTGAATACATGTTGAGAATACTGGGCTGGAGGAACATCCCACTCTGGATGAGTGGAGATCACACTGACAAGGACACCAGCTGAGTGGAGAACGTTCTGAGAAAAATAATGGCTGTGTGGAGATGACATTATGGAGAATACCCGACTGCGGTGTGGAGATCTTGAGCTGAGTGAATACATGTTGAGAATACTGGGCTGGAGGAACATCCCACTCTGGATGAGTGGAGATCACACTGACAAGGACACCAGCTGAGTGGAGAACGTTCTGAGAAAAACAATGGCTGTGTGGAGATGACATTATGGAGAATACCCGACTGCGGTGTGGAGATCCGCGCTGTGATCATTTCCTTGTGGAAAGGTCCCACCAGTCTCTCCACTAAAGTCGAATCTGTCTCGTCAACTTCCTGCTGTGTCCCATGTTTCTTGTTTGAGTGAGAGGCCATCAAGTTAAGTCATCAAGATACCATGGGCACGGACGGATAATTAATAATTAAGTCAATTGACATGTGTGTGAAAATAAAACACCCAGACCAGGAATCAAACCCAGGTCCACAGGTAAACCCAGGTCACCCTGACCGAGTAAGCAATTTTCCCCACACATAGAATGGCCACTCTCTTTCGTGTCACTGCTTCCGGGCACTCGC
Source organism: Myxine glutinosa (assembly GCF_964187855.1). Lineage (NCBI taxonomy): Eukaryota > Metazoa > Chordata > Myxini > Myxiniformes > Myxinidae > Myxine > Myxine glutinosa. The sequence goes on from NC_136270.1 coordinate 40,712,908, forward strand.
TGGTCAGGATCGCCCAGATCCTCACGATGAGGATAGGGATTCACACTGCTCGATGAGGATGAATCGCGATGATATCTTCACACTGTTCTACGAGGATGAATCGCTATGATATCTCCACACTGTTCTACGAGGATGAATCACTATGATATCTTCACACTGTTATATGAGGATGAATCACTATGATATCTTCACACTGTTCTACGAGGATGAATCACTATGATATCTTCACACTGTTCTACGAGGATGAATCGCTATGATATCTTCACACTGTTCTACGAGGATGAATCACTATGATATCTTCACACTGTTCTACGAGGATGAATCGCTATGATATCTTCACACTGTTCTACGAGGATGAATCACTATGATATCTTCACACTGTTCTACAAGGATGAATCACGATGATATCTTCACACTGTTCTACGAGGATGAATCGCTATGATATCTTCACACTGTTCTACGAGGATGAATCACTATGATATCTTCACACTGTTCTAAAAGGATGAATCGCTATGATATCTTCACACTGTTCTACGAGGATGAATCGCTATGATATCTTCACACTGTTCTACGAGGATGAATCACCATGATATCTTCACACTGTTCTACGAGGATGAATCGCTATGATATCTTCACACTGTTCTACGAGGATGAATCACGATGATATCTTCACACTGTTCTAAAAGGATGAATCACGATGATATCTTCACACTGTTCTACGAGGATGAATCACTATGATATCTTCACACTGTTCTACGAGGATGAATCACTATGATATCTTCACACTGTTCTATGAGGATGAATCACTATGATATCTTCACACTGTTCTATGAGGATGAATCACTATGATATCTTCACACTGTTCTACGAGGATGAATCACAATGATATCTTCACACTGTTCTACGAGGATGAATCAACATGATATCTTCACACTGTTCTATGAGGATGAATCACTATGATATCTTCACACTGTTCTATGAGGATGAATCACTATGATATCTTCACACTGTTCTATGAGGATGAATCACTATGATATCTTCACACTGTTCTACGAGGATGAATCACAATGATTTATTCACACTGTTCTACGAGGATGAATCACTATGATATCTTCACACTGTTCTACAAGGATGAATCACAATGATTTATTCACACTGTTCTATGAGGATGAATCACTATGATATCTCCACACTGTTCTATGAGGATGAATCACTATGATATCTTCACACTGTTCTACGAGGATGAATCACAATGATTTATTCACACTGTTCTACGAGGATGAATCGCTATGATATCTTCACACTGTTCTACAAGGATGAATCGCTATGATATCTTCACACTGTTCTACGAGGATGAAACACTATGATATCTTCACACTGTTCTACGAGGATGAATCACTATGATATCTCCACACTGTTCGACGAGGATGAATCGCAATGATATCTTCACACTGTTCTACGAGGATGAATCACTATGATATCTTCACACTGTTCTACGAGGATGAATCACTATGATATCTTCACACTGTTCTACGAGGATGAATCACCATGATATCTTCACACTGTTCTACGAGGATGAATCACTATGATATCTTCACACTGTTCTACGAGGATGAATCACGATGATATCTTCACACTGTTCTACGAGGATGAATCACTATGATATCTTCACACTGTTCTACGAGGATGAAACACCATGATATCTTCACACTGTTCTACGAGGATGAATCACCATGATATCTTCACACTGTTCTACGAGGATGAATCACTATGATATCTTCACACTGTTCTACGAGGATGAATCACTATGATATCTTCACACTGTTCTACGAGGATGAATCACTATGATATCTTCACACTGTTCTACGAGGATGAATCACTATGATATCTTCACACTGTTCTACGAGGATGAATCACAATGATTTATTCACACTGTTCTACGAGGATGAATCAACATGATATCTTCACACTGTTCTACGAGGATGAATCGCTATGATATCTTCACACTGTTCTACGAGGATGAATCACTATGATATCTTCACACTGTTCTACGAGGATGAATCACTATGATATCTTCACACTGTTCTACGAGGATGAATCACTATGATATCTTCACACTGTTCTACGAGGATGAATCACTATGATATCTTCACACTGTTCTACAAGGATGAATCGCTATGATATCTTCACACTGTTCTACGAGGATGAATCGCTATGATATCTCCACACTGTTCTGCGATGATGAATCACAATGCTATCTTCACACTATTCTATGAGGATGAATCACAATGATATTTTCACACTGTTCGATGAGGATGAATCACTATGATAGCTTCACACTGTTCTACGAGGATGAATCACTATGATATCTTCACACTGTTCTATGAGGATGAATCACTATATCTTCACATTGTTCTATGAGGATGAATCACTATGATATCTTCACATTGTTCGATGAGGATGAATCACTATGATATCTTCACACTGTTCTACGAGGATGAATCACTATGATATCTTCACATTGTTCGATGAGGATGAATCACTATGATATCTTCACACTGCTCTACGAGGATGAATCACCATGATATCTTCACACTGTTCTACGAGGATGAATCACCATGATATCTTCACACTGTTCTACGAGGATGAATCACAATGATATCTTCACACTGTTCTACGAGGATGAATCACTATGATATCTTCACACTGTTCTACGAGGATGAATCACTATGATATCTTCACACTGTTCTACGAGGATGAATCACTATGATATCTTCACACTGTTCTACGAGGATGAATCACTATGATATCTTCACACTGTTCTACGAGGATGAATCACTATGATATCTTCACACTGTTCTACGAGGATGAATCACTGATATCTTCACACTGTTCTACGAGGATGAATCACTATGATATCTTCACACTGTTCTACGAGGATGAATCACAATGATTTATTCACACTGTTCTACGAGGATGAATCAACATGATATCTTCACACTGTTCTACGAGGATGAATCGCTATGATATCTTCACACTGTTCTACGAGGATGAATCACTATGATATCTTCACACTGTTCTACGAGGATGAATCGCTATGATATCTCCACACTGTTCTACGAGGATGAATCGCTATGATATCTTCACACTGTTCTACGAGGATGAATCACTATGATATCTCCACACTGTTCTACGAGGATGAATCACTATGATATCTTCACACTGTTCTACGAGGATGAATCACTATGATATCTTCACACTGTTCTATGAGGATGAATCACTATGATATCTTCACACTGTTCTACGAGGATGAATCGCTATGATATCTCCACACTGTTCTGCGATGATGAATCACAATGCTATCTTCACACTGTTCTATGAGGATGAATCACAATGATATTTTCACACTGTTCGATGAGGATGAATCACTATGATAGCTTCACACTGTTCTACGAGGATGAATCACTATGATATCTTCACACTGTTCTATGAGGATGAATCACAATGCTATCTTCACACTGTTCTACGAGGATGAATCACTATGATATCTTCACATTGTTCGATGAGGATGAATCACTATGATATCTTCACACTGTTCTACGAGGATGAATCACTATGATATCTTCACACTGTTCTATGAGGATGAATCACTATGATATCTTCACATTGTTCTATGAGGATGAATCACTATGATATCTTCACACTGTTCTACGAGGATGAATCACTATGATATCTTCACATTGTTCGATGAGGATGAATCACTATGATATCTTCACACTGTTCTACGAGGATGAATCACTATGATATCTTCACACTGTTCTATGAGGATGAATCACGATGATATCTTCACATTGTTCTATGAGGATGAATCACTATGATATCTTCACACTGTTCTGCGATGATGAATCACAATGATATTTTCACACTGTTCTATGAGGATGAATCACTATGATATTTTCACACTGTTCTATGAGGATGAATCACCATGATATTTTCACACTGTTCTATGAGGATGAATCACAATGATATTTTCACACTGTTCTATGAGGATGAATCACGATGATATTTTCACACTGTTCTATGAGGATGAATCACAATGATATTTTCACACTGTTCTATGAGGATGAATCACTATGATATCTTCACACTGTTCTATGAGGATGAATCACTGATATTTTCACATTGTTCTGCGATGATGAATCACAATGATATTTTCACACTGTTCTGCGATGATGAATCACAATGATATTTTCACATTGTTCTATGAGGATGAATCACAATGATATCTTCACATTGTTCTACGAGGATGAATCACAATGATATTTTCACACTGTTCTGTGAGGATGAATCACTATGATATCTTCACATTGTTCTACGAGGATGAATCACAATGATATTTTCACACTGTTCTATGAGGATGAATCACAATGATATCTTCACATTGTTCTATGAGGATGAATCACTATGATATCTTCACACTGTTCTGCGATGATGAATCACAATGATATCTTCACATTGTTCTATGAGGATGAATCACTATGATATTTTCACACTGTTCTATGAGGATGAATCACAATGATATTTTCACACTGTTCTATGAGGATGAATCACTATGATATCTTCACATTGTTCTATGAGGATGAATCACTGTGATATTTTCACACTGTTTTATGAGGATGAATCACTATGATATCTTCACACTGTTCTACGAGGATGAATCACTATGATATCTTCACATTGTTCTATGAGGATGAATCACTATGATATATTCACACTGTTCTATGAGGATGAATCACTATGATATCTTCACACTGTTCTATGAGGATGAATCACAATGATATTTTCACACTGTTCTATGAGGATGAATCACTATGATATCTTCACACTGTTCTACGAGGATGAATCACTATGATATCTTCACATTGTTCTACGAGGATGAATCACTATGATATCTTCACATTGTTCTATGAGGATGAATCACTGATATCTTCACACTGTTCTACGAGGATGAATCACTATGATATCTTCACATTGTTCTACGAGGATGAATCACTATGATATATTCACACTGTTCTATGAGGATGAATCACGATGATATTTTCACTCTGCTCTAGGAGGATGTATCACTATATATTCACACTGCTCTATGAGGATGTATCATAATGATATCTTCACACTGTTCTATGAGGATGAATCACTATATCTTCACACTGTTCTATGAGGATGTATCATAATGATATCTTCACACTGCTCTCTGAGGTTGTATCACAATGATGTCTTTAGCAATGGTGTACTGTAGTTATTATCCACAAATGGATGGATGATTCAAGTAGATATTACAGATACTCCATCCACCTTCCCTTTAAAACAGCTGTTCACCACCATCTCTTATCTTCCCCCATCCAAACCCTTGATCTTTCTACCCCCGTTAATTCACCCCTGATCCACTTTTTTGAAATCCCGACTTCTTTCCTGGAAGTCCTAGCTGTGTCCATGTGTTTTATACCTCTCCCACCCCCCACCCCTCTTCCCATGCCTTCTCCCCCAAGCTCTCTACCTCCCACAGATCTCCCGATGTCCCTGTTCTCTGCTGTTGTACTTGTGTGCTTCCCTATCTCTCCCCATCTTGTCTCTCGCTCCCTTTATTGTACGTTTTGTGTTTTTTTTTTTTTTGTGTGATTAATGTTAGCTCTTACACGAACCTCGATCTTGTATCCAAAAAAAACAAAAAAACAACTCCCAGACTAGCGTGTTTCATTGAGGTTTAGCAACATCTGGCTCTGCAACTGATCCTAGTGTGTTTCCTTTCAGTGCCAACATGCTGATCGTTTAAAAGCTGTTGAACCAGCAAACAATATATCCATTTCTGGTTTTATTTCAAAACTCAATGACCTTCCAGCACAGACTGCAGATGTTTTCCACTCAATTTTAATGAGCAAGAATTACATTTTAGCAGCAATTGTTATTTCACTGGTTGGCTCTTTACTGCAGCAAATATCTTGCAAGGGGAGTCAAAAAACATTTCCCCAAACCATTAAGAAATGGACGGTTCTGTGCCAGCAAAACCCATTAGTTTCTAAACTTTTTTGGGCACAGACACTAAGAGCTCATTTTCAATGTAGTTTCAAACATATTCCACCAAGCTTTTGGTGTTTCGATATTCATGTTATCCGAATGGAAGTCATGTTTTTGGCTCTGAACCTTTTTAGTGTGAAACATCTTTTTGACTCCCTCTTGTTATCCCTTCCACTGCAGGACGTTATGTTTTCACCCCTGTTTGTCTGTCTGTGAGCAGGATATCTCAAAACGATATGGACAGATTTGGATGACACTTGCTATACAGGTTGGGTGTTAGAAAAGGATGAATTATTTCGATTTTGTTGAAGATCCGGATCTTAATACAATGATTTTTTTTTTTAATTTTCAAGTGATTCTTTACCAATTAGATATACGTCCAAAAATGATATATACGATGATATTTCAAAACCTTATGGACTGATTTGGACAAAACTTGGTGGGCATGTTGGGTGTGTGACAATAAGTGATTGATTCGATTTTGGTGGATAGAAAATGAAAACTGTTCAGCCTGGCGGAAGTATGCGCTCTTCCGAGTGCTGTTCTAGTAGATTTGAATGTTTATATTTCTTTCCTACGAACCCAATCGATTTAAAAGCCAATATGCCTAAACTCAAAAGTTGAACAGAAATATGTTTTGCTTTTTTTATGTTTGGAAAAGCCTCCTCAACAACATATTAAAAATTCTCCTCTGTATCTGCAAGCAAAATAAGATTTTTTGGGAGGCAAGACTTGAAAAAAAACCCCAAAAATAATACGAAGGATTTCTGGAATATTTCTTCTAAGTAAATATTGCAATGAAAAATGTTCATATTGCCATGTTTTATTTTTAAATACAACATGTAAAAGAAGTACAGATACATTCAAAGTACACCGCTACCATGCCAAATAAATAAACAACATCCTCCAGCGCGGCATTGCAGGGGCGCCTTTGGCGCCCGGCAATACCGCCATGCAGCACATAGGCAGAATTGGGAGGGAGCGGTGTACAATAATTGATTGATTAAATGCATAATTGAAATCAATAAATAATAATCGTAAAATAATTTCTTAGTCAATTGGCTAATAGCATATCTCAACGACCATTGTTTCATCTGAAGCTGTAACTTTTTGAAAATTAATTAAATAAGTCATTATTCGAAAAAATTAAACAATTAACTAATTAATTTACTTATCAATAAATAATTAATCGATTAAATGATCAACCAATAAATCAAAAATATCCTTTATAGCCACATCACTAGGTCATAGTCATGTCCAAATATCAGCTTCCTAGCTCAAAAGGTGCCTAAGATATTGCCTAGATGAGATATTGCAAATATCAGCTTCCTAGCTCAAAAGGTGCCTAAGATATTGCCTAGATGAGAAAGAAAATAAATAAGTGATTAATAATGAAAATAAATAAATAATAATCGTAAAATAATTAAATTATTAATCAATTGGCTAATAGAATACCTAAACCACCACCATTCATCCGCATGTATAACTTATAAAATATATATTAATTAAGTCATGAATTGAGTCATTAAATAATTAATCGATTAATTGATTATTCAATAAATCAAAAATACCCTTTATAGCCAAATCACTTGGTCGTTGTCATGTCCAAATATCAGCTTCCTAGCTCAAAAAGTGCCTGAGATATTGCCCAGATGAGAAAAGAAATAAATAAGTACTTAATTAATCAATAATAATTAAGTAATTGATCAATTAATTTTAAAAAGAAAAAAATTGATTAATCAAAAAATAAAAATACCATTTGTGCCAAAGCACATGCTCACGATTGTGCCAAAATTTCAGCTTCCTAGCTCAAAGGATGGTTGAGATATCCCCTGGAAAAACAAACAAGAAAACAAGAAAGAAAACAAACAAGAAACCGGAGTGAAAAGTGAGTACTTCCTTTCAGCACGCATCATCGCCGGGCCCCCTTCGATGCCCGGCGATGACGTTATGCAGCACCTGGGGATGGAGTAGAAAAGTAGCGGTGTACAATGATTTTTATTTTGCGGTAAATAAGCATAATTACTGATATTTGGGGCCAAAAATGTAGTTTCTTAATACAATATTTCATCAATTTTTGGGAAAAAATAGCATATTTCGGAGAACTTTATAACACAACAACAATTTTGTTCAGAACATACTCACATGCTTAATGATATGTTTAAAAGGCAATTCAGATAGCATATCAGAAGCATCTTTGGAATTATGACACTTGGAATAGCCTATGCATAAAATATTAAATAATGACTTTTTTGCAGGTCAGTAGATGAGGTGAAGAGAGCAAATGCAAAATATGGTGTTTTATTAAACAGCTCTTTTCTCTAGAAAGAGGAAAGATAGAGGGGACAAAAAAGAAAAAGGGAAAAAGAAAGAGAAAAGAAAGAGGAAAGAGGAGGAAAGAGGAAAGATGAAGAGGAAAGAAATGCAGTGACATCGACAGATAAAAGTTTTCGAGGACTTTTAAAGGCAGCAAATGAACGTTGTGTTGATGATTTATATGTGTGCATTGGACAAAAAGTTCAGGAGAATGTCATCATTCACACACAGACGATAGAAAAGTTGCGAGAAAAAGGAAGTCAAATGAGACACGTGATGATCGAGGTGCTTTGCATTTAGGTGAGAGAGTATTTACATTTAGCGAAGACATTGTTTTGTGGCAAGTCCATTAATGACATGAGAAGGCAAAAGCGTTACAAATGGTTTTATAAAGTCAGAACAGTAGAATTTCAAGATAAGATCGATGAAAATAGGAAAGGAATGACAACTGGGGAAAGACAGATATGGCTAGGATTGAGAATTCTCCGGATACAGTTTATGAGCTGTCTTGTGGTGTTAAGTTTGGAACAGAAAGAGACATTTCAGATGATAATAATGAAATACCCACAAATAAAAAAAGAGGAAGACAAAAGAATGTCGTGAGGGAGGCTCCTTTTATGAAAGTTGTTCAGTATCTCGAAGCAAATGATGAGGAGCAAATAACTGTCAATAGTCCGATTGAAAAGATGAAAGACTATCGGTGATGACGTGTCAGGGCACATTTAACTTTCCGCATATGAAATTGAGACTAATAGATTACTTTGGGGGAAGACCTTATATTTGCTGAAGTCATTGAAAAGCCATATGTGGTTACATTCAGGGTACAGCATCAAATATATTTCACTACTTTAATTCTCTCCCAAAAAGTAACCTGGAACAAGAGAAAATGAAGATAATTGAAACGAGAACGGCACTCAGTGGAGAGCACACCTCCACCTGGTGAACAGTTTTCATGTTGTATCCCAATGATAGGCCGGATCTGGATTGGTCTTGTCACCTAACCAATTCAACCACCAAGTTTATTCATAACTCGTCCATAACTTTTTTTAAATATCATGTTATATATCGCTTTTCACCCGATCTCTCACTGGTGAAGAATCACTTAAATATTAAAGAATTCTTGTCGCTGAATCCATATTCAGATCTTCACCAAAATCGAAACGAATAGTCCATTTCACACACACAACCTCTCCACCAAGTTTCGTCACAATCAGTCAACAACCTTTTGAGATATCCTGCTACATATCAATTTTAGCCATATCACTCAATAGTGAAGAATCACTTTTAAAATTCTAAGAGCTGGATCCGGGTCCGGATCCGGATCTTCACCAAAATTGAATCGATTCTTCCTTGTCACACACACAACCTGTCCAACAAGTTTCGTCCAAATCATCCATAACTGTTTGAGATATACTGCTATATGTTGGTTTTAGCCCTATCTCCCAATGGTGAAAATCACTTTAAAAATTAAATAATTCACATATCCGAATCCATATTCAGATCTTCACCAAAATCGAATCTATTTGTCCGTGTCAGACACCCAACCGGCCCACAAAGTTTCGTCCTAATCCGACCACAACTATGTATCGTTTCTGGCCCTAACTCCCAATGGTGAAGAATCACTTTAAAAATTTTAGTAGCCTGATCGGAATCCGGATCTTCACCAAAATCTAACCATTTCGTCCTTGTCACATACGCTACATCTCTGCCAAATTTCGTCCGAATCCGTCCACAACTTTTGGAGATATTTTGTTCACAAACTGACAGACAAACGGACAGACAATCAGACAGACAGGGGTGAAAACATAACCTCCATCCACCTTTGGTGGCAGAGGTAACAAGCTGCTGTAGGACATGCCAGCATGCAGGCAGTTAGGCCCAGTGTTATTCTTGCACCTCTACAGGTAGATTTCGGTATTCAATGGCACCTTCATTTTGGGCAAGATTTTTGGTTGATATGCTAAGCAATCTTGAATTTTGTTGCACCCCCACCACCAACTCAAGTCTTCCCCTGAAAGCACATGACAACTCCACACACTGGGCGGACATTGTACCTATGGTCTTGCTCGGTACGTGAGTTGCTCTGAAAGATTACCTTGGTTGCTCCACTGCAGAGCTAGTGTACAGTGCAATGTTTCGTCTCCCAGGAGAACTCTTCTAGGCATCTGATGACACCTTGCCCAATGCCAGCAACTATGCCAACCAAATTTGTGCGGACTTGCAGGGCCTCCGGGTGACAACAGCACATATGTTTGATATTTATGGTCACAATTTCCTATCGACCATTTATTGTTTTGGCTTTGACTTTTATGGTGCGTTTTGCATGGACAAGCAACACCTATTCTTTTGTTGTTTCCTGTAGTTCAAATAATGCATTGGGAGGGGGAGTACTGTAGCGACAGCATTTTGCCTTTAGTATGTAGTATGCAACATGTAAATGTGTTGCATCTCGTGTTTCCTGATCCAGTGGCAGCCGGAAGTGACGAGCGAGCGAGAGGAAAATAAAGGATTGACAGGGATCCCGCAGGTCTTTGATATTTTCCCTTTATATGCTAAATGCTCTCTATCCCCTAGATGAGCCTCCATAAACTGCTCAACTCTACTTTATTTCCTCCTTCTTTTCTCTCAACTAGTATCAAATTACCTCTCCGAGTCTATCCAGTCATATTCTTCCCTCTAACTCCAATAAAACGGCGATCACAATCTCCTTTATGACATCAACGATTCCTCTTTCCATATTTTTTATGTTCCTACTGAGTCTCTTCTCCGGTTGACATGAACTCTTTTCCACATTTACCCTGTTTAACGGCTTTTCCTGTCAGCTCTTATGTTCCTTGCTTATTCCCTCTCCTCCCATGTCCTTCGATTTTCCACTGCTTATGTTACGTGTCTGTGTCGTGGATTTCAGTTGAATGCCAATGTCAGGGATTTCATACATTTGGTCCTGTTACCAGGGCAGCCCTTGAGCATTCTGGGAATTGAACAGAGCTGGCAGAAACGACCCCTCGCCTGTAATAACATGGCCTGTTGTAGTTTTCAGGCTCCGACCATGAGCAAAAGCTGCGTGGACGAGAAGATAGCTTTTCCCTTTACTAAGCAGCCCCAATTGTTATGCTTTCTGTCTCGTCTTTGAAGTTTCCTTTCATTATTTCCTGTGCAGTATAAAAACCATGGCCTGATGTGTTTTGTTGAGAAGCTGCTGTTACTCTTAAATGGCAGCTTTCCCATGTACATGTGTATCCCCTGTACCTTTAATAAATTCTCCTGTAACTGTCTGAGTTTGGTCAAATTATCATCCCTGAGGGGGCCCTGGGGGGTAAATCCCTAGCATTTGTTTCTTTCCTTATCCATTTATTTGTCTACCCTTTCCCTTCTGCTCCATTGTTGGTGTTGGCCTCTTGCCTTTCTGCCATCAATTATTCTCTGAGCTTCAATGTGTTGGAGAAAAATATTGAGCAAACAAAGTAAAAGGAATGATAAAAGTCATGGTGTGGGCACCTTTTCCGCTGGATAGGCTTCGATTGTACCCCACAGGGCTGAGGTATTCAAAGAAAAACACAGCAACAGCTGATAGTACGAGGCAAAGGATGAACATCATGACCCACACGGCAGCACTGAATGGTTCTGCGGATGGGACAAAGGATGGGAAAAAGCGGCACAGAGCAAAGAAAAGGAGGTGTAAGACATTAGATAACTGCTGGAACCTAAAATCAGACAATGTTTCATAAGAAAAGCATTATGACGTAATGCCTGATCTATCCAGAATTTTCAGTTTACGTTGGACTACTTGACAACACCTAATAAGGGAAACATATGAAAATCTGTTAACTAAATTGTTACCAAAAAATTTCTTCACCAATATGTTTGTAAAGGTGTGTAATAACATGTGTTAAAATGTTGAAGGTCAACTCCCGTGGGAAACCCAGAAAAAAAGCTGTTGAATTCGGGTACCGAAAAATTATTTTCGAGAATTTTTATTTTTTTTAATCGGCCCTTAAGTAACTTATGAGGGGTCAAATAAGGGTTTTTCATGATTCTGAGTTGATTGTTAACATTTATATTTCACCACAGACACTCCTTTGTGGAAAAATAATTTCTAAATATATCTCATTTTCTACTTTGCAGGACATGGAGTCTAGCAATATGGATGAAGACGTTACTCCACCTGTGCTCAATTGCTTCATCTGTGCACGCTCGGATACACCAGCTGAAAGGCTCATACAGGCAACTCCAAAGGGATACTCAACTTTATTGAAACAAGCAGAAACTGTCGAAAATGTTACTGTTGTGGAACGTATGAAGGAGGCTCAAAAGGAAGGAAAACTGAGGTACCACCAGAAGTGTAAAAATGATCTGTACAACAACTTTGTTGCAACCACCAAGAAGTCAGCTCAAGCATCAAAGGCAGAGAAAGAGTCATCAAAGTTGAAGAGAAGACGCACTACTTGTGAGTTCAGTTCATCAACTGGCTGCAGTTCTAGAAGATCACAGTCAGTTGACCTCCTGTATAAGGATGTATGCATTCTTTGCAACCAACCAGCCCAGCTCTACAAAAATAATCCAGCACAAGCTAGAAAGAAATACAGAGTGCCAGATAATTTGACTGCAGATACACTGAAGGCAAGCTTGCTGAAGACAGCACGGAGTCGCGGGGATGACTGGGGCACTGAAGTCACTGGACGCCTGGAAGGGATCAACGACTTGGTAGCAGAAGAAACACTGTACCATTTGCGATGCAAACTTATGTTTGCGAGAGGTGACAGTTTGTCCAAGACTGATGAGGAAGGAAAAAGGAAGAGAGGACAGAGGAGTATTGATGAGGAGCGAGAGGCAGTTTTTATTGAATTCTGCGAATGGTTAGACTCAGAATTAGAGCATGGGGTAATGAACATGGACCAAGTCCATGAAAAGCTGCAGGAGTTTGATCAGTCACCAGAGAAGAGCCTTTCTTATTCAAAGCATTGGCTAAAGATAAAACTTCTAGAGAAATACGAAGACACCTTGTATTTCACAACACAGGAAAGAAGGGCAGATGTACTCTGTCTCAAAGATGGCACCGACAATATTCTGCGAGCGCATCATGCTAATCTTGACCATGGAGATGAGAAGACTCAGATCATAAAGACGGCACTCAAGTTCATATCCAATGATATTGCCTTGATTGATTTAGGTCCAAAGTCATACCCCACCACACACAGTATGACTGACATCGATAGTCAGCTGACACTTGTTCCTGCAAGCCTTCAGATGTTCTTGAGACCGATTGTCAAGACAGACGAAAGAGTTGCCGTTTGGGGGTAGAATTTTATTAAGGCCTGTCGACCTCGGTCTAGAGTATTGCCACACCAAATGGGGCTTGCCATACAACTTGATCATAGATTTGGGTCAAAATGGATGCTCAACAAGTTCCACCGGCTGGGATACACTGAGTCTTACACGGAGACACAAAACTACAAATACTGCTTCCTTAATAGTAGGAGTGGAGATGATGTTCCAGATACTTCTGGCACTCTTGACACCATTGTGGAGGAAACCGATGAACAGATCAATGATGAGGTTGCGGTTGATGCTGCGCTTGAGGATCAATCAGTGATGACAGCCAAAGTGCCAGCCAGTGAAAGTGAATTGTCAAGTAATGATCAGGTGGTCTTTATGGAGGTTGGGGAAACAAACAATGCAGTCACTCAGTTTGTTGGAGACAATATAGATTTAAACATTGTCTCTATTCACGGAAACACTCCCTTTCACTCAATGGGTTGGATCGAAGTCACCTCTCCGGCACCACCTTTGCCAGATCCACAGACAACAGCAGCTTTCCCCCGGGTGATCAACAATCAACTCAGAATCATGAAAAACCCTTATTTGACCCCTCATAAGTTACTTAAGGGCCGATTAAAAAAAATAAAAATTCTCGAAAATAATTTTTCGGTTCCCGAATTCAACAGCTTTTTTTCTGGGTTTCCCACGGGAGTTGACCTTCAACATTTTAACACATGTTATTACACACCTTTACAAACATATTGGTGAAGAATTTTTTTGGTAACAATTTAGTTAACAGATTTGTGAAATATCTCATAAAATGCCCTTACTAACCACAGCCTGACACCAGCTCAGTGTCATTGATGAAAATAAAAATGTACCACGAGTAATACTCCAAGGATATTTATCTTTAGCTTTAGGAATTAAATTAGGACAAGACTAGCATTGAACCTGTCGTTTCGCTGATGGTAGTTGAACAATATAACGAATATATATACATATGAATATGGATATATGTATATATATATATATATATATATATATATATATTATATATATATATATATATATATATATATATATATATATATATATATATATATATATATATATATATATATATATCTGTGCATTGTCTGTCTTGTGTTGTCTTGTGTTGTGTTGTCTTGTCACTGAACTACTCCCTGTGCATAAAGAAAGTGATCCATGTGTGCAATTTGTGAAGATTTAGATGGCCTGTATGCCGGTCAGGGCCAGCCGGTTTTTGTTAGCCCGCACACCACAAGGAAAGAAGCCGCAAGATGACGAAGCAGCAAGTGCCTCCATTTCCTTCTTCCATTTCTTCCCTCAGGTCCAGGTCCTGGGTTGTAGTGTTGTAAATAAAGGTCAAGTTTTGTGCATGTAAATATAGGAATGTTGCCCACCGGTTATGTGTTTAGTTCAAAAATTCCGGAAATACGCGAACAGTTGTGGGTGTGAGTCTGTTAGTTAGCTGCTCAACGCATTAGGAGGGACATATCTAGTGTAAATGATGTCGCACACATGGGTTACAGTTAAATGTTAGGGGGATTACATCTATGTATCACACGAATGATAAAAGTAAAAATTGAATACCAGACTCTACCGGTCGCTCCACCTGAGGTCGACTCGGGACGAGTCTGGTCGGAGAGGGGGGTTGTGTTGCAGTTTTGTAAATAAAGGCAACCCCCCCCGCCCCCCCCCCCATAATTAGTTACACCACAACATGTAGCCTCGCATAGTTAGTTATTTCTTATTAAATGTGAAGTATAGTCTCCTTCCCAGTGTTAGTATGCGTTGAGGCAGGCAGGGTAATGGTAGGCCTCATTGCAGCCCAAAGTGCCTCATCATGGGCCTAGGCCAGGCCTTGCAGGCCCGAGGGAGGAGCTGGATGACTTGGCTGGTGAGCAGCGAGCAGCCAATGGGAGCTGAAGGGAGTGGCCAAGGGTGACCAGTAAGGGGCTGTCAGGACACGTGACACCAGGCGGCCAATGGAGGCCCGTGGAACGTTCGAGTGGGGTGTCGGGGGGGGGGGCTATAAAACCCGGCCCGGACCCCCCACTCGCTCTCTCTTGCAGGCGCTCCGATCTCTCTCTACATATACGCCCTCTGACTCACGCCAGGCTCCTGCATATAGACTCTCTGCCTCGCTCTCTCTGCCTCGCTGATCCTGAGATACGCTGCTCTTCTTGTCGGGTTCCTGCTACATGCACGTCCTTGATCAACGCCCCTGCCGCGAACATCTCCGGCCGTGGTGTCCTGGGGTGGAGCGATCCTTGGGGGTTTCCGTCCAACGAGCCCGTCCAGGCAAACTGCACGAAGCGGCCGCGCTTTGTGCACATTACCCTCTTCCTTCCCTTCCCCGAACGAATCTGAGGGCCCTTGTCTGGGAACCTAGGTAAGGCTGCTAAGATTCTCCGCTTTGTCCCTTTTCTGTGAATACTGTACATTGTGAATAAATCCCGTGGTTTGGTTTCCAACCTGGCCGTCATCATCCTTTCAACATTGGCCTAGCATCGCCCCGAATTAAAACCGCTCGATCGGGTTCGATATTGTTAACGGCACGAGTTACGTGACGCACAACCGCTCGGGCGTCCAGTATCAGCGTGATTCGTGTGGGGTTCAGTCCCCGTTCTCACAGCTGCGTGTGGCGAAGGTACTCAGGTCGTGACCGTTAACCTTTCCGCACGTAGCTGCGGGCTCGGCGGCTGGAATTGCTTCGCAATCCGTCCACCACGCGTTTAGTGTGGTTGGCGGCCTCGTGGACTCGGAGTTCGAGGGGGAGCAGGGCTTAACCCCCCCCCCCCCCCTTAGTACGTTGACGAACCCGAGATCCGCAACAATATTATATATATACTGAAACGCAAAAGAAACTTACCACCTTTGAAACCTTTAAATATCAACAATAACACTGCGTGTAGTAAATGTGTGAACTTATTTGTGGACAATAGTTTCCTCACTGTCAGACAAAACGGTCACAGATGGTCACTTGAACCTTCAATGGTCACTTCATAGCACAGCTGTTTAACAGCCGTTTTGACTGTCAGTGATTAGCCAAGGGGTACGGGATGATTTTAATGAGCTGCACATGATGTCTTGATATTGGCTTTAAAAAGGCCAGTGCAAAATGGGCATTTCAATCAACATGCCACGATTGTCAAGGGATCAACGGCAGCGTGCCCTGGGCATGCTGCAAGGCGGACTGAGCTACCGTGAGGTGGCACGTCGCCTTGGCTGTTCACACCAGACGATATCGGCCCTGGTGGACAGAGACACCCTCCACAACTCTGCAGATGACAGACCTCGATCAGGGAGGCCAAGAGTCACCACTGCAAGGCAGGAGAGGCAGATGGTCCGAAGTCACCTGCGGGATCGATTCCGGTCAGACCGATGGTCTTCTGGCAGTCAGACCATAGTCATGCAGTCGTCTTCCTGCAGTATCATTGGAGATCCGTGGGTTTGCACGACCCGGAGTTTCTGCCGCAGTGCGAGATGCTGGACGGAATCGATCCCGCAGGTGACTTCGGACCATCTGCCTGTCCTGCCTTGCAGTGGTGACTCTTGGCCTCCCCGATCGAGGTCTGTCATCTGCAGAGTTGTGGAGGGTGTCTCTGTCCACCAGGGCCGATATCGTCTGGTGTGAACAGCCAAGGCGACATGCCACCTCACGGTAGCTCAGTCCGCCTTGCAGCATGCCCAGGGCACGCTGCCGTTGATCCCTTGACAATTGTGGCATGTTGATTGAAATGCCCATTTTGCACTGGCCTTTTTAAAGCCAATATCAAGACATCATGTGCAGCTCATTAAAATCATCCCGTACCCCTTGGCTAATCACTGACAGTCAAAACGGCTGTTCAACAGCTGTGCTATGAAGTGACCATTGAAGGTTCAAGTGACCATCCATGACCGTTTTGTCTGACAGTGAGGAAACTATTGTCCACAAATAAGTTCACACATTTACTACACGCAGTGTTATTGTTGATATTTAAAGGTTTCAAAGGTGGTAAGTTTCTTTCGCATTTCAGTGTGTATATATATATATATATATATATATATATATATATATATCTCTATATATATATCTCTATATATATATCTATATATATATATCTCTATATATATATATCTCTATATATATATATCTCTATATATATATATCTCTATATATATATATATATATATATATATATATATATATATATATATATATATATATATATATATATATATATATATATATGTTACAGCACAGTAATATTGACAATCAATATTTTCAATTTTTTCTGTTCTAAAAACATTTTGTCAACTGATAAAAACCTAGCATTCATTTTAATAACTAGTGAGGTACCCGTGCTATGCACGGGTGGGAGGCCAGAAGCAAACAGGCAATGTAGAAACGGCGAATGCTAAAGCATGAAACCAATAAATTCCACATTCCTGTAGCACCTTCAGTTGCACGTCAGACATGGACAGCAGGTTCGTGAAGGCCTTCCATGAAAAACATACCCGTTCGCAAACAAACGGGTACGTTCACGTATATAAACATCGATCGTGGGTCCGTGGCAAATCTGCATATGACGATCCGCGAATTTCATGTTTAGAAAGTCGAAACCATCACGGCATATCATCATTCACTTGAACTCGATATCTCTTTTTTCATTCCAAACAGCATAACTCCAATCACAATTTAATCACAAAATAAACTTTTAACAACATTGTTAATGTTTCCTTCATTGTAAAAACTACAAAGTCAACAGTTAAAAGGATTTTGAGCCAATAGGTGTTACGGCCCTGGCAAGATCGATGGAACAGCGATCTGTTAGCTTATACACCACCCAAATAGCTATCTGGAATTATCTCATGTAGAGAATAAACCCACGTCGTTTGAACTTTGGCCGAGGTCATTATTTACTTTTAATGATGTTTATATACGAATCAAAAAGATAATTGGTTTTGGGTCGTCCTTTCCGCATATCTCGTGGGATGGTGAGTTGGAGAGACGACCGTGATGGCGGGGAGGGGGTTGGCATTCTCTCAAGCGGGGATTCAACCCATGTCCTTATAAAAGGTCTTTGTCCGAGGTCATTATTTTTAACTGTGTGTTTTCATTTGTCAGGTTGCGATCGGTGAAGCCGTTTGTGCGGTACCCAGGAAAATAACGTTATACGGGAGTCCAAACCTGAAAAATGCTGGAGACCAAAGCTGAAATTGGAAAAACAATATAGCCTATTTTACTCCAGGGGGTCCCAGGATTACCCACCCAAAATATCGTTGCGATCGGTTCAGCCATTTTTGCGGTATCTTCGAACGGATGGACAGACAGACGGACGGACATTTGGTGGTAAGATACACGCAATTATTCATCAAAAAAGAATATTAAGAACTAGCAGGGACATGAGGAACATCCGCACAATGTAAAATGTCATTTCAAGTCCCAACTTCCTCCCCCTCACAAATCCAAAATCCTCACCCTCACACCTCCAAACCCTAACGTGTCAATCTCATACCCACTCCAAACCCTCATACTCCATCCACCTCACCAAAGCTCACCCCCCTCATCCCAACGAAAGTCCTCACCCACCCTTCTCCCCCTAAAGCCTTAACCTCCCCCTCCCACCTCTGTCGCATCTTTGCTCTCCCCTACCAGCCCCAAGTCTTCACCATCCCACCCTAAGGCATCAATCTCCTCCCCACTTCAAGCCTTCAAACCCTCTCCCCACTCCACCATTATTCTCAACCCCCCACACCCCACTAAAAGTCCTCACCCCATCACCCCCTCCCCCCGCACCATTCCCCATGAAAGCCTCAACCTCCCCCTCCCAACTCTGTCCCATATCTGTTCTTAACCCCAACTCTGTCCTCCCCTCCTCATCCTCCTTCCACTAATAAAAGCAAATAGGCATTCCCACATCGAAACAGCAGAATATTTAACGCTTTCCTCTCCCCTATTATGCTGTCACCAACTTCACAGAAACACGTCACGGTCACCTAGCCAACTCCCAATCCTACAAAATATGCGGAAATAATAGCAAGGACCTGCGTAACTTCTGTGGTAGAATCCCTGCTTGAGGGAATGGTACATATTTGTTTGGGTGGTGTATAGACAATAGACAGCTGCCTCGGTCAATGAGGCAGATCTTCACAAGGCTCATGATGTCTCTTGGCTCAAAATCTCTTTAGCTGTCACTGTGGTCATTTTACAATGAAGAGAAAACTTATAGGGTTTTCTAAAAACAAAAGAAACCACATTTTCCCCCAAAATATCAGTAATTATGCTGATTTACCGCAAAATAAAAATCAATGTCCACTGATCCTTTCCTATGCCATCTACAGGCACTGCATGGCGTCATTGCTGGGCACCGAATAGGGCCCGGCAATAACACACGCTGAAAGGGAGTACGTACTCAGTTTTCACTCTGGTTGTTTGTTTGTTTGTTTGTTTGTCCGGGCGATATCTCAGCCATCCTTTGAGCTAGGAAGCTGAAATTTCGGCACAATAGTAAGCAAGTGCTTTGGCAAAAACGTTATTATTTTTTTTTTGATTAATCAATTAATTGATTAGTTATTTAATTATTATCGATTAATTAAGTACTTATTTATTTCCTTTCTCATCTGGCCAATATCTCAGGAACCTTTTGAGTTAGAAAGCTGATATTTGGACATGACAATGACCATGTGATTTAGCTGTAAAGGCTATTTTTGATGTATTGATTAATCAATAAATCGATTAATTATTTAATTATTCGATTAATGACTTAATTAATTATTTTTTCAAAAGTTACAGATTCGGATCAAACGGTGGTGGTTTAGGTATTATATTAGCCAATTGATTAATTATTTGATTATTTTGTGATTATTATTTCTTTCTTTTCATTAGTAATCATTTATTTATTTTCTTTCTAATCTGGGCAATATCACAGGCACCTTTTGAGCCAGGAAGCTAATATTTGGACATGGCAGTGACCAAGTGATGTGGCTATAAAGGATATTTTTGATTTATTGATTAAACAATTCATCTATTAATTTATTTATTGATTAATGAATTAATTATTTAATTTTTTCCGATTACTGACTTATTTAATTTTCAAAAAGTTACAGCTTTGAATGAAACACTGGTGGTTTAGGTATGCTATTAGCCAATTGATTAATTCTTTAATTATTTTATGATTATTATTTATTTATTTTCCATATCAATCAAAAAATTTTTTGCTTTCTCATCTTGGCAATATCTCAGGCACCTTTTGAGCAAGGAAGCTGATATTTTGACATGACAGTGACCAAGTTTTGTGGCTATAAAGGATATATTTGAATTATTAATTAATTAATTAATTAATTATTTTGATGAATCAATTATTTATTTAATTTTTTCGATTAATGACTTTTTTAATTAATTTTCAAAAAGTAACAGCTTCAGATGAAGCACTTGCTATTAGCCAAAGGTTTAGGTATGCTATTAGCCAATTCATTAAGAAAATAGTGGATTGATATCACGTGAAGCTGTTCACGATGTGAATGACGGGATATAGCACAAAACATTGTTTACCTGTGATCAGCGGGTTGATATCACCTGAAGCTATTCGCAATGTGAATGACGGGATGTAGCGCGAAAGCCATGAAAGCGCGAAACACACGGCAGCAAACGCAGGTACAGGTCATGCTCGCGGCTCGTAGAAGATGTTTTTTGTGTATGTCCAGCTGCTTTATGCATGGCTGGTGAAAGATGGGATTTATAAATGTGTCATGCTCGCGGCTTGTGAAAAAACATTTTTTGCGCCCCCGAAAAACCGTGAATTCATGGGACACGGCCGCGAATAGGAAAAAAACCTGTGAATTTGCGAGACACTTTTACGCGGATAGAGAAACAGGTCGCATTTTATCAACCACGAATACGCGGAACCCGCAGGTAGTGGAACTGCGAATAGCGGGGCCCAACTGTGTATATACTCGTGTACATATATATAGGTCATGTTGTTCAACTGCCGTCAGCGAAGCAACATGATAGTTTGAGTGCTGGAGACCGGGAAGAAGTGCATGTTCATAGAGGCCTAGCCTGGCGCTAGATGATATGCCGTAATGATGTCCCAGAGGTTATGCCGTACTGATGTTTCAGTGAAAAGAGTGTGACAGACAGAGGGATGCACGGATAGAGGAATCCAACCAGCCACTTAATACATCGAAAATAATGTTAAAAACAATCACATTGTTACCTGGAAGAGGGGGAGGGAAGGAGACCATAGCTAGAATGTGATAAGTTAACATCGTCCATGTGCTCAAGTAGGTTCGATTTCCCCCATGTAACTAGGGACACATTAGGTTAATTTGTCCTGTTTTTATGTGCACTGAAGAAGGCGGTGTTACTGTTACGTGTTCCTCCCCGAGCTCCTGGTCTCGGTATACCTCCGAACCCCGGGAGGGGCCACGGCAGAAAAATATATTATTCCGTGTCGAAATCAATAAGGAAACCACACCAATGGTTATGAACAAACCAATAATATATTATAAATCACACAGGAATAACATTACCACAAATGACAATTAAGAGTGCACTCTCTATTCCATCAGCTAGCATGCATAAGGTAACTCACAGTGTTCCAAGTGAGTGGAAAGAACCTTCCCCAATGTCTCTATATTCCCGTCTTCGAGCTCAGAGTTGGTCCCCTCCAGTGATCAACGGAACGATGTCGACTCGAAACCAGAATCTCGTTCTGAGGGCAGGCACAGACACGCCGCCCAAAACGGCACCAAGGCGCACGCGGCCCAAAGCAGAGAAAAGGGTCACGTGGTTAAAGTGGCACAAAGGCGCACTCACGGCGACTGGGAAATCCAAAGGCCCCCTCCAGGTACGAACTTTCACTGTTCATGGTCGGCGAGCCGCAAAGTAATCGTCAGAAGCCTCGGTGCACACACACACCACAGATACGTCTGAACGCGGTGGAAACGGTTGACGAAGCAAGGAAAGTCTGCTCGACGCGCGAAGCGCACGAGTCAAAATGGCGGACGGCTCATACTTGAGACGTAATCACACGACGATGGTTCCTCCGAATCCAACGCCAACCTGACACGCAGGTTTGATCAGTCACAGCGATACCAACTCTATCGCGGAATCCCTTTCCAGGAAACCCAAAGTTCACTCGTGTCTCTTGCTCGACAACGTTCGATCCAGAACGCAAAGCAACCAGCTTCTTCTCCGACTTTTCTCACCGCCTCCTGTTCTTCATCTCCCTGTCTTCCGGTTCGGGTTCCTGTATCATTTTAAGGTAACCTTTTTAACTTTTAATAACTGTTCATAAACAATAAACCTTTGGAAGACAAGAATAGTACATAGAATCAGAAATCTTTCAAGTGGAGGAAAACCACAACAGCGGAAGTGACGAATCCATAACAGTTACCAATAGAGACTTGAGGAGGGTTAAGATTGCAAATTGTATGTACATTCCTGTCAGGCAAGTGCGAGAGGTAAGTCAGTGCAGAACTCATTAGTGGTTCACACATGGACCCATCAACCTCCCACGTGACTAGCCCTGGTTAAGAACTATAATGCCAGTTTGCCAATGGTTGTGATGTGCCGAGGGGGGCGGAAAGCTTGGTAGGTTGCATGATTGCACGACCTCGTATCATTTGCATTTTAGGCTGGGAGTCAATTAGAAGTTTGCCCTGAAGGTAGCATGTACCTGGTGTTGGCTTAGTGGTTAGGGTGCTAGCTTGGGATTCCTGGATCCGGGGCTTGAATCCTGGTCAATTGCTGCATTAATGTCAGGAGGGTTGACTCAGCCTGTCGTCCTTCCAAGGTCGGCAAATTGAGTACCAGTTCACTGGTAATTCCCTGTGTGTGGCAAGAGGCGACCAACAGGGTTGGTGGCAGGAAGAGCATCCGGCTGTAAAACATTGCTCCAAAAAAGGGGACCATGGTGCTCAAAAAAGGCCAACCCTGGTCTGCGGGGGAAAATGGCCTCTAAAGGTGGTTCTTTTCTTCTTCTTCCTGGAAGTAACATCATTTATTGGCAGGGGGAGCGATGGGCAACTATATACCACTGATGCAGAGCCCTCTGTCAGTTTAAGGCGGGATTTGGAATTTGCCTGGAGTGCCGGCAGCACCTTGTTTAGTTGTGCAATAATGATAGTAGATGGATCCCTAACTTCAATCCATTAGAGGGATTTTTTTTTTTTGTATTCAAGATCGAGGCTAAGCCTAGAAGGGATAGAAGAGAGCAGAACTGCAAAATGGTAAGGAATAAAAAATAAACTTGTTTTAAAAATAACGATATTCTTTTACAATCCAAAAATGTGATCAGTATGAATGTATATGCTTAAGAATCATGAAAAGTAGGTAATGTTTGTCTCCTTTTATAGAAATGGCTCAAAAATATATAAATATCTATTTCAGGAATTAACTTTGGCAAAATTAACATATCGCTCGTTACAGAAAGTTTGTGGAACACCATGGTGTTGCTGACTGTACGGGGACAGTGTTGATGTCGCAATAATTTAAGATGTATGACACGTGATAACTGTAATATACCCCATGGAGGTCATGTGTGTATGGCATCAGCTTGGGGAACTATCACTTCACTTCATCCAGATATGTAAAGTTCTTGAAAAAAACGATCATTCCAAATGAAATAAAAACATAAAAACATGATGGTTACCGATGTGGCACTGGGCCAGTGGAGTCGATTTTAATGTGAAGCAACAAGTTCGAATTAATCACAACAGCTAATTATGTATGGTAAAAGGTATAATTATTAATATGTACACAGCACCATTTAGGCTCTTCAGATGACAATTATTGGCTCGACTCGGAGTATTATCTTCAGATTTTGTATCATTATCTCACAAGTAATGTCTTTAGTTCAAAGGGCCAATTTTGATTGTCGATTGCCTAAAATTGTTTTCAGGGAGGTAAGATGGCCTGGAGTTATGCACATTCGCCCTTAAGTTGTCTGGCCTGGGTTTGAATCTGAACAAATTCACCATGCTCATGCTACTTGATGATTTGCCGGCAACTGTTCCAGTCTCAATTTTTTTAATTTTTTTTTAGTTTTTTTTTTTTAGTTTTTAGTTTTTTTTTTGGTTTTTGGTTTTTTTTTTGGTTTTTTTTTTTTAGCTTTTTTTTTTAATACAAGATCGAGGCTCGTGTAAGAGCTAACATTCATCACAAAAAGACAAACTGACACATAAAACAATATAAAGGGAGCGGGAGACAAGATGGGGAGAGAGAGGGAAGCACACAAGTACAACATTTGAGAGCAGGGACATCGGGAGATCTGTGGGAGGGAGAGGGCTTGGGGGAGGAGGCACGGGAAGGCTGAAAGTTTTACACGTTTACTTTAAAGTAAACATTATTGGTTTTTAAGGGTTATTGAAGTTTTACAAGGTGGGCAGCCACAGCAAAGCATAACTGGAACATAAGATGAATAACGAGATTCGGGTTGAGCAGTGTATGACACAACGCACACCTAGAAATGCCGATGGAGAAACGGTTCCATTGCTGCGCGCCACCATGACACTGATGCCCGTTTCCACAAAAGGCACCGAGAAGTCCACGGCGTTGGATCTCTCCTCATTGATTGTCAGAGAGCCCACAGCCATGGCAGAATTGTTGCTGATAACCTGCACACAGGGAAAACTACAATAACCTTAAGAGGGCAAGGTTAGGTATTTCATTTTCCTCGAGTCAATTATTTCTTCAAGTCAGTTCATAAGATAATTTACGTAATTAGCAGCAGATTTGAATTTGAGTTTATCTTCAATCTTCTGATTTGTTAAAATGAAAACAAACAAAGTAACAACACCAGAGGGTATTCACGGAATACTTACCCCGCAGTCAACTTGGTGCGAGCCAACTCTTCTGTGTTTGAAGGGGTTTTCTTTGATCCAACATGGCTGCCAGACCACGTGAGCAATGACATAGATGTATATTCTCTAATATAATTGTTGCGTAGGTCACGCTCAATTTTTTTTGAAATGATCAGACTAAGCGTTGTCTCTGTCGAATTATGACGTCATAATTAAGCACCAATGACGTGTTCGTTAACACTTATTCCCCACGCAGAGTTTTTTTGACAATGAGCCACGTTTCAATTTGTTCCTTGGAGCGGTTTCGGATGTATAGAGGTACAATGTTTTTCGGTTTTTCCAAGATAATGCCTGTACCACGTGGCATATGACGTCATAATTATCATTAAAAATTATACAGGAGGCGCTCCTATGGTGAAAATGTCGTGTCCATCGGATCAAGAATTGCAGAGAAAAAAAAATTCATACTGATTGGATGAATCGTTGTACCTGTCGAATTATGATGTCATAATGAAGATACCAATGACATCATCATTAACATATCTTATTCCCCATGGGGAGTACTTTACAATGAGCCTTGCTTCAATTTTTTTCCATGGAGTGGTTTTGGAGATTATAGAGGTGCAAAGTTTTTCCCAAGATGGCGTCCGTGTGCTGTGTCTACATTTTTAAAATTCATTTTCTCGGCAACCGTTAGTCTGATTGACACGAAATTTTACCATAGGAGGGCGTCCTCCTGTAGAATATTTAATTCATAATTATGACGTCATGGGTCACGTGGTACGGACGCCATCTTGGAAAAACGTTATTCTTCTATATCTCCCAAACCGCTTAATGGAAACAATTGAGACCTGGCTCATTGTCAACTACTCCCCATGGGGAATAAGATATGTTATTGATGATGTCACCAGTGCCTTCGTTATGACGTCATAATTTGACAAATACAACACTTATCCATCTGATCATTATTTTAAAAAATTCTCAGCAACTGTTGGTCTCAGCAACGAAATTTTTACCATGGGAGCGCCTCCTCCTATAGAATATTTTAATGATAATCATGACGTCATAGGTGATGTGTTACAGGCGCCATCTTGGAAAAACCGAAAAATGTTGCACCTCTATATCTCCAAAACCGCTGCATGGAAAAATTGAAACATGCCTCATTGTAAATAACTCCATATGGGGAATAGGTGTTGTTAACGATGACGTCATTGGTGCCATAATTATAACGTCATAATTCGAGAGGGACAACGCTTCGTCTGATCAATTTGAAATTTATTGAGCATGATCTATGCAACAATTATATTAGAGAATATACATTTATGATGCCATTACTCATGTGGTCTGGCAGCCATATTGGATCAAAAAAGAAGAAGAAACGTTCAAAAACAGAAGAGTTGGCTCAGACCAAGTTGACTGCGCAGGGTAAGTACTGTATTCTATGAATACCATCTAGTTTGAAGAGAACTCATATTATGACACTATCGATTGTCTTTCCAGGATGGGCACCAGCCTGGTAACCCATGGTAACCCAGAGATTGTGTGTTTGATTCTGACGGAAGGCAACAGTGTTAAGTATTTAGATTCAATATGTACGTATCTGCTAACTGAACTTGTCTCAGGAGGACTAAACGTTTTCTTTTGTATTGTCCATAAAAACACAATTGGGTCACAAATTATCTTCAAATTTGGGGCAATCCACACTTGTTGCTGTCATATTGAATGGCTTCAGGACAACTGCTGCCCTTTCCACCACAGTGCTTCCCACACTCCTCTTGAGATGAAAGGCATATACAACAGAGCAGTGCATACAATAACTTTGGCTACAATCAACTTTCCCTTATCCAGTGTTGTGAATGTCACATCATTTGATTTAAAAGTCTAATCCAGCAAAAAAAATCTGAGAATGTAAATACATTTACCAGTTCCTCCAATAAGCTTAATTCAGGATAATATTCTTATTTCAAGATTTTTCACACCTAAATCTTCAACAACAAGATGATCCAGTCCCTTTATCTCTGCAAAATAACCAATTTACAGGGAACGCCTCAAACAAGGGTTGAATTGGGTTATATTTGCATGCAGGGTCGAGGCTTGTTGAGGGGCTAGAACAAAGAATGGATCAGGACATAACAAGGTCCTCCCAAAAGTAAAAGCAAACTCAACTATAACTGTGCTCAGTAGAGCGCACACCTCCACCAAGCTGAACAGTTTACGTTTTGCATCCCACTGATAGGCCAGATCTGCATCCAGACCAGACCCAAAATCAAATTGGCTTGTTCTTCTCACCTGCACAACTCGTCCACAAAATTCGATCCGAATTTATCCACAACTTTGAGATATCATGCTATATATCATGTTGGCCCCATCTCTCAATGTTGAGGAATCACTTTAAAATTCTCGCATCCGGATCCGGATCTTCACCAAAATCTTATCAATTCTTCCTTGTCACACACCCTTCACTATTCACACACTTGTCTTCACTTCTTATTCTTCACACTTCACAGTGTCACACACTTGTCAACAGTTGCTTGAAGAATGAAGTGGGAAAATCGTTGTTGACCCAGATAGAATTAAAGGAAGATGGAAGATAAATATGGAAATGTTGTTGGATGCAGAGAATGAATGGGATGGCAACATAGAGAGTAACCTAGTTTTAGGACCGGCAGAGAAGATAACTGAGAAGGAAGTTGAGGAAGCGATAAAAGCAATGAAGAGTAGAAAAGCAGGAGGGCCGACGGGAGTTGTGGGAGATATGTTGAAGGCAGCAGGAAGTTGGGGTGTGAAGAGAATGACAGAGATCTGTAATCTGGTGGTAAAAGAAGGCCGCATTCCAGGGGATTGGGAACTGAGTACCCTCGTCCATCTATACAAGGGGAAAGGTGACCCTCTGGACTGTGGCTCGTACCGAGCGATAAAGTTATTGGAGCATGGAATGAAGGTATTGGAAAGGGTGTTGGAGAGGAGGATAAGGAAGAAAGTGAAGATCGACAAAATGCAGTTTGGATTTATGCCAGGAAGAGGACCGACAGACGCGCTCTTTATTGTGAGGCAGTTGCAGGAGAAGTACATGGAGAAGAGGAAGAAGTTGTTTCTTGGGTTTGTTGATCTGGAGAAAGCATTCGATAGGGTTCCACGTGAAGTAGTAACATGGGCATTGAGGAAGTTAGGAGTGGAGGAATGGTTGATCAGAGTAGTGATGGCAATGTACAAAAGAGCACGCACAGCTGTAAGGACGAAGGACGGGAACAGTGGTGAGTTTGAGGTGAAGGTGGGAGTGCATCAGGGGTCGGTACCAAGTCCACTACTATTTGTAGCTGTGATGGAGGTGCTGGCTCAGAACGTAAAGGAGGGTTTACCGTGGGAGTTGTTGTATGCAGATGATCTGGTGTTGATTGCAGAGAGTATGGATGGACTGAAGGAGAAGATGAACAAGTGGAAGGAATGTATGGAGACAAAAGGTCTGAACGTGAATATCGGAAAAACGAAGCTGATGGCAAGTGGTAAAGCATGTTGTGAGGTGGAAAGAATTTGGAAGTGGCCGTGTGCTGTGTGCAGGAAGGGAGTCGGAGTGAACTCCATTCAATGTACAATGTGCGCTGAGTGGGTTCATCAAAAATGTAGTGGTCTGAGAGGGTCATTAACCAGTGTGGCAGCTACATTCAAATGTAAGGTGTGCACAGAGAGAGCTGCCGATGGAGGAAATGTTGAGTTGGATCTTGGAGACGACGTGAAGCTGGAAGGTGTGAAAACATTTTGTTACCTTGGAGACATGCTGAATGGAGAAGGTGGATCAGACTCGGCAACGGTTGCTGGAGTGAGATGTGCATGGAAGAAGTTTCGGGAACTGTGTGGCGTGCTGACGAGGAGGGGAGTGTTGTTGAAGCTGAAGGGAAAGGTGTATGCTGCATGTGTGAGAAGTGTTATGATTTATGGGAGCGAGACATGGGTAATGAATGTAGAGCAGCAACGAAGGCTGGAAAGGGTGGAAACGCGAATGGTTCGGTGGATGTGCGGAGTATCGTTGAGAGAGAGGAAGACAAATGATGAATTGCGAAAGATGATGGGAATTGAGCCTGTGATTGATGCTGTGAAGAGAAACAGGTTCAGATGGTTTGGTCATGTGTTGAGGAAGGATGAAAGTGACAGGTTGAGAAGAGTGATGGAAATGAATGTAGAAGGAAGTGGAGGACGGGGAAGACCGAGAAAGACTTGGCTAAAGATGGTGGAAGAAGAAATGCGGGCAAGGGGGTTAACAAGGGGAGATGCAGAAAATAGGGCAAAATGGAGAAGATTGTCATGGGGGCCGCAAGGCTAACCCCCGCTCTAGCAGGGAAAATGGCCTTAAAATGCCTGTTGTTGTTGTTGTTGTTGTTGTCACACACCCAACCTGTCCATCAAGTTTTGTCCAAATCCGTCCACAACCTTTTGAGATATCTTTCTCACAGACAAACAAACATACAGACAGGGGTGAAAACATAACTTCCGTCCATTTTTGGTGCACAGATAAATAAATAAAAAAATTATTTCACTGAGTTTCAAATTTCTTGCTTCACCTTTGCGCTCACAAGCTTATCAGATGCAGCTTTGTCTGTAACTCCTTAACGTGCTGGTGTTTCAATTTTGATCTTAAACATAGTAACGGCTTGAATTGTGGTTGCCATTTGGACTAGCTGTCTGCCTTGAATTGAACTCATCGCACTACATTTGTTGTGATAGTATCAGAAAATATTTGTGTTGTGATTGACTGGGCCTTGTTTCATATTTCAGGCTATGTGCCCCTGCATTTAGTCATCATACCTCCTCGGTAACACATGTGCTAGTTGCCTGGGTAGTGGATGAGGTGGTTGCATTTCATGTTGGCCCAGACATTGGCAATCAACAGAGGTTGCATGGCTGTCACTTAAAACTCGCAGGGAAGAGACCTTTTTGGTGTTGTTAGACAAGCCCATTGGCCTATTATGTCATTGTTTTATGTCATGTCTGCCTGTATTTTATGTGTCATGTCCAACTGCAACTTTGACAACATCATTACTATAGGAGAGACGAATGGTGTAATTTTGGTCAATGTTTTTTTAATGTCTGTCAGCAATAATGAATTATTGAGCATCACAGGCAACAAAGAACGCAACCGAGAGAACGTCACTACTTCCCAGGGAATTATGTCCACAGAACTTAACAACAAAATCCTCGAGGTGGAGGAGCAGTGTGCAAGCCAACATTTTAGACCTTTACTCTTGGACAAGTATTTCCACGTTAATTGCTTAATCAATAATTTGCAATAACAATAATGAGCGTTTAAATGCAACACATTTGTCAAGGCCTATATACTATTTGACTGCACATACCATGAAGGGTACTTTCTTTCTTAAATACTTCATTTACTTAACCAAAATTTCTGCCAAAACTGCCAAAATCAAGACTCTCTGCTCACCTTCACTCCTTCATTCCTCCTTTCTCCCGCCTCTGGAACAAACTCCCTCACTCTCTTCAATCCCACTCATCCCTCCAGGTCTTTAAAACAGCTGTTCACCACCATCTCTTATCTTCCCCCATCCAAAACGGTGATCTTTTCTACCCCTGTTAATTCACCCCAGATACACTTTTTTTTTTTGGGAAATCCCGACTTCTTTCTTTCCTTTTCGACTTCTTTCCTCTCTGGTCGTAGTCAACGTGTGGCCCTGAATGGATTTCTCTCATCTCCCCTTCCTGTTCAGGCTGGAGTTCCCCAAGGCAGTGTTCTGGGCCCTGTGCTTTTTCTGGGCTTCAGCAATGATCTCTCCGACTCTCTGGAAAATCCTCTCTGTCTCTTTGCTGATGACTCCACTATCTGCCACTCCATTCTAGCAGTGTCCTTTCCCATGCCTCCTCCCCCCAAGCCCTCTCCCTCCCACAGATCTCCTGATGTCCCTGCTCTCAAATGTTGTACTTGTGTGCTTCCCCCTCTCTCCCCATCTTGTCTCCCGCTCCCTTTATTTCGTCTTATATGGTCGTTTTTTTTTTGTGTGATTGATGTTAGCTCTTACATGAGCCTCGATCTTGTATACGAAAAAAAAACATATGATCCCATGGTCTTATATGGTCGTTTTTTGGGGGGGTTTTTTGCGTGCTTAATGTTAGCTCTTACACGAGACTCGATCTTGTATGCATAAAAAAAACAAAAAAATAAAAAAACGTGATCCCATGATCCCAAAACAAAGCAACTTTTTGATGCCCCCCCAAAAAACGGGAACATATTGGTCATTGCAGAAGTCTTTTGCACCTGTAGGTTACTCAGTCCAATCAACAGTCTTCCGTACATTAAGAAAATACAGCAAATAAACTCCCAAGAACTTGGCCAGTTTCATCCTCTTTTCAAGTCAAATTAGAGCACACTTTCACAAGTTGGACTGGAGCGTCATGTCGCATGTGGTGACTGTGAATTTCCGGCGAACTTAACTTGCACAATTTAGGATGAAAATATGCACTTCATTTCTCACCTTGATGCAGGTCAGCAAAACAAAGTAATTCGCCATGGTTAACACCTGCAATGGCATCTGCTTGCAAAGTCTGTGTTCATTTATTATATCTGGTAGATTTCACCAGGAGATCATAGCTCTGTTAAATCGACGGAGCTATTCCATACTGGTGAAATCTACCATGCTGGGTTCGTGAATGCAAAACACCTTGGAACTAAATCTGGCCCTGGTGCCAAGGATGTAAAATAAAAATCCCAAGATGAAATCGAGACTTGTCCACAACAATTCCTTGTACACTGCTTTTAGTCGACATGGCCCAAATTATTGGATGTTGCTGTATTTCTTTGCATTGGAGCAAAGGTCCAGAAGATTCTTGTGCTGATGTTGGAAATGATATTGTTGCTTCGGCCCCCTGTAGTCTATCAGCTACGATCTGTATTTTCAGTGCGAATACTCATTTCGCCGAAACAAATACAAAATGTGGCATATGATGCTTAAACCAGCCTATTTTTGAAAAGATGGACTCCCACTTCCGGTAGCTTTCTTGGGGAGCACCCTATTTCTGGAAGTACCCATCCCCGCATGGTCAAAGTGTATTTAATCTGATTCTGTACATTCTACAATTTAGATTTTGGGAAAACCACAGCATTAGCGAGATAAAGGATTTGAGACGATATTTAGATTAATTGCAAGTTCAATCAAATAAGACAGAAATTGTAAAGTATCTTGTTACTGAATGGAAAAAAGTCAGAGTTCACAGGCAAGCTCGCACGTGGGGGTGAGAGTGGAAGACCATGTGGGGGACAGAGGGCAGCACCTGCTGGAGAATAACAGAACAAGGATGTGACATTGTTCCTGAGTTGGAGTGTACACAAGTAGCGGCCAATACACGCATGATTCTTCATGCAAAACAAGCAAATGGCCCGACAGTTATTCATGCTGATCATACAGATGTCTTCATATTACTTCTTGGGAACAGTTATCTGCTTAGAGATGCGCACATGAAATTGGGAAAGGAGTCAAAGATCGGGATAATCAAAATCGATAAGGTAAAAATCAAGCCCATTACCAAAATTGCATCCTCAAATTTCAAGCCAGGAATTCTACAGATCAATCAATCATCTGGACTGGTCTCCCATCTCTACTGCCTCTGACATCAACTCTTCCTGGGAATTCCTCTAAAGTAAATTGCTCTCTCATACACAGATTTATCCCATCTCATCTTCAGTTGTCATACCCTTCCTCCCGTCCATGGTAAACTGCATCTTGTGGTGAGGCAGTTGCCCTGAAACAACTGCGCTTTTCCTCTTGGAAGGCTAATCCAACTGAAGGCAATCTCAGTCCCTTCCACCAAGCTCGGAACAAGTGTGTGTCTACCCTCAGGAGAGCCAGGAAGCACCATCTCTCCACACTCAAGACTGAACTCTCAAACCTGTCTCCTTCCTCCAAATCCTGGTGGCGTCTGTTCAAATCTGTTTCTGGTGTTTGTTCCTCCTCCATCCCCTCCCTTCCCTAAAATGGCTACACAGTTGACACCGCACATGACATAGCCGAATGCCTCAACTCTGTGTTTGCCTCAAAATATTGTGTCCCATACCCATCTTTCTCTGTACCCACCTTACCCAGTCGAACCCAGCAGCTCCTGGACTCTGTGTCCTTCTCTCCTGACAAGGTGGAGAACTTTTTGTCAAACCTCAACTCTGATTCTGCAACTGGCCCAGATGGCATCAGCCCAAGGGTCCTAAAATCCTGCTCTGCCACTCTATCACAACCTCTCTCTGTTCTCTTCATCCTCTCTTTTGCTCAAGGTAATCTGCCATCAGTTTGGAAATCAACCAACACTGAGAGGCTTTACTTTACTTTACACAAAAAGCTTTAATTTAAGTAAAGTAAAGTAAGTAAACTTTAAGTAAACTTTAACTTTAAGTAAACTTTAAGTAAAGTAAACACAAAAAATGTGCAAAAACAGATCCTTGCAACTACAGACCAATCAGCCTGCTCCCAATCATCAGCAAAGTCATGGAATCCATCATTGCTTCAGATATCAAATCCTTCCTCTTCTCCAATGGCTTGATCTCTGATCATCAATTTGGTTTCAGACCAGGTCATTCTACTCTGGACATGTTGCTTCTGCTGTCACAACAATGGATGAAGGTCCTCAATGGCAAACAGGAAATCAGAGCTGTCTCCCTTGACATATCACGTTCCTTCGATACGGTCTGGCACCCCGCTCTGCGCACCAAGCTCTCCTCCTATGATATCCATGGAAATCTCCACGCATGGCTTGCGGACTTCCTCTCTGGTCGTAGTCAACCTGTGGCTCTGAATGGGTTTCTCTCATCTCCCCTTCCTGTTCAGGCTGGAGTTCCCCAAGGCAGTGTTCTGGGCCCTGTGCTTTTTCTGGTCTTCAGCAATGATCTCTCCGACTCTCTGGAAAATCCTCTCTGTCTCTTTGCTGATGACTCCACTATCTGCCACTCCATTCCTCATCCCTCAGATCG
Organism: Myxine glutinosa; assembly: GCF_964187855.1. Lineage (NCBI taxonomy): Eukaryota > Metazoa > Chordata > Myxini > Myxiniformes > Myxinidae > Myxine > Myxine glutinosa. Next base: position 40,747,331 of record NC_136270.1, read on the forward strand.
GCAGTCTGCAGCCTCCTCACTCTCTGCAGACCTGGACAAAATCACAGACTGGACAAACAAGTGGAACATGTCTTTCAATCTAGTCAGGTTCACTATGTTTTTTCGTTCAAAATCATGGTAGATTAGCAAACCTATACATTTTTGGAAACGTTATTACATGGAAAATCTGAAAATCAATGTTTACATTTGCCAATTCCGACCAATTCGATTCGACCAATTCGACCAATCGACCAATTCCATTCGACCATTCGACCATTCGACCAATTCGATCGATTCGATTCATCGAATTCGATTCGATCGACCATTCAACCAATTCGATTTGCCAATCAATTTGACCGACCTTTGCTTGTGTGGAACGGACTGTGAAAACGATGCGGACTATATTGTCGGATACGACACACAGGACAGTGATGACGAACTCTAAATGGCATATTCTGTAATCGTGTATGTTTGATGCCATTGACTGCCTGTGTATATTTTGTCATTGACTGCCTGTGTCGATGTGAAGTTATACTGACTGCATGTGTATATATGATTTTGCTGACTGCCTGTGTATGTTTGGTGATATGAATTATTGTGACACATTTTGATGTTATTAACTGCCTGTACAAAATGATAACATGTATTTGATTATGCAACTTATCGCGAATATAAAGACAGTATTTTGCAATTCAAAACCTTTGATTCGTGTCTTACCATTCCCGATAGCACTAATTTGATACTTTCATTGGATTCCTTGTCCCTGAAAATATAGGTTTAGTATATTTTAAAAAGTTTTTAGGGTAATTAGAGGCAGAAATAGAACAAAATATGTATTTTACAGTGGCCATTTTGAAAATCCAAAATGGCCGCCATACAGGTATCTCTCCAAATGCAAACATTGATTTTTAGTTTCCTTATGCTATAACCTTTCCAAAAATGTATAGGTTTGCTAATCTACCATGATTTTGAACGAAGTATAATTTATTGACATAGTGAACTTGACTAATCCTGACAAATCTCACACTCTTGCTATGTCTCTCCGAAAATACCGACTGGACAACCCTCCCATCTACTTTCTCAACAATCCTCTCCAAGAAGTTCTGTCACTCAAGCTCTTGGGTCTCACTATCTGCCAGGATCTTTCCTGGGAAAACCACATTTCCAAGCTGGCCTCAAAAGCCAATCGCCGACTGGGCATCCTCTGTCGTGCGAAGTCCTTGTTTGGCACACCTGAGCTCCTCACCATATACAAGGCTTTCATGCGCAGCTCAATGGAGTACTGCTCTCCCCTCTGGGCTGGTGCTCCTGCCTCACACCTAGCTCGTCTTCACGCTGTTGAAACCAAAGCTTTCAGAATCATTGGAATCTACCGCAATGAAGCTGAATGTGAGGGCCTTTCACTCACTCACCGCAGGCAGGTAGATGGTCTTTCTGTCTTCTACCGACTCCTTCCAGGCCGAGCTCCCCCTGCTCTATCTGTGCTCTGTCCCCCAAATATTCATACAGGTCGCACAAGATTTGCCAGAAACCCTCTTCTGGTGAGATTGCCAAAATCAAGACTCTCTGCTGGTGTTGGCTTAGCGGTTAGGGTGCCAGCTTGGGATCCTAGGATCCTGGGTTAGAATCCCGGTCGATCGCTGAATTAACGCCAGGGGGGTTGACTCAGCCTGTCATCCTTCCGAGGTCGGCAAATTGAGTACCAGCTTGCTGGGATGAATGATCACGGTGTGTACCCGGATTAAGAATAGGTACACCGTATCCCTGCGCATCGTAAGAGCGTGACCAAGGGTTGGCGTCAGGAAGGGCATCCGGCCATAAAAACATTGCCTCAAACAGGGAACCATGATTGTCATGGGGCCCGCAAGGCTAACCCCCGCTCTAGCGGGGAAAATGGCCTTAAAACGTTCATTCATTCATTTCATATTCTGCTCACCTTCACTATTTCATTACTCTTTACTCCCGCCTCTGGAACAAACTCCCCCAATCCCTTCAATCCCACTCCTCCCTCCAGGTCTTTAAAACAGCTGTTCACCACCATCTCTTATCTTCCCCCATAAAAACCTTGATCTTTTCTACCCCCGTTAATTCACCCCAGATCCACTTTTTAGAATTATCGACTTCTTTCCTGGATGTCGTAACAGTGTCCATGTGTTTTATACCTCTCCCACCCCCCCCTCCTCCCTTCACATGCCTCCTCCCCCCAAGCCCTCTCCCTCCCACAGATCTCCCAATGTCCCTGTTCTCTGCTGTTGTACTTGTGTGCTTCCTCTCTCTTTATTGTATGTTTTGTGTCCATTTTTTTTTTGTGATTAATGTTCGCTCTTACGTGAGCCTCAGTCTTGTTTACTATATATATATATAATGTCTGATTGGGATGCATGCTTTCACCGGATGTGATTCGATTTCTGCTTTTGCTGGTAAGGGTAATGCTAAAGCACTGAAATTGCTGATGCAGCATCAAGGTTTTGTGGAAGCCTTCGCATCACTTGGAAACACACGGGCAGTACCAGAAGAATTGCACAACAAACTGGAAGAATACGTTTGCACTTTTTAAGGAAAGCAATTGCAAAACGTCGATCTTTTTTGGTTATCAGCTCTTTTGCACAAAGGCTGGTAACATTGAGCCTGATGCTTTACCTCCTTGTAAATCGATGCTTGCCCTCCATGTCAAGCAGCGATATGGAGATGAGCAATCATTCAATTGCCCGACACTCCTTCTCCTGATGGTTGTGTTTGGAAAATTAGTGAAAATTATATTTCAATAAAGGTGGCTTGCCAGTAGCCCTGCGCCTGCCAAAATCATGGAACTGTTAAGCTGTACATTCAAGAAATCTTGTAAAAAAAAAAAGAAGATATACAGATGTATGTGGTGAAATGGCAACAGAGGAAGAAGAAACTCTGGCAATGATGTGTAAATAGTACGGTTATGTTTCTTCAGCTTTTTAATGTTAATTAATGGATTAGTTATCAAAGGCTATTTGAGATTCGGATATGACTGCAATTTACAAGGTAATATACCTTTTTAACTTTAAAAACTGGTTTACCCCTCAGATCAACCGAAGAGATACGAGTTAGCCGAGAGTGCAATTTTGAAACTAAATACCACTCGAATAACCTCTCCTGGTCGTTTATTAATTCATGGGGTTCCAAAAGGGGCACTTGATCGAGAGCCGCACTTATTCGAATAAATACGGTTATACACTTTGATATGTGACACACAAGAATGTTTGTTAGGAGAAAAATTCGTCTTGATCATTAACGAAATTTGAAGAACATATCGAACATGAAGAACATATTGATATAAGCTACCATTTTCACACATCCATCATAAAGTGTAGGAAATAGGGACCCATTTCATAAATTCCCTTTACGCATCAGTGTATATACCTAAAACCCATTTATTTGGCTATAAGGGGGATCTTTGGGGACTAGAAATGCCTGGTTGTCATTCTCTGAAGGTTTCAATAACCGACTTATTAGCACATTCATGTGGCTCATCATGTAAGCGACTCGCGATATTTAAATATTCGATAAATTTTACACACAGGCACTAATATTTACTCTCGATATGCACAGATAGTACCAGATTGTAGATAATCATGCCCCCTATGCATATAAACCCATATATAGTGATAATCCAGTTTTCCACCCTCCGGGAAACCAAAAACTATGGTTTTCTTGCCAAACTTTTGTTTCGGTTTAAGTTTGGACATCTTACAACATTGCCCATAGCTTCAAAGAATCAAGTCCGTTGTAGGAGATTGATGCATTCAAATTATCCCCACAAATTATCCTACATGCCAGAGCACAAAAATCATGGATTATTTATAACCAGCATCCTCCCTATTTTTTTGTCCCCCGTCGCACCCCGGAGCGAAAGGGGGACTATGGTTTTCCCTTCGTCCGTGTGTGCGTCCGTGCGTCCATGTGTGCGTCCATGTGTGCGTCCGTGCGTGCGTGCGTCCGTCCGTGCGTGCGTGCTTGCATACGTGCGTGCGTAAGCGAAGGACCGAATTCTAATTTGGTGTGTGGGTGCAACCCACGTCAAAATCCAAGATGGCCACCACCATGTATGTCTGAACCTTGTGAGCGGAATATCTTGAAAAATAAGCGAAGTACCAACTTCTAATCTGGTGTGTGGGTGTATCTAGGCATAAATAATGAAGAATGTTATTGAAAATTGGGTCGCCACGTCAAAATCCAAGATGGCCGCCGCCATGTATGTCTGAACCTTGTGAGCTGAATATCTTGAAAAATAAGCGAAGTACCAACTTCTAATCTGGTATGTGGGTGTATCTAGGCATAAGGAAGAAACCTATTGAAAATTGGGTCACCACGTCAAAATCCAAGATGGCCGCCGCCATGTATGTCTGAACCTTGAGAGCGGAATATCTTGAAAAATAAGCGAAGTACCAACTTCTAATCTGGTATGTGGGTGTATCTAGGCATAAGGAAGAACGCTATTGAAAATTGGGTCGCCACGTCAAAATCCAAGATGGCCGCCGCCATGTATGTCTGAACCTTGTGAGCTGAATATCTTGAAAAATAAGCGAAGTACCAACTTCTAATCTGGTATGTGGGTGTATCTAGGCATAAGGAAGAAACCTATTGAAAATTGGGTCACCACGTCAAAATCCAAGATGGCCGCCGCCATGTATGTCTGAACCTTGAGAGCGGAATATCTTGAAAAATAAGCGAAGTACCAACTTCTAATCTGGTATGTGGGTGTATCTAGTCATAAAGAAGAACGCTATTGAAAATTGGGTCGCCTCGACAAAATCCGAAGTCAGCGAAATATCTTGAAAAATAAACGAACTACTAACTTCTAATCTGGTGTGTGGGTGCATCTACGCATAAGGGAGAATGCCCTTGAAAATTGGGTCGCCACGTCAAAATCCAAGATGGCCGCCTTGCGTCTTCCACTTTGTCAACTCAAATCACTTCACCAATGGGGGACCTAGGCGTAATGCTTGTTTTTCCAAAATTTCCAATAAAAATACATTTTCTACAATTGTGGTTTGATTCACGCATTTATTCATTTTAAACATGTTCCCATGGTAAATATATACTAAAGTCCATTCAGACATACTGCCGCCCAGTTTCATTTCAGATGTATTTTCACATTAAGTGTCATTTTTAGTGTAATCTAATGTCGTGTATTATGTAATTTTTAGTGTAGTGTAGTGTAATGTTCAAAAAAAGTTCTCCTGTAATGTATTTCAGTATTGGATGAAGTGCTCCCACTTGCTTATTAGATGACTGGTGATGGATCCCACTTCACACAAAACACAGTGCACTCTGCAATCCTGCCGACATGTTAGCTCGTTGAATCTTCCCCTCTGCACACATCACCATGACTTCTAACTCTGAACATGAGACAATTGATGATATTGTAGTTGTGCCTGCCAAAATATCTAAATTGGAAACAAACTGGTTACATTGCCTGTTTTTCCAACGTGCCGATGCTTTATCAAATGCTAGTCATCAAGGCATTGGGAGAGTAGTTTCAGCATTTGATGTCAAAATTCTGAAATCAGACTTGACAGCGACAAAACGTCGGAGCGAGTAAGCAGCCAAAGTGGCCCAAGTCATGCTATGCATCATTTGCGAGCCACAACTATATTGAAATTGTGAAAAATGACCTTCAAAAACCAGCATGGCTGTGGAAATGACTGATTCGGGTCTTTGTGAAAGATCCAGTGCATGACCCCTCTCAGGCACAACCGTTCCTAAGGTAGACTGGATGAAGTGTATTTATTGCCAGACTTAGGCACGAGAAAGCAGGCAATGACATTCAATCTGATGGCCTCAGAGTGTGGTACAGAACTACTTACTGAGTTTGTGGAACATCGGTTGCTCCCAGATGCTACAGGAAGTCTTCATGACACCATTCACAAGAACAAGTCAAAACATTCGCAAATTTGAGCGTGGTGAACATCACTACATCCGCTGACAAAAGCAAGACCATCAGAGCGTACCGTGACCTTTTTTGAAGACTGCTCATTGCTGCAAGTAGTGGTCGCCATATAAACATCAAAGGACTATATACTACCATGCTGGGTGCAAGACTGCAAAACACCTTGAAGCAAAATCGGTCCCTAATGCCAAAAATGTAAAATAAAAATCCCAAGTTGAAATCGAGACTTATCCATGACAATTCCGTCTCCACTGCTTTTTGTCGACAAGGCCCAAATTATTGGATGTTACTATAAATAATTGCATTGTAGCAAAGGTCCAGAAGATTCTTGTGCTTTTGTTGGAAAATATATTGTTGCTTCGGCCCTGTAGTCTATCAGCTAAGATCCATACTTTTAGTGCAAATACTCATTTAACTGAAACAAATGAAAAATGTGGCAAATGATGCTTACACTACTCTATTTTTGAAAAATCTATGATGTACTCCCATTTCCGGTAGCTTTCTTGAGGAATTACCCAATTTCTGGAAGTACTTGTTCAAAGTGTATTTAAGCTGTAAAAGTGTACGTCAGTACAATGTGTACAACATGAATTCGCCCCATTCCCTCTTGCTATCGCAGCAGCCAATCAGGAGTTACAACCAACAGATAAAGCTAACCTGTGCAATTTTCGCTGTGACAACTACCTGCAGAAAAAATTTGCCATAAACAAATGAATCCACTTGTGTAATTGTGGATGGTATGGCGGTAGTTCAAGTTTTCGGAAAAACAAGCAATGCTACAACTTTCGGCAAACTAGCAGACAGTTTCTGTGGTAATGTCCTAAGATACCCGAGAGGCTCTCAGACAAACCTCTACATTGTCTGACTATCGAAGGAAGTCCATTGATGACTATCGATGAAACAACGAAAGATGAGACTATAGTTGATGTGCCGGCAGTGCATCTACCATCCATATGGCAGACCTTCATATCGCTGGAAAAAAACAAAGTGAACCTCCTTCAATTATTGCGGGATCAACTCGTATTGAAAGCACAATACCTACCTGATCAACAGGAAGTCATATTCTCAGGTAGGGATGAATTCCCAGTTGTCTCACCTTCTGGGTGTAATGTTGATCATCTCAACTCAACTCTCGAGGAAGCCGACACAAAAATTGTCCTTCATGCTAAAGATGCAAAAGTCCAGAATTTCTGAAGAGTGGTAGTGCGTTCTGGAGACACAGACCTACTTCTACTGCTGATAAATGATGACACTCCACCAGAAGTGTCGATGAGGAGTGGGATGTCTAAAGCAAAGCAGTTCGTACCAGCCAGCATTGCGCGAGCAAGTCTGGATCCTGAAGTCATCAACGATATCTTCGGCTTTCAGGCTTTAACAGACACAACCAGTCATTTCTGTTGGTATGGCAAGCTAACAGCTTGGAAGACATACCTGAAGTGTCCCAAGCTATTGAAAGATATTGGACGCAATCTTGACATTGGTGTGGCTGATATTGGTAAGTTCATCAACAATATGTACAGTCCAACAACAACAGCTACATGTATCAATGCTCTATGCGCACAACTTTTCCATCGAATCTGTGAACCTGAGAAACAACTACCCACTGAAGACTGTTTGTCTCTGCACATACTACACAGTCACGATCAAGCCATGGTGTGGCTCAATGCAAAAAACAGGGCCTGTCATGTAATCCCCACCTATGGGTGCAGAGAAAAGTGCCGGAACAACCAAGAAGAACTCTTGTCAGGAGAAGAAGAATCTGATGAGGACTAGTATAGATACTGTCTTGACACAAACTCACGTCGATCAAATATCACCCAGCTTATAATCCCAATTTTGCAAATCATCGAAATTTAGATATTTTTGTTATATCGTGCCATTGTACTTCCTATAAATATCCCAAATAATTACTCAGTGATAAATGGTAAATGGTGAAATGGACATGCAATAGCATCTTCAACGTGGCATACATGGTTTGATTTGTCCAGTATGATGAAACAATAAGCGGGGTAACATTACATTTGTCCAAGCTAATAAATAAATAATCCGTGAATTTTGTGCTCTCGCATGTCGGCTAATATGAGGGGATAATTTTAATGCATCAAAACTACCTCCATGAGACTTGATTCTTGGCCATAAACTATGGGCAATTTCACAAGATGTCGAAATGTAAACCGAAACAAAGGTTTGGCAAATAAAACTTAGTTTTTGGTTTCCGAAAGGGTGGAAACCTGGATTCTCACAATATATGGGATTAACTACAATTTGTTAGTGTCTGTATGTACAATTTATCGAATATTGAAATATTGCGAATCGTGCACATGGCGTCGAGCCACATGAATACGCTCATAAGTCGGTTGTGTAAACCTTCAGAGAATGACAACCAGGCATTTCTCGTCCCCAAATGTCTAGTCTCTAGTCAAATAAACAGATTTAATGAAACGGAGAACCAAATACTGCATTGGAGACATCAGAAGGAACCAGAAGTAAAGAGCAAAGATGGAGTCATCAGAAGTAACCAGAAGTAAAGAGCAAAGATGGATTCATCAGAAGGAACCAGAAGTAAAGAGCAAAGATGGATTCATCAGAAGGAACCAGAAATAAAGAGCAAAGATGGAGTCATCAGTAGGAACCAGAAGTAAAGAGCAAAGATGGAGTCATCAGAAGGAACCAGAAGAGGTAAAGAGCAAAGATGGAGTCATCAGAAGGAACCAGAAGTAAAAAGCAAAGATGGAGTCATCAGAAGGAACCAGAAGAGGTAAAGAGCAGAGATGGAGTCATCAGAAGGAACCAGAAGTAAAAAGCAAAGATGGAGTCATCAGAAGGAACCAGAAGTAAAGAGCAAAGATGGAGTCATCAGAAGGAACCAGAAGAGGTAAAGAGCAAAGATGGAGTCATCAGAAGGAACCAGAAGTAAAAAGCAAAGATGGAGTCATCAGAAGGAACCAGAAGTAAAGAGCAAAGATGGAGTCATCAGAAGGAACCAGAAGTAAAAAGCAAAGATGGAGTCATCAGAAGGAACCAGAAGTAAAGAGCAAAGATGGAGTCATCAGAAGGAGCATGGATAGGATTCGGGTTTTAGCTGCTACTCCTCTACCCTCAAACCCATCCAGGTGCAGCCAAGTGAACCTTACATAAATTTTTCTGCAAGAATTCACTTCTCCTTAGACGGATAGATTAAAAAAGAGAAAAATAAAGAAGAAGCAAGAATTAGAATGAATAAAGAGAAATCTGAAAAAGTAGAAAGAAATGTATGCGAAAGGAACAAAGATGTTGGGAAGAACCCGGATCGACAGATTTCAGCAGTTCTTCCTCAGGCAAAATCGCAGCAACAGTTACAAGCTACCAGGGGTCCATATCAAGGTATATACACTGATGTGTGAACGGAATCACAATGCAAGCGACTTTATTGAAGTTGGTTCCCACACTAATACCTTTTCATAATCTGTGTACCAAATCAAGTATCTAAAAGCATATTTCATTCGTTTCCGCCAGATTACTAGTGTACAGCATTCATAGCATTCTTCCATCAACTTGCATCTTCTCTCCTCTGAAACACTACCCCGACTTCAATCTCCCTTTAGTTCCAACCCTACATCTATTTCATGTAACATTCTGCATCCGTGGCACATCCACGCTCCCAGTAAATGAAGCAACCAGGAGCCATGTGCTGCATAAGAAAAGAAAGGGAACGACCATATATTGGCGATCATACATCAAGCTTTGATGGGCCTAATGGCCTCCTCCTGCATTGACGTTCCTTGAAAGGGAAGTCGTATTATATAATAACATGCGACATTATATATGGGCAAGCTTCTTCAGCTAACTTTGCTTCTTTTATATTTTATGAACCCGTGCCCTGCACAGCAAGAGATGGGGTTTCGTAATCACTTCGGTGTATCTGTCTGTGTGTGTGTCTGTCTGTGTGTGTGTGTCTGTGTGTGTGTGTGTGTGTGTGTGTGTGTGTGTGTGTGTGTGTGTGTGTGTGTGTGTGTGTGTGTGTGTGTGTGTGTGTCCGGGCCATAACCTTTATATCATTTGAGCTATTGTCATCAAATTTTCACCAAAGCTTCATTGTGATAATACAGGGAGGCAAATTACGAATTTTGTCAAAAGGTTAAAGGTCGTCACAAAAATCGTCAATTTTCATCCAATTGACCTGAAATTTTAAGAATTTGCATATTTGGTCACTGAATTGGTTCACCAATCAAAAGCTACAAGCTGATTTTTTTTTTATATCTCAAGCTCAAAGGTCAAGGCTGCATAAAATAATCAATTTTCATTTTGTATTTTTTTGTAAAACTGTTTTCGTTATTTTGAGAATTTTGAAGAAGAAGAGGTTTAAATATAAACTGACGCAGACAGGCGCTACATTTACAGATGCTTTATAGTTTTACGTAGTGAGTGCGAGAAACTTCAGACAATCATCCCAAACATAAAAAAATTCCTTTAAATATATAAAAATTTAAAAATACATTAAAATATATATATATATAAATATATATATATATATAAATATATATATATATATAAATGTTTTTATTAAATATCCCAATTCTTCACAGCCCCTTACCAAACACAATCTAGAGATGTCGGATGTCGTTTCAAATAATTTAGACAGACTCACCTCACCGATCATGCCATTCCATACCCCCTTGATCTTCTTTCCATGCCTGCCATTGGAAACCAAGTGCAGGTCATAGGTGAACTTCACCACATCAGAAAGTTTCTTGAGGATGTCGATGCAAAAGCCCTTGCAGCAGCGTTTCACGTAAGGGCTCTGCTCACTTCTGCCAGGCACAAATACCTACTTAGTCACCGATATTCTCACACCACTGTCACTTGACACAAGTTTTGACTCGAAACACCTGAAGACAACCTCAATGTAACGACTGCGGTCAAAATTACCTGCCATCATTTATACCCACATTAACCTTACCTAAACCCAGCTATCTTGTAGGGTACAATGTTTCCTTCCCTTCCTATCTCTCTCACTCTCTCTCTCTTTCTTCTCCATCTTGTCTTATTTTCTTTTTCTTTTTCTCTCTTCTATTCTGTGGCACCACAATCAATGCATTTACCTTTTTACCCTGTGTTACCTTGCAATATCACAATATATTAGCAATCATAATATCACAATCAGAATACACAACCTTGTATTCTGAAATATGCACGGTGTATGATAAGTCAATGCTCAATTTTAAATTGCTGCAGAAGTTATATTTATGAACCGATTTTAATGAAACAAACTATAAATGAAAGAGTGTCCAGTGAGCTTTTATGCACAACTCTTCAAACATCCACATATGCTCCAGCACTATCAACGCATTTCCTTAATCGGACTGGCACATTCGCTACTGCTGATCGCAACGTGTTTTCAGGAATGTTGGTGAGAACATTGGCTATTCTCTCCTCCTGTTCATCAGGTTTGTAACTTTAAAAAGATGTAGCAATGCATAAGGAAGTGAGAGAGTGAGAGAGTGAGAGAGTGAGAGAGTGAGAGAGTGAGAGTGAGAGTGAGAGAGAGAGAGAGAGAGAGAGAGAGAGAGAGAGAGAGAGAGAGAGAGAGAGACTTTGACTTTTGAAGCTCTTTTATTATAAAGGTAAGAAAACCATAGAAGTCATGCAAATAATAAAGTCACCACAATTCAAAACATGTGCAGCCAAACAACAACAATAAAAACAACAACAATAAAAACACCAAGCACTAAAAGAAAAAACTTAACAAACCATGATCAAGTTTACAAAACCCACCCTTTGCACACCATTTTTTAAACAAAGGTTTGTAAATCATCTTTCATTTGGCAAAAAGAAAATTCCAAGCGTAACCTTGCCATGAGTAGAGCCTTAAACACAATTACCACATCACATAAAATATCAGCATTTGCCAGGAGCTTTGCTTTTCTTGTTTTGTAGATTGCTAATTTTCCAATAGAAATTAAGAGATTAGCAAGAGCAGTCTCAGAGCGTTTTTTATAACTAAGTGGTGTTCCAAAGATAAAAACACGTGTAGAAAAAGAAAAGTTCATACGATTAAAAAAAGTTGATAAAAAACCAAAAAAGGGAGAGAGTCTTGCACAATCTACGTAAGCATGGAAAAGGTCTTCAGAAATCATACAAAAGGGGCATTCCACTGAATTATCCTCATTAAAACTACTAGGGCATGCCCGTACTATATATATATCTAAAATTATATCCCCCCCCCTCTATTTACATGAAATGGTTTGGTCCATTCGCAAAGCCAAAGCGGACGGCTTGCGAGTACGGTGACAATCCCCCCCCCTCTATTTACATGAAATGGTTTGGTCCAAAGCGAACGGCTTGCGAGTACGGTGACAATCCCCCCCCCCCCCCCTCTATTTACATGGAATGGTTTGGTCCAAAGCGAACGGCTTGCGAGTACGGTGACAATCCCCCCCCCCCCCCCCCTCTATTTACATGCAATGGTTTGGTCCAAAGCGAACGGCTTGCGGAGTTTGGTAAAGAAATCGCCATAGCTCGGTAACTACTTGTCCGATTAATTTAAAACCTTGAAAAGGCACATCCTCGGGTCCCCAGCAATATACCTGGCAAGTTTCAAGTATATCGGACTGGTAGTTGTCGAGAAACAGCGGTCGCATACACACACACACACACACACACACACACACACACACACACACACACACACACACACACACACACACACACACACACACACACACACACACAGAGATTACTGGAATTATAGATAGATGTAATAAAACATTGGAGGGCAACACCATATGGGCGAGTCTCCAAGCAATATCACCAGTCCTTTTAACAATCGGTGAAACATACATTGCAGACCATTGCGGATGGGAGGGAGACCCAGAAGGCAGTTTCTCTTTCCATTGAGCCCCAAAAGAAAGAGGCTGTAACGAGCAAAACCGAACTGAGATACACAAACGATACAGTCTCTTTTTATCCTTGCTGGAAAGTGGCGATGAGGATAGCAAGATAGATGTTGTGGCGCTATCAGCTGGCAGGCTAGAGCTAGCACAGATCTGTGGTGGTGTATGGTGGTCACCAATGTTGGTGGTTGAGCTCAGGCCCAGGTGCCTAAAACCACACAGGATTTCCTGTAGGACCTTGGCTACGCTCCTCAAAGATCTGATGCCAGTTCTTACTCGAAGATGTTCTGCGGAGAACCAACTGTTCCTGTTACAGTCACGAAGGTCCCGAGTCGTTTTCACGCCAGCACTCACAAAACGTTGCACAAAGGCACGTGAGCGAGGAATAGCAGGAAAGAGGGCATTGTAGAAAAGGGGTTCCCGGAGGAACCTTTCACTGTTGTATGTCCCCATTTGGCGAGTTATTGAAATGGACCGCCAGACGTTCAAGACATCTTGGTAAAAGTCAGGGAGCAGCGAAGCATCGACATGTTGCAGCTCCATGAAGAAGAGTTCACAATTGTACCCAAGCATGCCGGCTTGTTTTAGTATACAGTTTGCAGTCGATTTCCAGGGCAAAGCCTCCAGAAATATAAAACGACGAGCTGTGGAGACTCGGAAGGCCATCACCCGACAAAGAATGTCCACAAGCCCATGACCTCCTTCTGCCAGTGGGAGGCAAATAGTCTCTGGCTTTAGCCAGTGTTTGCCATCCCAAAAGAAGTCAAGTAAACATTTTTGGATTGACGACACCAACGTTGCAGGTGGCTGCAAGGCAATCATTTTATGCCATAAGAGAGGGGCCACCAGGTTGTTAATGACCAGGGCACGACCTCGGAAAGACAAGGTCGACAAAATTCCTCTCCATCTGTTTAATTTGTTGCTGATTTTGTGGAGCAAACCATCCCAATTCCTTTTGACAAAGCCTGGGGTTCCAAGGTAAACACCGAGGTATTTCACACCTTCTTTTTCCCATGTCAAATTCATAGGGAGAATTGGAAGGGCAGAAGGTGGCGTACCGCCGACCCAAACTGCTTTGCATTTCGACCAATTAATTTGCGTTGTACATGCTTGAGAGTATACCCATAGGCACTCAAATAGCAGAGCAATGTCATTACTGCTGCGAACAGCAACACATACATCATCAGCATAGGCCGAAATGATAACGGGATTTTCTGATGGAGTCACTGAAAATCCCATAAGAGAAGATTGTAAACGAATCAAAAGGGGCTCAATGCAAAGAGAGTACAAGATTCCAGATAAGGGACAGCCTTGCCGAATTCCCCTCCCAATCCGCAAAGGTGAACAGAGACCATCATTGATTTTGATCAAGCTAAAAATGTGATTAAACAATAAGGATACATATGAAATAAAGGATGCCCCAAAACCAAATTGCTTTAAAATGTGAAACAAATACTCATGATTAACAGAGTCAAAAGCCTTTTCTTGGTCAATAAAAAAGAGACCGGTATGTTGTTGTTGAAATGCACACACATCCCACAGGTCTCGTACCAAAAAAATGTTATCGTGCATAGATCTGTGCATAACACAGTACGATTGATCCTGATGTATAACTGTGCTTAGAACAGTCTTTACACGGTTAGCTAGCGTTTTGGCAAAAATCTTGTAATCTGTGCAGAGAAGAGAGATTGGAGGCCAGTTCTGTATCAATTGCAGGTCATTTTTCTTAGGGATAAGGCAAACAACTGCACGCCGACAACTAAGGGGTAACACTCCCTCACGCAGACTGTATAAAAACACTGAGTGCAAAGCAGGACCAAGCATGTCCCAAAAGGTTTTATAAAATTCAGCTGGTAGCCCATCAAAACCAGGAGCCTTATGATCAGCAAGGCCATCGAGCGCAGTTTTAAGTTCACCGAGAGTAATGTTCTCATCCAAGACATGCCGTTGATGCTCATCTATCTGCGGTAAATTGGTCGTAATATTCTGCATTGCAGGCACATCATTGGGCTTAAAGGAAAACACATTCTCAAAATAAGACCGAACAAAATGAACAATCGCCGTATTATCACTAAGAATATGCCCATCACTAGCCCGAAGACTAAGCATTTGCTGGCTCGCCTTCGTCGTCTTCTCAAACTTAAAGAAATCTTTACAACATGTGTCTGACGACAGTAAACCATTCACTCTCAGCCTGACTAAGGCACCAATACCATTTTCTTGAATTAATTCCTTAAGCAGAGTTTGTTTTTCAAAGAGGAGTTGACACCGTCTTTCATCACTGAGGACCTCAGCACCTTCCTGCAATCGTAGAATTTCTTGTTTCAAGGCATCAATACATAATTGTTTACTTTGAGAGCAATTGGTTTTGTATTGCTGACAGAAAACACGGATCTGCGCTTTAGCATAGTCCCACCACTGACAGAGATTTAGGAAACGATGTTGGAAATCCACAACCTTGTCCCAAAAAACCACAAAGGATGATTTAAAGAAAGGATCGCTCAGAAGTGAGGTGTTAAAGGACCAATACAGGGTGCGGCGTTTGAAACGAGGAAAAGAAAAGCACAGTTTTACCAAAGAATGATCAGAGAAGCCTGAAGGGACAATAGCCGTATATGTCACAAGGTTGACAGCAGAGTTAGGAATATAAAATTTATCAAGACGAGCAAGTGAAAGATGATTTAGTAAAACCCGACACCAGCTAAATTGCTGCAGGTTTGGGTGTTGTTGCCGCCATACATCGTTGAGGTCATGCCGCGAAATTATACTGGAAAGAGGCCTACTTGAAGCTGGATGTGGCTCTGCACTGTTCCTATCTAAAGTTGGGTTTACAGTACAGTTAAAGTCACCCCCTAAGCACAACAACGTATCAGAAGAGAGGTGTCTCAGGAAATTAAAGGACTGATTAAAAAAAGTTCCTCTATCTGTGCTATCGCTTGGAGCATAGACGTTAACAAACATAAATCGTTGCTGATTGTATGCAAGCTCTACAGAGGCTAGATAGCCTGGTACGATTTCCTTAAAGATGGGGGGGAGACAGACAAACGTGAACTGACAAAAAAAGCAATACCCGCACTCACAGAATCTGTATTACTAAAAAACCAAGTGCCAATCAGCTGTTGCTGCCAATCAGCCATGCAGTCTGCAGTGGCACGAGTTTCTTGCAATAAAAGTACATCAATCTTTTCCCTCCTGGCTAATTGCACAGTTTGGGACCGACGCAGCTGACTGCGCCCACCATTAATGTTCAAGCTTGCTATGTTCATAGAAACATAGGCAGCAACACAGCCATTACAGGTTTAATTCTTTCCTTGCTGTGACAAGGTACCTCTTCAGTCTTTTCAGTGATTGATCAGAAATATGAAGGGCCGCAGATTGTTGTACAACTTCCTGAGCCCCACTAATGAAGGCGTGAGTATCAACGAAGAAATCGCAGATTTTCACGCGCTTTTTACGGTAGGTTTTTTGAAGGAAATCCACGATTTCAGCAGGAGGGACAGAGCCTCCAGAGACATGCTCCGATGAGAAGTCGGCCTCACCATCACTCAGTGAGGCAACGGAAGAACCCCCATCAGAGTCACAATCATTGCATTGAGAGTCCATTGCCGAGGCAACGGGCTCATCGACACGAAAATCTGAGACTTCAGCACTATCACCCTGCTGACCATGAGCTTGACAAGGCTCAGCTGCCTCAATGGAGGATTCCACAGACAGATCACTAGTTCCAACACACTCACCACTCCCCACAGAGGGAGGGGTGGCACAATCAACACAAGCTTCAGCAGGGGACACACATGGAGGCTCAACCTCACATGGAGGTTTACCCTCAGAACACTGGAGAGACTCAGGTGCTGTCTGGCCAACACATACATTTTCAGCATTTATCACATTACCCTCAGAGTATTCTGAAGGCGGGGGAGGTTGAGGAATTTCCTCAACTGGAGGAAACTGCTGAGGAGGAGGTCGCGCTCCACCATAACCTTCACTAACCACTTGAGCGAAAGTTGGAGGACCGGCCAAGACCTTATTATCAGGCTCGTTGAGGTCGCTAGAAGGTGGGAGGGTTCTTTTCCTGGTTCTCTGTTTGTCTACAATGGGGTCTGCATCAGCACCACCCATATTGTTTACATCATCGACAACGATCTCAGTAGAGCCCTGCTGTTCATCACCATTCAGGCTAGTGACTCTATCTGTGGACTTTTTCGGGCACGAGTCCTTTAAATGACCATATTGACCACACTCAAAACAAACTAGAGACTCTGTGGAGACAAAGACCCGATAAGTGTGACCTTCGACCTTGAAAGGCAATACCGCATTTAAAGAGGTTACACCACGCGGTAAGATCATATAAACAAAACGACGAAAGGACATGACGTGTTTTAAACGGTTATTTTTCCCTCGTACAGGAACCATTGTAACTGAAGAGACGACAGAACCAAGTTTGTTTAGTTCAGTAACCAGGTCTTTGTTCTTAAGGAACGGAGGAGCGTTAGAGAGAGAAATCCGAACTGCCGGCGTGTCGAGTGGACATACCTGAACAAACACGTCGGGAGCAAAGAATAGCCCGTGCTCGACTATTTGAGCAACCATGGGCACTGTGGAAACAAAGATTACCGCGCGTTAATTCATGCGAGAAGCCGCTTTTACATTATCCAAACCGATTAACTCTCCGACCGCAAGGATAATGGCCTCCACATCGATTCCCGACGGAGGTGAGCAAACTAACCCATGCTTCCGGGTTAGCGCTTCAAGAGACGTGTAACGAGAGCTATCCGCCATCGTTTGCACGTTTAAACAAAGGGTAAATGTATAAAGGGTTAATGAAGCCAAAAAGCTCCAGTAAACAAACGAAAAATAAAAATATTTACGAAAAAAGAAACGGAAAAAGTATTATGATTTGTAACACGAGGCGAAAAAAAACCCGAAGAGGGAACCGCCCTAAGGGGGAACCTTTACCGGTCTTACCACGTGTGCTCTCTCACTTTCTCACTCTCAAGAGGGGGGGAGGGATGATAACGTGGAAGGGTGACACACAAAAGACGGAACAAAGGTGAGAAAAGGTAAGGGGAGGGTAAAGATACAAACCACAAGCACGGAGCTACAATGCCAAGACACGAACAGATGACACCGCACCCAGCGCGGGGAGAGAGAGAGAGAGAGAGAGAGAGACAGAGACAGAGACAGAGACAGAGACAGAGACAGAGACAGAGAGAGAGAGAGAGAGAGAGAGAGAGAGAGAGAGAAAAAAAAATAATAATAATAATAATGGTGTGTGTGTGTATATATATATATATATATACTATATATATATATATATATATATATATATATATATATATATATATATATATATATATATGTCTGTGTTGTGTTGTGTTGTCACTGAACTACTCCCTCACACTTTTGTGAAATTGTACCAAACTTCTGGTATGCACCTAACTCTCCTGTGTGTATGTCATAAGTGCATTTTTTTCGAATATTTTTTTAAACTTAAGTCTTCAACTTCATTTGTTTATAAAATGTGATATCACGTACATTACAAATATATTTGTGCAAAATAATTGTTTGTATTATGATTGGTTTAAACCATGACAAAACAGCAACTCAGGTACAGTCATCCATTTATATATCTACATATCTGGGCAGTGTCTGTGTTGTCATTGAAATGTTGGAACCCATCTGTGGATCGGTCCCATCGGCCGATGGGTCTGACCCATCTGTGGATGCACGAGAAATGACAACGATGGGTCTGCGCCATCTGCGGATGTGTTGTTCACCTTGAAGGAATGTGTTGACAGAATGGTGCTCTTCAATCAGGTACACAGTCATTGGTATTACATGTGGTAGGAATTTAACAGAGATGATTTTTAACACAAACAATACAATACGTTAAACAGAATTTACGGATACAATACGGATACAATTACGGATACAATTACGGATACAATTTACGGAATACGGATACAATACGTTAAACAGAATTTAACAGACATGAATTATGATGCATACACATTCCTTCAAGGTGAACAACACATCCGCAGATGGCGCAGACCCATCGGCCGATGGGTCTGCATTGTCATTTCTCGTGCATCCACAGATGGGTCAGACCCATCGGCCGATGGGACCGATCCACAGATGGGTTCCAACAGAAATACTCCCTCAAACCTTTGTTTCTCTGGTTGTGAAGTGTTTTTAATTACGTGGTGGTGAGGTGTTTTGAATTACGTGGTAGTGAGGTGTTTTGAATTACGTGGCTGTGAGGTGTTTTTAATTACATGGTGGTGAGGTGTTTTTAATTACGTGGTGGTGAGGTGTTTTGAATTACGTGGTGGTGAGGTGTTTTGAAAATCCGTGGTGGTGGTGTTTTGAATTACGTGGCTGTGAGGTGTTTTTAATTACATGGTGGAGAGGTGTTTTTAATTACATGGTGGAGAGGTGTTTTTAATTACGTGGTGGTGAGGTGTTTTGAATTATGTGGTGGTGAGGTGTTTTGAATTACGTGGTGGTGAGGTGCTTTGAATTACTTGGTGTTGAGGTGTTTTGAATTATTGTACACAAACACAAACATTGCACACAAAAACAAACATACCAAGGCGTGGCACTAAAAAGGAAGAAACAATGAGAAAAAAAGGAGGTTTTTCTAAATATTTCGGAATATTTCCTACAAACAATCCTTACCATTTCTTCCTCCCCTCCTGACGCAAATCGATCGACAGCGCTGCGCTATCTACCGATGATACGCATCCATTGATGGTGCAAAACGAGGCCTGCGCCATCTAACGATGACTGCACGAACAATGGATCCATTGATGGCGCAGTGCGATTGGTCAATAGCGCAAATCTACCGAAGGCACATAACATATGCACTACATGGCCAAAATTATGCGGACACCCCTTCTAATTAATGGATTCGGCTGTTTCAGCCATACCCATTATTGACAGGTATATATAATCAAGCACACAGCTATGCAATCTCCATAGACAAACATTGGCAGTAGAATGGGCCGAACTGAAGAGCTCAGTGACTTTCAATGTGGCACCATCATCGGATGCCACCTGTCCAACAAACCAGTTCATCAAATTTCTGCCCTGCTAGAGCTGCCCCGGTAAATGGTAAGTGCTGTGATCGTGAAGTGGAAAAGTCTAGGAGCAACATCAGCTCAGCCGCAATGTGGTAGGCCACACAAGGTCACACAACAGGGCCGCCGAGTGCTGAAACACATAGGTCACACAACACATGTAAAAATCGTCTGACCTCGGTTGCAACACTCACTACCGAGTTCCAAACTGCCACTGGAAGCAATGTCAGCACAACAACTATTCGTCTGGAGCTTCATAAAATGGGTTTCCATGGCCGAGCAGCTGCACACAAGCCGAAGATCACCATACGCAATGTCAAGCATTGGCTGAAGTGGTGTAAAGCTTGCCGCCATTGGACTCTGGAGCAGTGAAAACACATTCTCTGGAGTGATAGATCACGCTTCACCATCTGGCAGTCTGACGGACGAAGCTGGGTTTGGCAGATGCCAGGAAAATGCGACCTTCCCGAATGCATAGTG
Source organism: Myxine glutinosa (assembly GCF_964187855.1). NCBI lineage: Eukaryota > Metazoa > Chordata > Myxini > Myxiniformes > Myxinidae > Myxine > Myxine glutinosa. The sequence continues at coordinate 40,767,661 of NC_136270.1, forward strand.
CCAACTGTAAAGTTTTGGGGAGGATGAATAATGGTCTGGGGCTGTTTTTCATGGTTCGGGCTAGGCCCCTTAGTTCCAGTGAAGGGAAATCTTAACGCTACAGTATACAATGACATTCTAGATGGATGTGTGCTTCCAACTTTGTGGCAACAGTTTGGGGAAGGCCCTTTCCTGTTTCAGCATGACAATGCCCCTGTGCACAAAGCGAAGTCCATACAGAAATGGTTTGTCAAGATCGGTGTGGAAGAACTCGACTGGCCTGCACACAGCCCTGACCTCAACCCTATCGAACACCTTTGGGATGAATTGGAATGCCGACTGCGAGCCAGGCCTAATCGTCCAACATCAGTACCCGACCTCATTAATGCTCTTGTGGCTGAATAGAAGCAAATCCCCGCAGCAATGTTCCAACATCTCGTGGAAAGCCTTCCCAGAAGAGTGGAGGATGTTATAGCAGCAAAGGGGGGCCATATGTCCACATACTTTTGGCCATGTAGTGTATATATATATATATATATATATCAAAGCAACATAGGCTAAACGAGTGTGAAAATGTATAATCAAGGCAACAAGGACTGCCTTTGAATACAAATGAAGCTCAAATATGTAGAATGATGCGCACTACCCATACACATGCCCACCTCCATCTCCATCACCTCCCGCCCTTCCAATTCAGTGACTTCCAATTCATTGGTGTTTGTAGTAATATAAATGTAGTGAAATTATACCAAAGTTGAACCCAGGAGAGTTGCTCGCTTCAGCCACTGAGGGGCCTCTATAAAACCTGGGACGTCCGCGACGCGGAGCCACACCTGTGACATTTACTTTACATGTAGTCTTGAATGATACGTATATGCTAGACTCGCACATATATGCTAGACTCGCTTGCTTTGTCTATTATTATCGGTCTGCTCAGTATGATACCAAGATCCTGATATCTATTGCATGATTGTATTTCACAGGATGATGTCAAAGATCTAATTGAGATTAAACCTACCTATGGGACAAGTTGTGGATCTGGTTGATTTTCACAACACTAAATATGACGTGTCAAGCTGGAGCTCCATTCAGGATGAATGCCTTGATAATAGGTATTCACTTATCTTGAAACAAGGACGTGCTAGTCACATTATCAGTCACATTTTCAGCGAGCCGATACTTTTCATATTTGTATCCAGCCTTTTAAAATAGGTAAATGTATTGTAGTTTAGAGAGTATTTAGTACAGTGTTAGCAACCCCCAACCCTATGAACTCTTCACATCTTCAATTGATTCGAAGTAGCTCATTGCATTCTGACCGGAATTGCGCCCGAGTCTGTTTAGATCCTGCACGCCATTGTACAGCACGTGACACTCACGCAATTAATCTCAATGGGTTTTTTTACACTGATGCAAACAAACTACTGTACTATCCAAATCTTAAATAAAACATGAATAAAATACCAATTACTTCAGTGTCTTAATCTTAAAAATTGTTTAAAATGAACCATTAACCAAGCATCTTAAAAATGCATTCCCCTCCCTCCTCCTCAGACCCACCACTCCCCTTCCACAGATCTACCAACGTCCCTGTTCTCCACTGTTGTTGTGCTTGTGTGCTTCCCTCGCTCTCCCCCTCTTGTCTGCCGCTCCCTTCATTGTATATTTTATGTGTCTGTGCATGTTTTCATGTTCAATGTGTTAGCTCTTACACGAGCCTCGATGCTGTATACAAAAAATATATATATATATTTTATACTTGTCAGATCACATCACATGCTAAAATACGCAATTTGGTATATTTCTGCCTGTCTGACGATTCTTGACCGTGGCATACATTCGGTTGTCACTTATACAATCTCAACCAAACATGACAGGAGGGCAAAGGGTCAAACAATGGAGGTTGTAGCGAATTAATTTGACCCCCCAAGCCTCAACTCTCAAGGGGGGTTTCTCCGCCAATGGGGTTTCGTGTTGAGGTGTATATCCGTGTTACAATAGCTTTATCATGGCGTTTGTCCAAGGACGCTTCTAATAATAAAAGCATATTAGTAATGTTATTACAAAACAAAATTAATACAAACAAGTCAGGAGCCGACGATGGTTCACGAGCGAGCGGTATTCAATGACAGTGCTCAATGAGCAATGTTATGAGGTTAGTTAGCTACACAATACCGAAAATTCGGTTCGATTCCGATAACTTTGAAAATTTGACCTTTGTGACCTTCAAAGGTCAAAGATTCTGAAATTTGTTGGAAAACTTGTATTTCATGATGTATGTGATAATACAAGAACATGTACGACATTTCACCTTATCCGGAAGCGAACAATGCAATAAAACCATCAAAAATCGACTTTTCTAAATTTCGTGACCTTTTGACCTTGACGCGAAAATGAAAAATCGAGCTCCGTGGGGCTAGACACATGACATTGGCCTAAACAAATACCGAAACCCCTGTCAGATTCCACCAAACCCCTCGGAGAAGATGTAGCTTGAAATTGATTACCCCCTAAAAAGACATCTTTTTCGGGTGGGCTCCGCCCACAATGGGCGCAATACGCCCACTCTGGGCAGGACACAACTAGATCATGATATCAACCTCCCACCCAAGTTTCATCAAGATCGGATGATATCATCAGGTAGTTATGCTGCCGACAGACAGACAGACAGACACACACCCATGACGAATATAGTGGTCACTCTGTTTGATAACTCGTGAACCAATAATATCTCCCCCTCCCCAAGGGGATTCTCCTCCTTGAATAAACGCATGCCATTATTTATAAATAGCTTATCGTGCCATTTCATGGGAGCACGGCCCTGACCAGTACAAGAAGTAAAAATATTATACACCACAAACACGTTTGATTCCCTTTTAAAACAGTCGCTCCTGCTGTTTAGCACTAAACTGAAAGGGAGAAAACCCAGGGTGTGTTCAGTGACCAAGCAGCTAGCTAGCGCTTGCCAAGCTAGCTGTTCCTTATCAACAGTTTTGAATGGAGTGCTTGCTTGAATGGAGTGCTTGCCACTTGGTGAGCACTCTACAAGAACCTTGGTAACTGAATTTGCCTGTCTGCGGAATTCCCACGGAAACCTGCTGGCAATTCTACTAATACTTCCTCAACGGCCCCAATTATTTCCACTTTGTCGCGTTGGCCAGGCAAACTTATTGCCCAAGGCCTTGACGAGCCACCTGGTTTGTTTGACTGAAGCTGATTTGGGCAGGAATTAAGCATTTGATCAGGATGCCGACACCATAATATCATTAACATCCATCAGCTGTAAGTATCTTGCCTGAAACAAACCATGACAAGAGTTTGCAGTGAGGTGAACCAAAGCAAATGCAGGTTCAATTTACCTCCAAGGAATCATGCAAGTCCCTCAAAATGAACAACATTTTTTGTCAGAAAGAAAACTCCATTACCCTTACCTGCTGCTCAGGGTTTTTATTTTCGCCATTTTAAAGAGGGAATTATCACTTTGAAGAACAAAAGAAAAAACCATTGTTGAGCCTTTATTATACCAGTGGGCCCGTTGGTCTGTTTTCCAAATTTTCACTGTTCTTGTAGCAATGTAGCATACCTGCTGCTGGACTCGGGAGGACAGACGGGGAGGTCTTTTAGGTCCTTGGGGTATTTTGGGTCCTCAGGGACTTTTAGGTAATCTGGGTATTTTGGGTCCTCGGGGACTTTTTGGATCCTCGGGGACTTTTTTTAGTCCTCGAGGACTTTTTTGGGTCCTCAGGGACTTTTCGATATTTTGGATCCTTGGGGACTTTTGGGTCATCTGGGTTTTTGGGGTCCTCAGGGACTTTTGGCTCTGTTCGGTCATCGGGATCTCATAGTTCCTCTGGTCTTTTGAGTCTTAGGGGTATTTAGGGGTATTTGGGGTCTTAAGGATATTGGGGGTCTTAAATGGTCTTCAAAGGTTGAAGGTGTTTCAGCGGTCTGAAAGGTTAAAAGATACATTTCAATAGTACATAATTAATTCATGTGTCTATGTAATTAATAGACACAAAAAGTATGCCTCACACCAACAATTTATACATCTTCATCTTCTGCGCACTTTCGCATAATGACATACAGGATGATGTCAGACAGAGAAGTCGCCAGCTTTCAAAAAGATTCAGGGCCAAGGCCCCCCTCAAACTTCAGATGCCCAAGGTGGCCTATAGGTAGCCAAGGGTTTAAAATAGATTCAGGGTACAGCAAAAACATATTCGGGTCACGTGCCCCATGGGCCAATACCCAGCGACGCCCCTGATGTCAGAATTCATTGGGGCTATTCATTCTGCACCATACGGGTGTGCTCATGGTGCACACAAATAAAAAATTAGTGTTTAACTCCATACATCATTGCTCTAACAGACTCAACCAAAACACGGCTTGCGCACAAAAATTGGCTCATAATGAAGGACTTTCAAACTGACATATGATCGCAAACTATGCTTTTCATGCATGTGCTGTGTGTGCGTTTTCGGTGACTTTCGATTTTCATGCATGTGCTGTGTGTGCGTTTTCCGTGACTCACTTCCTATAAATCAGAGCTCTTTTAGCCTTCCCTCGCCACAGTGGAATCTGCAAGTCAAATCGTCTTTTAACATAATTTTCAGCATTAAAACGAAGTGGAAATTTCAGAATGGTTAACCATAATTGGTATCTTCCCAAATGCAAATCGGACTCACAAATATATAGGAAATATGAGAATTATCTGTGTGTGAGAGGTATCGAGTTCCCACCATTTTCTGGCAGGGAAGCCAGCCTGGTACGTCTGACTCGCTGGCACAAGATTTGTGTATTTTGATGTCATGAAGATGTCATTTGTTGAAAAGTTGGTAACCATTACTTTGTTTGTATTGATGCACAGCATCATATTTCCAATTGCAGACTTCCATTAAATAAATCACCAAGCTTGCCATGCTCTCAGGAGCCATTCCCACAAGGTCCAAATCCAGTCACTGGGAAGGAAGCCAGCGATCGTCGAGGGTTTGGGTAATATGTGCCTGTCCACAGTTCTTCGGGCCTCCCACGGTCCACATAGTAGGGAGTCTGTAGTATGGACAGCTGCAAGATCTCAGCTAATTTGGCGATCTAAGGAAGTTCTCCAACTCTGTAGTTGTTCAGAGGTACATCCCCTTTTTCTCAGGTACTTTCCAAGTATTTTCGACCATTTAACAGCAATGTGAGCCATTTTAGCTGACAATCCTTATCCCAAACACAAATAATATATTGTTACGGTCCGCGGATTAGATGTTATTTTTACCGAGCGGTGGTGTAACCGCGGCCGAACAGTTATTCCCCGACTAAATCCGATACAACCCAAACGTTGGCCGTATCGCGCCACAGATACTCAATCTGGAAAACTCTAAAGCGACCGAATGCAAAGAGGAAGAAGAAGTACAGAAGAGTAACGGGGTTTATTATTATTTACACACATGAGCAAAAAGAGCAGTCACGATTATTTACAGGGGACATGAGACGCAGGTGACACAGTGAAAATTACTAGCTTATACAGACTTAGTTACTACCCAGGACAGAACAAACATAACAAACTCACGTAGGCAAAATGGGGAACTTGCGGGCAGGAATGGCTGGAAAGGATGAGCAGGTGGGATCACAGGGCACAGCGAGCAGGTCCACTCCGGGCGGGAAGCGAGAAGCCGGCAGCGCCTTGTAATCCGCTTTACAGCGCACACCGTCAGGGCTTCACGCGGCTGGTTGAAACGGGGCTGCACTCCTCGGCTGTATCTCTCGTGTAGCTTGCTTGGTAAAAGCTCCTCGGCTTTCTCTTGGACACTTCCTTTTCGTGTACCTCTCCACGCAGCTCAGCACAGCCTTTCTCTCACTTCTCTCCCGCTCATCTGCTTCTTTTGCACCCCTCTCGCATACCGTTAGTGCGGGTCTGACACGCCCTCTTCGGTTTCGGTACCGCCCTCTCCCCCGTGCTCTGTTTCGTGACCTTCTATCGTAATCCCACAGCTTGTCTCCTTATTTGGGCATCGCGCCGACGGCACGCCCCTCGTGGTGAGCCACGGGCTTGTTTCCTTATTTGGGCATGGGGCTGCACAGCCCCGCCCTTCATGGCGCGCCCTGGGCTTGCCTCTCCCTGGCGACCCCACCCCTCCTGTTCAAACAGAGCACGGAGCACATTTTCACTATAGCAGTGAATTGAGAGGGCGTGCACCCCATGCTTGTGAACTGCTTTACCCACAGATGGAGAGTTTGGCTGGGAAATGGAATTATTGAAGGGGAGCTATTCTTAATGGACAATTCGGTGCAATGGAGTGTCATTCTAATGGAAGACAAGGCCTTACTCTAAAACACATAATAAGATATAAGCTATCGAACAGGGGTATTCTATGATTGGCTGACGTGTATGCTTTATGGACTAATTACCGAGACGCCCTTTTTACCTTTACACTACGGAGGTATTTACAAGGAATCATTACATTTTACAGAGGGTGATATTTACAACAATTTACTATACAATACAACACAATAAAAAAACACAATCCTCATATCCGCAACAATATCAACATGCCCCAACGGCCACTGTTGCGAGTGGTTTTTGTGCGTGTGTGCAAAGCATTCTGCGGCAGATTTCGTCATTTCAAAAGTCCCCTATTGTTGGATACAAATTTCTTTCATGGTGGATGTTTCTGGTAATTCCAGCTAGACACGATGTCAAGTCCCCATTCTCAATCTCCGCATTTATCTCCCATGGAAATTCCATGGAATTGCGACTCAAATAATTGGGAGTAGACCAACTGATCCCTGGGAACATAAAATGATTTCATGATATTGTTTTTTGGAATAAAAAAAAAATTGCAAAAATTGATTGTCAATACACTGTAACATGTATATATATATATATATATATATATATATATATATATATATATATATATATATATATATATATATATATATATATATATATATATATATACATGTTACAGTGTATTGACAATCAATTTTTGCAATTTTTTTTTTGTATATATATATATATGCATATATATATGAATATATATATATATATATATATATATATATATATATATATATATATATATATATATATATATATATATATATATATATATATATATATATATATATATATATATATATATATACTGAAACGCAAAAGAAACTTACCACCTTTGAAACCTTTAAATATCAACAATAACACTGCGTGTAGTAAATGTGTGAACTTATTTGTGGACAATAGTGTCCTCCCTGTCAGACAAAATGGTCACGGATGGTCACTTGAACCTTCAATGGTCACTTCATAGCACAGCTGTTGAACAGCCGTTTTGACTGTCAGTGATTAGCCAAGGGGTATGGGATGATTTTAATGAGCTGCACGTGATGTCTTGATATTGGCTTTAAAAAGGCCAGTGCAAAATGGGCATTTTGACCGAAACATTTGACCATTTTGACCAACTTCAAAAAGACCGAAAACGCAAAAGAAACTTACCACCTTTGAAACCTTTAAATATCAACAATAACACTGCATGTAGTAAATGTGTGAACTTATTTGTGGACAATAGTGTCCTCACTGTCAGACAAAACGGTCACGGATGGTCACTTGAACCTTCAATGGTCACTTCATAGCACAGCTGTTGAACAGCCGTTTTGACTGTCAGTGATTAGCCAAGGGGTACGGGATGATTTTAATGAGCTGCACGTGATGTCTTGATATTGGCTTTAAAAAGGCCAGTGCAAAATGGGCATTTTGACCGAAAAATTTGACCATTTTGACCATTTTGACCAACTTCAAAAAGACCGAAAACGCAAAAGAAACGTACCACTTGTTTGAAATGTAATAAAATTGTAACAGTTCAAAATAAAACAAACCAACAATTGCTAATTGAAACATTGGCATTTTATTGATGACATGTCAAGTTTTTGACCAAGATACACCATCTCATCAGTTTGTTCTACAGTACAGAACAGCACAGGGTGCAATGTCAGTCCCCTTTTAATAGCGTGTGTAGCCACCATTGTTTTTGACACAGGCAGTGCATCGTCGGCGTATACTGCCTACCAGTCTTTGGATGGATTGCTGCTGGATTCTGTCCCACTCAGTCCTCAATGTCTGAAGCAGCTCTGCCCGTGTCCTGGCCCTGCCAACTACGCGTCTCCCAAGCTCATCCCACAGGTGCTCCATGGGATTCAGGTCAGGGGAGAGTGCAGGCCACTGCATGGTGTTGATGTTCTCGCCTTGGAGAAATGCAGTGGTAAAGCGAGCAGCATGGGGACGAGCGTTGTCATGCTGAAAGTTTCTCAGTTCTGGGTGGTCTCAGGTCTCAGTTCTGGGTATTTAAAGGTTTCAAAGGTGGTAAGTTTCTTTTGCGTTTTCGGTCTTTTTGAAGTTGGTCAAAATGGTCAAATTTTTCAGTCAAAATGCCCATTTTGCACTGGCCTTTTTAAAGCCAATATCAAGACATCACGTGCAGCTCATTAAAATCATCCCGTACCCCTTGGCTAATCACTGACAGTCAAAATGGCTGTTCAACAGCTGTGCTACGAAGTGACCATTGAAGGTTCAAGTGACCATCCATGACCGTTTTGTCTGACAGTGAGGACACTATTGTCCACAAATAAGTTCACACATTTACTACACGCAGTGTTATTGTTGATATTTAAAGGTTTCAAAGGTGGTAAGTTTCTTTTGCGTTTCAGTATATATATATTTAAAAAAATATATATATATATATATATATATATATATTCGTATATATATATTCATATATATATGCATATATATATATTCATATATATATATGTATATATTGTTACATATTTATGGGAGTGTATGTGAATTACTATTCAGGTCTTTGCTTATCAATGTGTAGTCGATTAAGGGTTGTTGTGGTTGGAGGGTCAGGAGCCCTTCTGGAAAAAGAGACCGGAAACGGAAGAAGAAAAGACACGAGGTCGAGAGAAGCGACGAGGATTCTTCTTCCTCGCCCCGCTCCGACGAGAGGTGGGATCGATATTGAGCCGTGTGGAAAAGCGGCGTTCCCGAGCCCGTCTGGCGAGAGGAGTTACCGGGACGGGTACCTACCCGGTGGACACGTCAAGCTGCCGTGGGGCCGTGCACCGACCCAGCGTCTGGCACCGTTCGCGGCACCGTCTACAAAGACGCGTACGGGTCGCACGTTGGGGCCTAACACGCGTTGCAAGCGGCGTGTGGCTTTTGCCTGCTGTACAGTACCCGCTTCGCGTGGCCCAGAGTGGGCTGCAGCCTTGGTGCCCGGTACGATACATGCCCGGTGGAAAAACGTCCACCCGGGGTTCATTCAACCGCCCGAGTGCGGCGAAGCCGACCATCATCTTGGTCAGGAGGGGCCCAGAGACATTGTGAGGGACAGAGACCAAAGGGGGGTCGTGAGTACAAAAGGGGACACACGTATGTAAGATGGCCATCTTAATCATCTAGGGGATTGATTGTTGAGTGTGAATTGTGGATGGGGGATTGCTCGGGGAATATATCCGTGATTGTATCATTGAAATTGTATGGTATCATTACCATTGAAATATATCATTGAAAATCAGTTTTCTCTTGGGGGGAATTCATAGGGATTGCGTTGCCAAAGCGCATATATAATACCACTTTCTGGCGAAGTTCCTCTCACGGTCCGGGGGTCACCGAGACCAGGTAGTCACCGAGGGGACCACGTAACAGAATTGGGGGCTCGTCCAAATTACGATTTGCGGATTCGCAATTGGGTCTACATCCGGGATCTAAAATTGTATAAAATAATAAAATAATATTTTTATTAATTAAAATTTATTAATTAAGTATTAATTGGTAAATTTTTGGGGAAATTGGGGGTAAAGTATTGGGTGAAGATTAACAGGGGTTAACGATAGGCACCATGGCATTTGTGGCACAGAACTTTGCGGTAACCCCGAGTGAGGCACAGTTCCGAGCGTTACTAAAGTCGGACCTCTTGAAATTGGCCAAACATTTTAACTTGGAGGTCCGAACTAATTTGAGGAAGGCAGAGTTGCAGGCCACGGTGATACAATCTATGGTGGGATTAGGAACATGGGACGAGTTAGCCTGGGAGTGGCTACCCGAAGAACCAGAAGACGTTGAGCTCCGGAAACTGGAGTTGCAATTACGGAGCCAGGAACGGATCAAAGAAGAAGAAAGGAAAGCAGAAAAGGAAAGAGCAGAAGAAGAAAGGAAAGCAGAAAAGGAAAGAGCAGAAGAAGAAAGGAAAGCAGAGGAGAGGAGAGAAGAGAAACAAGCAGAGGAGAGGAGAGCTGCAAGGGAACTCGAAGCAGAGGAGAGAAAAGCAGAAAGGGAATGAAAGGAACGTGACATGGAGCTTCGGCAGGAAATTAAATACAAGGAGCTGGAGTTAATGAGAGAACGGGGAGAGGCACCACCCTTGCTGACGGGGTCGACACCTAACCAGAAAACCTGGGATGTGGGCAGACATGTGAGGCTGGTTCCACCGTTCAGTGAAAAGGAAGTCGCGAAATTTTTTCCACACTTTGAGAAAGTGGCTCGACAATTAAACTGGCCGGAGGAGGCCTGGACCATACTAGTGCAAAGTGTGCTGGTGGGAAAAGCTCAAGAGATTTATTCGGCGCTACCAATGGACCAATGTGCAGATTATGAGGTACTGAAGAAGCACATCCTCAAAGCCTATGAGTTGGTTCCGGAAGCTTACAGGCAAAAATTCAGGAATGCCAGGAAGAGGGAGAGTGAGACCCATGTGGAGTTTGCCAGAGTGAAAGAAAACTTGTTTGATTGGTGGTGTGAGTCAAAAGGAGTCGGGAAAGACTTCGAAACATTGCGTGACTTGATCCTGGTGGAGGAATTTCAGCAGTGTGTCCACGAGGACATCAAAGTGTACCTGCAGGAAAAGAAAGTACCAAAGTTGTGGGACGCAGCCACCATGGCAGATGATTATGCCTTAACCCACCGAATAGGGGTCCACGAACCTAACTCCTCGCCTAGATCTCCGCAGGGGAGGTGGGGAACAGCAGGTGCGGAGAACGACAATACATGGCGGCGGCCTCGAGAGGATTATGGGGACAACGCGGATACCCCACCTGTTCGAAATCAGAGGGATGCGGGCCCAAGACAAACTTATATTTCGGGGGGCCCGAGGCAGACCACGAGTTTTTCCGCCGGGCCTACTTGCGCTTTTTGCAAGAAACCTGGACACTTGATGTCCAGTTGTTACCGCATGAAAAGGGAAGACCCAGAGCGGAGTCCGACTATTACGACTCCAAATGCAATGGCCATTGTGAGAAATCGCCATCAAAAGGGTTACCAACCATTTATTTCAGAGGGGTTGGTGTCACTGGATGGAGCCTCGACTAACCGGAGACCGGTTAGGATATTGAGGGACACAGGAGCACATCAATCTTTAATGCTTGAAGGCATTTTGCCATGGTCCGAGGAGACGGCAACGGGGGATAGTGTTTGTTTACAGGGGATCGGGGGCGGTGTTAGTGCTCCACTTCATGTCATCCATTTGGAGTCCGATTTGGTGTCAGGACCGGTCACCGTCGGTTTACAAGCCACACTTCCTGTAGAGGGTGTATCTGTGGTTATCGGGAATGATTTGGCCGGGGGTCAAGTTTATGGTAACCTGAGGGTTGGTAAAGAGCCCAGCAGGGAAAATAACACCACACCAGCTCGGGATGGCGACAAAAGTACCAAGTTATTTGTAGGGGGACTGAACTTCAAAACAGAGGAAGAAGTTCTGACCTCTGTCTTCAACAGATATGGGCCGCTGGTGGAAGTGCGGTTGGTAAGAGACAGGGAAACGCAACAGTCAAGAGGGTTCGGCTTTGTCACGTTTGCAAGCACAAAAGACGCCAGAGAGGCAGAGAAGAATTGGAATGGCAAGGATTTGGAGGGTCGGACCATAACAGTAGGGAAGGCATTTCGTAGGCGTCGAGAGGTCTACAGGAGAGTACAACTGGGCGGTAGTTTTGGTGGTGGCCACAATCAATATTATTATGGAGGCTCCCTGAGTTACGGCAGCTCCCGAAGGAAGGATTGTCAAAGTAGTGGCCGAGAAGGAGACCGCTATTCATGGGACTACAGTGACAAGCGGTCCCACCATAATTATTAGGGAAGTTCTGAAAAGCTGAAGCACTGAATGCGGCGGAGCCGCCGAGCCAAGATTCCTACACGGATTAACTGTGAACGCCACGTTCCTAAAGGCGTCCATGTAGTGAACTTTCATGCACGGACTAACCGTGAACTCCACGTTCCTCAAGGCGCCCATGTAGAGAACTTTCCTGCACGGACTAACCGTGAACTCCACGTTCCTAAAGGCATCCATGTAGTGAATACTCGGCTTGGCCTCCCGGAAAAAGTGCTATCGAGTTGCTTAACTTTGGATCTTTGATCAACCCCTTAACCTTCATTCACAAGAAACTGACAGTCAAAGTCAGAGGGTCATGAGATGGAGTTTGGCTTGGCAGGAGTCCAACAGGAAATTGAACATGTAAAGGGCAGGGACAATGTCGTTGCTGGTGCTTTGTCCAGAGTGAATTACCTTTGAAAATCTCTGGGGGTTGTGTGAAATTTTGTTGCTTTATTTTTAAGTGATAACTGTGCCCGGGGGGAACTGATAATGTGGGGGGGGTTGAGTTATCTGGTTTGTTTATCCAAGTTGGACGGCAAAGAAAGTTTTCGCTGGGTTCAAACTTTCTTTCTTGAAGGGGGGGAGTGTTACATATTTATGGGAGTGTATGTGAATTACTATTCAGGTCTTTGCTTATCAATGTGTAGTCGATTAAGGGTTGTTGTGGTTGGAGGGTCAGGAGCCCTTCTGGAAAAAGAGACCGGAAACGGAAGAAGAAAAGACACGAGGTCGAGAGAAGCGACGAGGATTCTTCTTCCTCGCCCCGCTCCGACGAGAGGTGGGATCGATATTGAGCCGTGTGGAAAAGCGGCGTTCCCGAGCCCGTCTGGCGAGAGGAGTTACCGGGACGGGTACCTACCCGGTGGACACGTCAAGCTGCCGTGGGGCCGTGCACCGACCCAGCGTCTGGCACCGTTCGCGGCACCGTCTACAAAGACGCGTACGGGTCGCACGTTGGGGCCTAACACGCGTTGCAAGCGGCGTGTGGCTTTTGCCTGCTGTACAGTACCCACTTCGCGTGGCCCAGAGTGGGCTGCAGCCTTGGTGCCCGGTACGATACATGCCCGGTGGAAAAACGTCCACCCGGGGTTCGTTCAACCGCCCGAGTGCGGCGAAGCCGACCATCATCTTGGTCAGGAGGGGCCCAGAGACATTGTGAGGGACAGAGACCAAAGGGGGGTCGTGAGTACAAAAGGGGACACACGTATGTAAGATGGCCATCTTAATCATCTAGGGGATTGATTGTTGAGTGTGAATTGTGGATGGGGGATTGCTCGGGGAATATATCCGTGATTGTATCATTGAAATTGTATGGTATCATTACCATTGAAATATATCATTGAAAATCAGTTTTCTCTTGGGGGGAATTCATAGGGATTGCGTTGCGAAAGCGCATATATAATACCACTTTCTGGCGAAGTTCCTCTCACGGTCCGGGGGTCACCGAGACCAGGTAGTCGCCGAGGGGACCACGTAACAATATACGTATATATACACAAGTTGTGGTGTTCAACTACCGTCAGCAAAGCGATGGGTTCAATGCAACTATATATAATATATGAAAAGGAAACGTATCACAAATTATTCACATCAGCCCGACATAGTAATTTACTCGTGCTTATTTATTTTGTAGTCAAGAATGGTGTTGCCAATTATTTATATGCACCGACTTGTGCGCAAAATCAAAATGGGTAAACAGCACTCACTTCGGCTGCCCACGGATGGAGATCTGCAATATCAATTAGGCTTTAGAAGCACGTGCCACATCAGCACCACAAGGTTGGGAAAAAGGGGAAGGAAAGGGGTGACCTAAATGTAGACCAACATAAGTTTTACCAGTCTCAAGTGCAAGTCAACCCTTTGGCTGTTTGTGTTGACAAAAGCATTGTGCCTACGAGGCAGGAAACACTTACAGTCACTTGAAAAAGTAAGTACACCCCATGTAAAGTTTTGACTTTTTCAACATATTTCAACATACAGCTATTTGATCTTCATTTCAACAATATTGATAGATAAAGGTGACATAATATAACAAATATCATGAAACATTTACATTTTGTAGTCCATTGTATAATTTAAATAAACATAAATGCAAATTTAGCATGTGGAAAAAGTAAGTACACCCCGACATTTATCACTACTTCAAATACCTAAAATTAGAATCAGGTGCACCAGCTCAGGTGCAAATGATTAGAACATCGTTAGAGAGGATCTTGGAGGAACCTGTCTTATTTAAACCTCAGACATTTAGTTTTGTTTGCTCTTTGTTGTTGAAGTATGCGGTGTCACCATACCTAGATAAAAAGAGCTCTCTGAGGCCTTCAGAAAGAAGGATATAGATGCCTACGAGTCTGGGAAGGGATTTAAAAAGATCTCCAAACAATTTGAAATCAATCATTCGACTGTCCGGACGATCACCTACAAGTGGAGAAGATTCCAAACAACTGCCAACGTGTTCAGGCCAGGCCGCCCCAGCAAGTTCAGCCCGAGGGCAGACAGCAAGGTGATTAAAGAAGTCTCTAAGAACCCCAGAAAGTCATCACGGGACCTACAGGTAGCTCTTGCCACTGTTGATGTCAAAGTGCACGAGTCTACCATTAGAAAGAGGCTGCACAATTTTGATCAAATGGGAAGTGGGCCAGGAGGAAACCGTTGCTGTCCAGAAAGAACATCAGGGCAAGACTAAAGTTTGCCAATGAACACCAAGGCAAAGACCAGCACTTCTGGAACAATGTGCTCCGGACAGATGAGTCAAAGGTAGAGCTATTTGGCCACAGTACCAGTAGACATGTTTGGCGAAAACCAAAGACAGCATTTGACCGCAAGAACCTGATACCAACTGATGTTGGGCTAGCGGCTAGGGTGCCGGCTTAGGTTCCTAGGATCCTGGGTTCGAATCCCGGTCGATCGCTGAATTAACGCCAGGGGGGTTGACTCAGCCTGTCATCCTTCCGAGGTCGGCTAATTGAGTACCAGTTCACTGGTAATTCCCTGTTTGTCGTTAAAGGCGGCAAAAAGGGTTGGCGGCAGGAAGGGCATCCGGCCGTAAAATATTGCTTCAAAAAGGGGACCGAAAAAAACAACAACAACCACGGTCCCCGAAAAAGGCCAACCCCCGCTTTGCGGGGAAAAATAGCCTCTAAAGGTGGTTATTTATATATATAACCTGATACCAACTGCAAAGCATGGTGGTGGAAATATTATGGTTTGGGGCAGCTTTGCTGCATCAGGGCCTGGGCAGCTCACCATCATTGAATCCACTATGAATTCTTCATTGTACCAGAGGGTGCTTGAGGATAAGATGAGGCCATCTTTCGGAAAGTTGAAGCTCAACCGAAGGTGGACCTTGCAACATGACAATGACCCTAAACATGCCAGTAAATCCACCAAGGAATGGCTGAAAAGAAAGAAATGGGGGGTTCTGGAATGGCCAAGTCAAAGCCTGGATCTAAATCCCATCCAGATGTTGTGGGGGGATTTTAAACGAGCTGTGCATGCAAGAAACCCCTCAAACATCGCACAGCTGAAATAATTCTGCATGGAGGATTGGGCAAAAATTTCTCCCAGTCGATGTCAGAGACTGGTAGACAGTTATAAGAAATGCCTACTTGAGGTTGTTTCTGCCAAAGGGGGCAATACCACCTATTAGAGCCAAGGGTGTACTTACTTTTTCCACATGCGAAATTTGCATTTATGTTTATTTAAATTATACAATGGACTACAAAATGTAAATGTTTCATGATATTTGTTATATTATATCACCTTTATCTATCAATATTGTTGAAATGAAGATCAAATAGCTGTATGTGGAAATATGTTGAAAAAGTCAAAACTTTACATAAGGGTGTACTTACTTTTTCACGTGACTGTACTTGTTAAAATTTGCATGACATTGGCTGTGATGGGACATAGATATGAGTCATCAGAGTTGCAAAAAGGGTGATCTTGACTGCACTGTATATATACAGTTGTGGCCAAAAATATTGGCACCCTTTCACTATTTTTTAAATAACACACAATTTTCTCGAAAAATAAGTTGAAATTCATAAAAGTATTTGGTCTCCACAATTCTTTATTTCACTGTTAATATTACAGAACCTTTGCTTTTGATTCAGAACTTCATATATCCTTGTAAATCAGAAAAGAAAAAGAAAAAAATTATTGACAAAATTTGAAAAAAATTGACAAAATTATTGACACCTGACACTTAATATTTGGTAGCACAGCCTTTGGACAAAATAACTGCAGTCAAGCACTTCCTATAGCCATGAGTGAGCTTCCTACACCTCTCTACTGGCAGTTTGGCCCACTCTTCTTGTGTAAACTGCTCCATTTCCCCCAGATTTGAAGGGTGCCTTCTCCCAACTGCTGTTTTCAGATATCCCCACAGGTGTTCAATGGGATTTAGATCTGGACTCATTGATGGCCACTCCATAACCATTGCAAGTTTTCTCTTGCAGCCAGCCACGTCCAGTGAGGTTGGCTTCAGTGCCATGGGCCTTAGACTTCCTGATAACATTGCGTACAGTGGACACAGGAACACCAATGTCTCTGGAGATGGACTTGTAGCCTTGAGATTGTCCATGCTTGGCTACAATCTTGTGCCTGATCTCCTCAGACAATAATCTGGTTTTCTTTCTTTTCTCCATGCTCATTGCAGTACACACAGCGACACAAAACAACAGAATGACTAATTTTCTATATTCTAACTGGTTGAATGAGTAATTTTTCTATTGCAGACACCTGTAACTCACCATAGGTGAGTTCAATTCCAAAGTAAAGGAGAATCCAAAGTATGTGGTTGTCCCTCTCGGCCCTCTCCCCGTTGGCATTTTTGTGAATATAAGATTGTTCTTCACGGTTCTGTTTCAATATGTTTAAACTTTCCCCTGCAGTGTTTTATTCAGTGGTATATTACAACATGCTGTTTTTCTTCCTATTTAAATGGCTTTTTTCAATTTCCTCTTCAACAAATTTCCTCCTCTTACCCTCCTGGAAGTCCTTGCAGTGTCTTTGTGTTTTATACTTCTCCCACCCCTCCCCCCTTCCCACGCCTCCTCCCCCCAAGCCCTCCCACAGATCTCCCGATGTCCCTACTCTCAAATGTTGTGTTTGTGTGCTCCCCCTTCTCTCCCCATCTTATCTACCTCTACCCTTATTATATGTTTTGTGTGTCTCTTTGATTTTTTTTGTGTGATAAATGTTAGCTCTTTCACAAGCCTCGATCCTGTATACAACAACAACAAAAAAACTCAAACCACTTCAAAAAAATTTTCAATCTCTTATAAATTCTTCCTCACAACATGCTCTAAATTCACATTCATTCCACATCTCCTCTATCGTTCTTAAACGGATCTCTAACTTGAAAATCACAATAAACCCAATTTGTTATAAATGTTCGTCTTTTATTAATCATCCACTTTCTAAACTCCCCCCTTGCCCCTCCCCTCCAAATCTCCCCCTTGCCCCTCCCCTCCTAAACTCCCCCACGCCCCTCCCCTCCTAAACTCCCCCCTTGCCCCTCCCCTCCTAAACTCCCCCCTCCCCTTCAAAACTCCCCCCAACCCCTCCCATTCAAATCTCCCCCCCTACCATGCCTCCCCAATTCTCCCCCCTCCCCCCTTCTCCTCAAAGCTGCCTCCTCCCCACTTCGTCTCCCTTCTATCTCATACCTCCACCTCCCCCAACCTTCTACTTTCCTCCGCCCTCCCCTAAAGCAACCCCTCACTGTGCCTCATCCAATCACCATCAAACCTTTCGTCGTCCTCATCCTTCCCTTTCTTGTAACTCTTCTGTAATCTCTGACACACTATCAACTGATCACCCTACCTCACCCTCTCATCCTTCATCTGACCCTACCCTTCCCCTCCCCTGTCATACACCCGATGCTCCCCCTCTCTCCCCATTAAAGGTATGGACCTCAAACATCCGGGGCCTTCGCTCAAACCTGATTGATCTCTCCATTCAGGTTGCTTCTGACAATCCAGACTTGATCTGCTTAACAGATACTTTCCTCCTTCAAGATGTCTCTGATTCCTTAATATCTCTTACTGGTTACTCCCTCCTCCGGTATGATAGACTTGAGCCTCGTCCTGGTGGTGGGGTTGCTATCTTTATCAAAAAATCTCTTCCTCACTCTCCTTGCACTGCCCTCTCTCCACCCCACCCCCAGGAGTACATCTAGCTATGGCTTCCTCTCCGCTCCCACCTTTTCTTCAGATGTGTTCTGTACCGTCTTCCAAACAGTGATGTTTCCATTTACATTTCGCTGTCGGACAACATGGACCAACTTCTATACACTCATCCCAACTCTCTCTCTTCCTCATATGTGGCGACATCAACTGTCATCATGCCAGCTGGACGGGTGTGGGTTCATCTCTCACCAGCCATGGCACCTCAGCAAAGGGCTTCTGCGACTCATTGGGACTGACACAATCTGTCAATTTCCCGACCCGGATCTCAGTCAATGGAGTATCTTCTCTCCTAGACTTGGTTATGACTAACTTCCCTGCAAATGTCTGCTGCTCTTCTTCTGCTCCAATCGGTTCTTCTGATCATGTGCTTGATAAAGTGGACATCTCTCTGGCCATTCTCAGAGAGCCTCCTCAGCGCCGACGAGTCTGGCATTTCACTCAGGCTGACTGGCACAGCCTGCAAGCAGTCATCAATCATCTGGATTGGTCTCCCATCTCTACTGCCTCTGACATCAATTCTTCCTGGGAATTCTTCCAAAGCAAACTACTCTCTCTCATGCACAGATTTATCCCATCTCGTCTTCAGTTGTCTTACCCTTCCTCCCGTCCATGGTACACTGAATCTTTTGGTGAGGCAGTTGCCCTGAAACAACTTGCCATTGCCTCTTGGAAGGCAAATCCAACTGAAGGCAATCTCAGTTCCTTCCACCAAGCTCGGAACAAGAGTGTGTCTACCCTCAGGAGTGCCAAGAAGCACTGCCTCTCCACACTCAAGAATGAACTCTCAAACCTGTCTCCTTCCTCCAAATCCTTGTGGCGTCTGGTCAAATCCGTTTCTGGTGTTTGTTCCCCCTCCATCCCCTCCATTATCTCAAATGGCTACACAGTTGACACTGCACGTGACAAAGCCGAATGCCTCAACTCTGTGTTTGCCTCAAAATCTTGTGTCCCAAACCTATCTCTCTCTGTTCCCACCTTACCCAGTCGAACCCAACTGCTCCTGGACTTTGTGTCCTTCTCTCCTGGCAAGGTGGAGAAGTTTTTGTCAAACCTCGACTCTGATTCTGCAACTGGACCAGACGACATCAGCCCACGGGTCCTAAAATCCTGCTCTGCCGCTCTATCTCACCCTCTCTCTCTATTCTTTTCACCCTGTCTTTTGCTCAAGGTCATCTGCCAGCATCATGGAAATCAGCAAACATTACCGCTTTACACAAAAAATTTGCAAAAACAGATCCTTGCAACTACAGACCAATCAGCCTGCTCCCAATTATCAGCAAAGTCATGGAATCCATCATTGCTTCGGATATCAAATCCTGCCGCTTCTCCAATGGCTTGATCTCCGATCATCAATTCGGATTCAGACCAGGTCATTCTAATCTGGACATGTTGCTTCTGCTGTCTCAACAATGGATAAAGGTCCTCAATGCCAAACAAGAAATCAGAGCTGTCTCCCTTGACATATCACGTGCCTTCAATACGGTCTGTCACCCAGCTCTGCTCACCAACCTCTCCTCCTATGGTATCCATGGAAATCTCCACACATGGCTTGCAGACTTCCTCTCTGGTAGTAGTCAACATGTGGCCCTGAATGGATTTCTCTCATCTCCCCTTCCTGTTGTGGCTGCAGTTCCCCAAAGTATTGTTCTGGGCACTGTGCTTTTTCTGGTCTTCATCAATGATCTCTCCGACTCTCTGGAAAATCCTCTCCATCTCTTTGCTGATGACTCCACTATCTGCTGCTCCATTCCTCATCCCTCAGATCGGCAGTCTGCAGCCTCCTCACACTCTGCAGACCTGGACAAAATCACAGACTGGTCAAACAAGTGGAACATGTCTTTCAATCCTGACAAATTTCACACTCTCACTATGTCTCTCCGAAAAGACCGACTGGAAAACCCTCCGATCTACTTTCTCAACAATCCTCTCCAAGAAGTTCTGCCGCTCAAGCTTTTGGGTCTCACTATCTGCCATGATCTTTCTTGAGAAAACCACATTTCCAAGCTGGCCTCCAAAGCCATTCGTCGACTGGGCATCCTCCATCGTGCCAAGTCCTTCCTTGGCACACCTGAGCTTCTCACCACATACAAGGCTTTCATCCTCAGCTCAATGGAATACTGTTCCCCCCTCTGGGCCGGTGCTCCTGCCTCACACCTAGCTCGGATTCATGCTGTTGAAACCAAAGCTTTCAGAATCATTGGAATCTCCTGTGATGAAGCTAACTGCGAGGGCCTTTGACTCGCTCACTGCAGGCAGGTTGGTGGTCTTTCTGTCTTCTACCGAATCCTCTCCGGCCTTGCACCCCCAGCTCTCTCTGTGCTCTGTCCCCCAAATATTCTTACAGGTCGCACAAGGTCTGCTAACAACCCTCTGATGGTTAAACTGCCAAAATCTAGGCTCTCTGCTCACCTTCACTTTTTCATTCCTCTTTTCTCCCGCCTCTGGAACAAACTCCCTCACTCCCTTGAATCCCACTCCTCCCTCCAGGTCTTTAAAACAGCTGCTCAACACCATCTCTTATCTTCCCCCATCCAAAACCTTGATCTTTTCTACCCCCGCTAATTCACCCCTGATCCACATTTTTTAAATTCCAACTTCTTTCCTGGAAGTCCTTACAGTGTCCATATGTTTTATACCTCTCCCACCTCCCCCCAAGCCCTCTCCCTCCCACAGTTTTCTCGATGTCCCTGCTCTCAAATGTTGTGTTTGTGTCCTTCCCCCTCTCTCCCCATCTTGTCTACCGCTCCCCTTATTTTGTGTTTTATGTGTCTGTTTGATTTTTTGTGTGATTAATGTTAGCTCTTTCACGAGCTTCGATCTTGTATACAATGAAAATAAAAAATCACCTGCTTGAAATCTAATTATTTCTAACAACTTCCAAAAGGTGCCAATAATATTGTGCGGGCCATTTTAGGATTTCTGTGTGGAATAAGCTAAGACTTAGTAATTTTATTCAGCTTTTCTTGTTTTGTTTCACTGCAATCCAAAGAAATATAACTGTGGATACCAAAATATTTTTTAATTTCAACAATTTTCTGGTGCATTATTTGAAAAAAAGTGCAAGGGTGCCAATATTTTTGGCTACGACAATTTTATATTTACATAATATTGACAATATTATATAATATAATATGTATATATATATATATATATATATATATATATATATATATATATACTAGCAGAAGTACCCGGCATTGCCGGCCGGGGGAGGGGAGGGGGAGGGGGAGGGGGAAGGGGAGGGGAGGGGAACGGGGGGGGGGGGGAGCGAGCCCCTTGGCAAAGCGAGCGATTTTTTTTTTCATAGCGTCATAGCGTTCATAACGTCATAGCGTTCATAGCGTTTCATAGCGTCATAGCGATTTTTTTTTTCATAGCGTCATAGCGTCATAGCGTCATAGCGTTCATAGCGTTCATAGCGTCATATCGTTCATAGCGTCATAGCGTCATATCGTTCATAGCGTTTCATAGCGTCATAGCGATTTTTTTTTTCATAGCGTCATTGCGTTCATAGCGTCATAGCGTTCATAGCGTCATATCGTTCATAGCGTCATAGCGTTCATAGCGTCATAGCGTCATCACGTGATCGCTCTGAGCGAATCAGCGCCCACCTGCTCTGATTCCGTTGATGCCGTGCGCTGAAATGCGCTGAGTTAAATATGAAGAAAAAATATGGATCGTCAAATATTTTGAGTTTGGCCATATTCGTCCCAGGCTCAATGGCCATGTCTATGCCAAATATCAAGCACGTAAGCCTTTCCGTTTAGGAGTCTATCGGTAACATTACACACACACACACACACACAAACGGTGTTTTATATATATATATATATATATATATATATATACAGACTTGGCATTTAATATGGAATATTTTTTTTGTGGGGGTGAACTTACTTTTCAAGATGTCTTAGAACCAAAAGTTCATTGGAATTATGTTGAAATTATTCTTGATTTTCTTAATGTGACCTTTAAAAGAAACAAAAACCACATTTGACATTTCGAAACAAATAAATTGATCCTTGAAAGTGTGTAAACTGATATCGAACTCAATTCATGGACAGTACTGTGTTAAACTTCTGTACGTTTTCCAGAAGTATCTCTTTATTTTGCACATTAGCCCAATTTTTTTTTAACAAAAACAAAAGTTAAATTACGACTGGGATTACAGACAGTAAAATTACAGTTCAGTACTTCGTGTAACCCCCACGAGCATTCAGGAGAGCACGTACACGTTGAGGCATGCTGTTCACGAGATTTGCCAAGGTTTGGACAGGAATAGCTTGCGATGCAGTGACAATAGCCTGCTGCAATTCACGCACAGAGGTTGGCGGCTGGTCCAAGTGGTCGATTTGACGCGTTAATTCTGCCCACAAGTTTTCAATTGGATTCATATCCGGGGACATGGCAGGCCACTCCGTATGCTCTACAGCACGGTCAGCAAGAAAGTGTTGGATCATGCGAGCACGTTGAGGCCGTGCATTGTCATCTTGGAAGACAAAGTTTCCTCGAAAGGCTGCACGGGCAAATGGAAGCAATGTTTCTTCCAGAATGGCCCTGTACTTGAACTGGTTCAGGATTCCATTCATGAACAACCAGGTCAGTTTTTCCCCCTGCATGAAAAGAAGACCAAACGGTCACCCCACCACCTCAAGCTTGGACGCTTGGCACGATACAATCTTTGTTGTAGGCTTCATGCACTCGTCTGCACACTCGGACGCGGCCATCTTGACGATAGACCAGAAATCTAGACACGTCACTGAAGGTCACGTGATTCCAGTGTCCTGGCTGCCATTGACGGTGCTCTCTGGCCCACTGCAATCGGTGCTGGTGGTGTTGTCTGTTCAGGCGTGGCTTTCTCAGGGGACGCCTGGCACGATAGCCTGCTTGAACGAGTCGTTGGTTGACTAGCCTTCTGGATACAGGCACATTTGTCAGTTGCTGCCACGCAGCCATACGCCGATTAGCTGAATTGGTACGGCCATTGCGGACTAACCGGTGCAGCTGGCGATCATCCCTCCTTGTGGTTCTGCGGGGACGTCCTGGCCTCAGTATTGGAGTAGGGACACCCCTCTGAGCATTTCGTTTGAGGATCTTTGACACCTGACCTTGAGTGATGCCATACTGCCGAGCAATAGCACGCTGTTTCATGCCGTAATTTCGTAAAGCCACCACTCCATGACAAACAGCATTGTCGAGTTGACGGACCATCTCCAGAGGAAGCGGCAATAACTTTTGGAGACGTGCAGCAGTTGTTTTTCACTAATACAGAACGCAACAACCCTTGTATACCCGACTGTGAAGCCAATCATCAAATGCACCTGTCCGTACATTTTGCCACGCCACCTGTGATATAATCCTGTTGTTGACTTCTTGCTGCGACAGACAATCAGTGACATGGTTCTTTTAACAAATAAATCACCAAAGTGTAAAAGAAACTCACCAGATTGATATACTGAGTTAAGAAAGTAAACCCAAGTCAAGAAAAAATATATATTCCATATTAAATGCCAAGTCTGTATATATATATATAGATATATATATATATAATATATATATAATACACAGTAATAATTAGCAGTAATTACTAATTATTACCAGTCATTATTATTGGTATTAGTAATTATTATTAGTAATTATTACCAGCAATTACTAATTTACTGATATATATATATATATATATATATATATATATATATATATATATATATATATATATATATATATATATATATACATACAGACTTGGCATTTAATATGGAATATTTTTTTTGTGGGGGTGAACTTACTTTTCAAGATGACGTAGAACCAAAAGTTCATTGGAATTATGTTGAAATGATTCTAGATTTTGTTAATGTGACCTTTAAAAGAAACAAAAACCACATTTGACATTTCGAAGCAAATAAACTGATCCTTGAAAGTGATGTAAACTGATATCGAACTCAATTCACGGACAGTACTGTGTTAAACTTCTGTGCGTTTTCCAGAAGTATCTCTTTATTTTGCACATTAGCCAAAAAATATTTTAACAAAAACAAAAGTTAAATGACGACTGGGATTATGGACAGTAAAATTACAGTTCAGTACTTCGTGTAACCCCCACGAGCATCCAGGAGAGCACGTACATGTTGAGGCATGCTGTTCACGAGATTTGCTAAGGTTTGTATAGGAATCGCTTGCCATGCAGTTACAATAGCCTGCTGCAATTCACGCACAGATGCAGGCTGCTGGTCCGAGTTGTCGATTTGATGCGTTAATTCTGCCCACAAGTTCTCTATCGGATTCATATCCGGGGACATGGCCGGCCACTCCATATGCTCGACACCACGATCAGCAAGAAAATGTTGGATCATGCGAGCACGATGAGGCCATGCATTGTCATCTTGGAAGACAATGTTTCCTCGAAAGGCTGCACGAGCAAATGGAAGCAATGTTTCTTCCAGCATGGCCCTGTACTTGAACTGATTCAGGTTTCCATTCAGAACAACCAGGTCAGTTTTGCCCCCTGCATGAAAAGCAGCCCAAACGGTCACCCCACCACCTGCAGCTTGGACTCTTGGCACAATACCATCTTTGTTGTAGGCTTCATGCACTTGTCTGCGCACTCGGTTGCGGCCATCTTGACGATAGACCAGAAATCTAGACTCGTCACTGAAGGTCACGTGATTCCAGTGTCCTGGCTGCCATTGACGGTGCTCTCTGGCCCACTGCAATCGACGCTGGCGGTGTTGTCTGGTCAGGCGTGGCTTTCTCAGGGGACGCCTGGCACGATAGCCTGTTTGAACCAGTCGTTGGTTGACTAGCCTTCTGGATACAGGCACATTTGTCAGTTGCTGCCACTCAGACCGAAGCCGATTAGCCGACTTGGTACGGCCATTGCAGACTAACCGGTAAGCAGCTGGCGATCATCTCTCCTTGTGGTTCTGTGGGGACGTCCTGGCCTCGGTATTGGAGTAGGGACACCCCTCTGAGCATTTCGTTTCAGGATCTTTGACACCTGACCTTGAGTGATGCCATACTACCGAGCAATAGCACGCTGTTTCATGCCAGAATTTCGTAAAGCCACCACTCCATGACAAACAGCATTGTCGAGTTGACGGACCATCTCCAGAGGAAGCGGCAATAACTTTTGTAGACGTGCAGCAGTTGTTTTCCACTAATACAGAACGCAACAACCCTTATATACACGATTGTGAAGCCAATCGGCAAATGTACCTGTCCTTATGCCTAAGTCACACATAGGCGGATATTTTGGCGACTGCCGGCGATCAAGATTTTTCGGCGACCACTGGCGATTTCGGGCGGACAAATATGGTCAGGCGGCAGTATGGCGACTGCAGGCGGCCACATTGCGACTGCATTGCGACGACGCCCCGAGTGGGATGGCGACTGTTGAAGATCGATGACGACTGCATTGCGGATGCACGGCGGCAGCGTGACGACAGTCTGGCGGCTAGATTATGACCGATGGCGGATCGCGGCGACTGCATTGGGGCCGGGTGGCGGTTTACTCCGACGTCCGCAAGACTGCAATAAGTCCGCCGGCGATTGGAGACGATTCACACAACTTTTTAAATCTTTATTTCTCTATTTTACATTTCACTTTATTCATTTCAATGATGTATGACATGAAGCATAAAGATGTTTGATGTACAATAAGAAAGTTAATAAAGATGTATCATTGTAATGTAATAATCAAACTTTTCTGCAGGGAGAGAGAATGGAAATAAAGTCCAACAAATTATTTCCACTGGTCCCAAGTCCCATAAATAAAGTTTCCAAAGGACCAAAGTCCCAAAAATAAAGTTCCCAAAAGTCCCAAGTCCAAACAATAAAGCCATATCCTTGTCGGCACCACAGGACCTCACTCCACGGAGACCCTCACACCATCCTGTCTTGCCATGGAATCGTGGTATGTCGTAATGCAGTCGCCAGGCAGTCGTATCTTTGTCGCCAATGGCCGTAACTCGGCCGCCACTAGTCCTACTGCTGTCGTCGTCAGTCTCCCATAGCCGCAGGGGAGACGTGGCAGTTCTTCTGTAGTCGATATGCAGCCGCAACAGTGTCGGCCCGTAGTCGGGAAGATGCCGCAGGAAGGCCGTATGGCATTCGCATCTCTGCCGTGCTAGCTGGTGGGGCGATGCTGGGGCGATTGCGGAAGACTATGAGCGACTGGGTTGCGGCCGCTTTACGGTCTTATTACGGATACCGACGACAGCATGGCGGTTCCATCACGACAGCATGGCGGATTTTTTTCGAGTGCGACTGAGCGCGCCGTTTTTAAACATTTAAAAAAATATTTGGCCCCTTTGCGGCTCTTGCCGACTGCAACCGACCTGGGGAGGATAACCACGACTACAGGCGACCGTCCATTACGGTTTCATTACGATTGTCGGCGGGTGGTGGCGATTTTTCCAGTCGCCAGTAGTCGCCGACAAATCCGCCTATGTGTGACTTAGGCATTACATTTTGTCGCGCCACCTGTGATATTATCCTGTTATTGACTTCGTGCTGCGAAAGACAATCAGTGACATGGTTCTTTCAACAAAGAAATCACCGAAGCGTAAAAGAAACTCACCAGATTGATATACTGAGTTCAGAAAGTAAACCCAAGTCAAGAAAAAAAAAAATTCCATATTAAATGCCAAGTCTGTATATATATATATATATATATATACACAAAGAATTAAGTTAAGCACCCCCCCCCCCCGTTTTTTTACAACCTCGCACATTACAAGTTTGTTGTCGTCAAAACAGTGTAATATACCCATGATATTGCTATATTTTCTGGAGAAGTGATATTATGGTCACATAAAAACATAACAATCATGCCGTTTTCAATATTTTATTCTGAATAATTTAAGGTGAAATTTTTGGGGAATTTTAGGCATATTTTCACCTCAATTTAAGTATGGAGCTATAGGTCCATCACGGACAGTGTGGATGACGTTTATGTTTTCTAACGTACAGTCATTGTTCTGAGAAGACCTCTAGCGATCTTTGCGTCAATAACGTGTGTAGGACCCACGTGATCGGATCACTGACTCAACCCTACGTCTCATAGACCCTGTAAGCCGTCGTATGCGTTGCTGTGGCAGGTTGAACCCCCTCGAGCACGTTTGGGACATGTTGGGACGACAAATTGCGAAGATGGTCCCTCCAATAGCCAATCTGGATGAATTGGAACGTGCATTACATCGGGAATGGAACAACCTGCCACAGCAACGCATACGACGGCTTACAGGGTCTATGAGACGTAGGGTTGAGTCAGTGATCCGATCACGTGGGTCCTACACACGTTATTGACGCAAAGATCGCTAGAGGTCTTCTCAGAACAATGACTGTACGTTAGAAAACATAAACGTCATCCACACTGTCCGTGATGGACCTATAGCTCCATACTTAAATTGAGGTGAAAATATGCCTAAAATTCCCAAAAAATTTCACCTTAAATTATTCAGAATAAAATATTGAAAACGGCATGATTGTTATGTTTTTATGTGACCATAATATCACTTCGCCAGAAAATATAGCAATATCATGGGTATATTACACTGTTTTGACGACAACAAACTTGTAATGTGCGAGGTTGTAAAAAAACGGGGGGGTGCTTAACTTAATTCTTTGTGTATATATATATATATATATATATATATATATATATATATATATATATATATATATATATATATATATATATATATATATATACATATATATATATATATATATTATATATATATATATATATATATATATTATATATATATATATATATATATATATATATATATATATATATATATATATATATGTGGTATATATATATATATACTCGTATAAAGCCGGTCAAAAATGACGGGTTGTAACAGTTTTTGAAGGTACAACCACGTGAGCATGCCAAAGTCTGAAGTCTGGGCCTAGTGTCAGCGGTGCTCATATCTTTTTTATTTGTTAGACATCCTACAGACGTAAATGAACACTCCTTTTATTCTGCGCACATTGCACATCACGTGCAGCAAATTTCACCTCCCTGTGCCTTGTATTTATTGTGATAAAAAAAATACCGCGCTTCTGTACACTCGCCCTCGAGGCACAGTTTGTAAGCCACCCTCTACAATTCCAATGTAAGAGGCATAATTACTGTTCTTTTGGGTCTTCAGAGTCCTTGGGGTAGACCAACTGTCAGGTATTTTGTGTCCTTGGGGTCTTTTGTGTCCTCTGGGTAATTTGGGTCCTTGGGGTCTTTTGTGTCTTTTGGGTCTTCTGGTTCATCGGTGTCTTTTGGGTCATTTGATTATTTTGGGTCCTCTAGATCTTTTGAGTCATTTGAGTATTTTAGGTCCTCAATCTGGATCTTTGGGGTATTTAAGAGTCTTCAGGTATTTTGTGTCTTAGGGGTATTTTTGGTCTTCTGGGTCTTCATGGTCTTTTGTGTTTTTAACAGTCTACAGGGTATTTTGGGTGTTTGGAATCCATTGGGTCTTTGGGGTCATCTGGGTCCCTGGGGTCTTTTGGGTCTTCAGAGTCTTTTAGGTCTTTTAAGCAGTTGACACACAGTCGTGTTCAAAGATTGCCCCTGAACCCCTCCCCCCACCCAAATACCTCCTAAAGCACTACTCAAAGCCATTAAAACCTGTCCTTATGAAGGGACACACACACACACACACACACACACACACAAACACACACACACACAGTGTTTTATATGGTAGATTATACACAAGCTGAATCACCCAATCAAGATGGGTTTATGTCGACTTCAGGAAACTATCAAGAAGATTGATGTATATAAAGCTGCAGCAAAAAATTAACCCGGAAGTGCACGACCCCAATGATGGAATACCTAATTTCCTTGGTTGAGGTCAGCTTCTTGATTTTTCAGACACTCTACCTACTTACCTACCTACCTACATACATACATACATACATACATACATACATATACACACACAGAGAATTGCTCCAACCGCTCAAACCACCCATGACTTGCCTTGAAACTTTCACGAACACGAGCACTTCCTTCACATTCCTTTAAATCTTCTGAAAGTGACTTAGCGTTCTCCTGGATCATGATCAAACTCGTTGTTTGATCATCAAACTTATTGTTTGAATCATTATCAAACTCATTCCTCTGAATCAGGTCCTCGTGTGCTTAGTAGTACTTGTTACAAGTAATTGTCGTCAAAGTCGAGGGAGGAAGGCTGAGCGTGAGGACAATGTCCACTAAACGATCCCAACGCCACCACATCAATATTACCATTTCCAAGCTAATAGCTTTGCGAGCCCTCTTGGAGAGAGTCTCAGCTGGAGAACTTGAGGGTCGTTAGCACTCACAATGAAGGGGTTTGAGAGAGTTTGGCACAAAAATACTCTCAATGAAGGACAGACGATACCTCTCACGAGTGCAGTATGACCGAGGGGCAAGAGAAGTGGTGTACCGTACTCCGTACACCAGACCAACAGGCAACAGGTCCGTTATGCGCTGGCAAAATAAAAAAATAAAACTCTCCAGATGAAGCAAGACCAAAAGTCTAACAGCGGCGTAGCCATGTATAAAATAAAATATTATAAACCACAAACACATATGATTAGCTTTTTAAACAGTCGTTAATGCTGTTCATAACATTAAACAAAGAAATTTTGAGGAATCTCGACATCCAAGAGGTAAGTTTTACTTACAGAACTGAGCGAAGAACTACTGTAATCTATATACCCCACAAGGTTTGTAAATGTGCTAATTTACCAAACAGCTATCCAGCTAAACCGAGGTGAATTCCTTACTTCCTCGGTTATTAATATTAGTGCCGAACAACGCTCATCATTGATCAAGAACCATACACCACTTCAATCCATCAACCTTCCATTCACGACATTGAATTAAAGTATTATGGTTATATTTACTATATTATTATTATTATTACGAAAACGATACTACTGAAACGATACACTACTATATTAAGAAACCTGGGCTTAATTTGTCCGAAGCGGTCCGAATATGAGGCATGAAGCTTAAGGCCTATACATATGGTATTGTTGGAAGAGACGTAACGCGAATGCTTTCGATATTTCATGGTCGTTTTAACAATCGATTTGTTTGTGTTACACACTGAATGAAAAACGTATAGGTAGAGCATTGCGATTGTGATATATGACAGGTTCCACGATATGTTCGGCCTGAACGGCATTCAAAACAAAATGGCGGTGTGTGGAGAGTCAGATGCTGCACGGCCGTAATGACATCAGCCGTAGTCACATCACCCTGTCATGTGACCAGATTATCAGCTCTGATTGGTATACGTTTGAGAGGACATACATACATACATACACACATACATACATACGGATGGACAAACACTGTTCTAGACGGCTCTGCCCTGGGCTACGCCGTAAAAAGCGATAATTTAAAAATTACAAGGCATAAATAGAAATTTGTTCAGTAGTTTGTCTGAGACGTTAAGTCGAAAAAACGTAAATAGAACGAGTGCAAATTGAAGATCAAGTATATTCAGTAAATAATTACCCTCGCCTGAGGAGAGGGTATTGCATTTGATTCCGTTTGTTATTTGGTAAAAAAAATTTGTAAAAATTTTTTTGCAAGTATGTTGATCACTCCGGTTTGTGTGTGTGTGTGTGTGTGTGTGTGTGTGTGTGTGTGTGTGTGTGTTTGTGTGTGTGTGTGTGTGTGTGTGTTTGTGTGTTTGTCTGTCCGCTCACTTATACTTGCCTATATACACAATGTCACAATTTTAAACGGATCTTCACCAAACTTCACCAAATGGTAGAGTTCGTGGTGAGACAAAATCAAATATATTTTGAGGTCAAAAGGTCAACATAGGCCAAAGATCAACCACTTTTTTTCAAATTTCTAAAATCCTCTTTTCATCTGATTGACTTTAAATTTGAATAGGATTTACATATCAGTTCACTGAATTCAACTAACAACTATTTTTGAGGTCAACATAGGTCACAAGGTCAACATAGGCCAAACGTTAACCACTTTTTTTAAATTTCTAAAATCCTCAATTTTCATCCGATTGACTTGAAATTTGAAATGGATCTTCACATCAGCCTACTGGAACCAACCACCAACTATTTTTGAGGCCGAATGGAACCAACCGTCGGCCGAATTTCTAAAATTGTCAATTTTCATCAGATTAAACTTTTTTCATCAGACTAGACGATTTGCATATCAGGTCACTGAATTCAACCACTAGTTATTTCTGAGGTCAAAAGGATGCTCTACTGAGTGCCATTCTACTTTGTTCTGTTTTGCCAAGTGTCGCTCTATGAGTGATTTTTCATCTGTCTGTTTGTCCGCACAGAATAAATATGATTTTCTCAGGAACCGTTGGTCTGATTGACAGGAAATTTTCACCATAGGTGCACCTCCACCTGTAAAAAATTTCTCATGATAATTATGACATCATAGGTCACGTGGTACTGGCGCCATCTTGGAGAAAAAACGAAAAACTTTGCACCCCGCCATATTTGTTTTAACACACAAGCCTTAACACCACTAAAAACACGTCCTGGCGAGGGTCTGCAATCTCTGATTGCTCTTTCTTGTTTACATGTGTATTCATTTTAAAATGGAACTTCCACCTTTATTTGCAGTCTGTGGAAGATAGAACTACTACCCACTGCCAAAAGCAGTGTTAACAGCTACACTGCTAACTGTAGTATCAGTCAACTTAAATAGACTACAGAGGCCTTTTTCTTTTGCAATGCTAGGCCACCCTATGAGCAGAGCATCAATCCACAGATGTGATTCCGGCTCAATGGCCATCTGTTGGGGGATGCCCTTTGTGTAGAAAAGAAAGCTAAAAACAAAAAAACATTAAAACAAAGCTAGGTATGTGTACTTCACACCTGAGACCAAGCTTCTTAACCCAATACATGTGCACTTCGGCCCAGAGGCGACAGCACATGGTCAAACAAACACGTACATCCTAGCCCACGGGGTCAGAATGCATGGTCATGCAATAACGACGCCACCTTTTGTACTTGAAAAAGTTTTTTTTCTTCTAACAACTATTGTAACAATGCTTGGAACATGCCCTCCGTCCCTAAAGCCACAGTGCGCAATCCAACAAAGTTCGTCAAACCAGTATACGCATGCACTTCAGCCTAAAGACGAAGGGACATTGTGAAACAAACACTTGCACCTCACCCGTACGTACAGGATAGTCTTTTTCATTAACACTCGTACAATTATATACCAGGAGGTGGGGAAGAAGGCAAACGAGATCCATGGGACTCCTCTGCAATAGTTATAAACTGACCGATACATGCACATTCACAAAATATGCACACAGATGTGACAGTATTTACATTAACATTACAAGTACATAAGGGGTGTTGCCACTCCTTCCCAAACACGTTTCAATATAGATATGATATACAGTACTGTATATTGCACAACAATTGGTTATTGAATATCACAATGGAATATTGAAGAAGCAAAATCTATTTGCAAGAGCAACAACAACAACTTAAGTTAAATATCCATATGTAAGTGGTGGTTCGTATGCAGCCTGTGGCTGCTTGGTTGCATCATTTTCTGGGAGTGTAGCTGTGCCCCGATGCAATGCCGCATATTACCAGTAGTGGCTTGAACATGGGACCTTAAGATCTCAAGCCAGCCACCTTACTCCTCAGTCACATTTGCTCTACGGCTAGGATACGGCGGCCGTACTCCCCCTAAATTGACAGAAACGTGCGGCGGCCGCAGAGTTTCTGAGGTGGCCGCAGGGTGGCCCTAGGGCGTATGGCTATCTTTTACAGGCCGTAGGGGTCGCCGTGGAATTATAGCGCGGAGTTATAACTTTTTTCATTTCTAGGGTGGCCGTAGCAATTCGACAAGCTGTAGCCATAACGACGATATACATATGAAAAAGAACTGGTATATATACCCACTTGTTACCGTCCGTCTGGCCGCACGTTCGCCTTAGGGCCCCCCCTGCGGTCGCCTTGCGGGCACCTTGAGGCTACCTTGCGTCTGCCTTGAAAATTCTATGGCCGCCGCAGGGACGCCCTAAGGTCACCGTGCGACATCAAATCAAAGACCGTACGGCACCCTCACGTTTTCGGTCTCCACAATTTCTAAATACCCCGTGCGGCTACCCGAAAAATAAAAACATATGTGACTGCTACATTGTGTGACCGTGGAAATACTGCAGCCGCCCTATAATTGCTAGTGGCCGTAGATTTTTTAGACCCTACGGCCGCCGAGCCAAATGTGACTGAAGCATTAAGCATTAAGCCAACCACAGGCCTCATATGTAAGTAATGCATTGGCAGAGCCCCTACTGTCACTTGAGTGCAATGCCTCGATGTCAGCACAGCACATCTCAAGGTCACAATGATATCAGCACAGCACATCTCAGGTGTACTTGCTAGGGGTTTACCCCCCTCCCCGACCCCCCACCAGGGATGACAATTTGACCAAACTCAGTCAGTTACAGGAGAATTTATTAAAGGTCCACATGTACATGGGAGAGCCGCCGTATATGCCAGGAACGGACCAGCTTCTCTCAATCAAAACACATCTATCCAGGGTTTTTATACTGCTCAGTAAATAATGAAAGAAAACGTCAAATACGAGACGGAAAGCATAACACTTGGGGCTGTTTAGGAAGGGGAAAGCTATCCTCTCGTCCACGCAGCCCTTGCCCAAGGTTGGAGCCTGAAAACTTCAACAACAGACCATGTTACAGGGAGGCGAGGGGTCGTTTCTGCCAGCTAATTCAATTCCCAGAATGCTCAATGGCTTCCCATGGTAACAGAGCCAAATGCATGAAATCCCTGACACTGGGATTTGACTGAAATCCACCACATACTCACCAGGAACTCTTGGCATGACTTGCATGTGGAAACAAAACATTAGATGCTATGGAGAAATCCACAATCATATCAGTGCCAATGTACATTTTAAGAGTTATGGTTACACACCGTGTGGTATTTATCTTCTGTCGACAGGGAACAGAGCTCTTCATACACGCTCCCGTCAATTGATCGACGTCTTCCACAATGACGAAAGGCCTCTCCCCCAGCGTGACAATTACGATGTGACGTTCATCCTTAGAGAACGCATCGGAGAACTGGTCTCTTGGCCAGATTGGAAATTTCAGACTTAGACCTTCAGAGTCCCAGTAACCTACCTGTAAGGGTGGAGTGAGGGGAGATATAAGAATAGTTGAATGACTCTACCTCAAAGATAAAACATGTGGTAGAGGGCAAATTACAAAGGGGATGAATAACGGAGAATATATCTTGATGAGACATCCTCCTTTCTTTTTTGGGGTTATCTCTACATAATTTAAACATTGAATGAAGTGGTGTTCACTATACACTCGGAAAAATAACGTTGAGATGTTTAAAACCAATAAATTAAATGCATATTTCTCTGCCAACCATTCCACCCATGCTCATGTCGGCCTGTTATGACTCCCGCAGAACACTGGAGCAGAACCCATCCCGCCCCTCCCAAAAAAAAACAACAACAAAACTATAGAGTGGTCTTCAACTGGGACTATGCGTAACATTTTTCAAGCTTTAATATACTCCATGGAAAGGGAGCTGGGAAGTAGGGGAGGTTGTGTGACGGCAGAGGACAGGACAAAAGAGGTGGGGGGGATTGGATAAATGGAGGGAGAAGGTGGAGATGTGGGTGTGGCTGAGGAATATGTCTACAAACATCCACAACGAATGCAATGACTGCTATACTGAAGAGTCACATAAAGAGGAACAGTCTTTTGAGACAAGTTTTACTGAGTATATATACAGTATATAGCAAGAGTAAATTGAAATATATATTATTTATTTAATTGTGTGAATTTTTTTATTTATTATAATACACTCGCAGGGGTAACAGGTGCTGACCGGTGCTATTGTAATGCTGTTGGCATTTTTAAGAAATCTTTTTTTTTGTGGAGGCCTAAAACACTAACCTAGATAAATAATCTGTGGCCAGGGATCATTTAATATGACCTTTCACGTAGCTACAAAGGCTTAGGCACAAAAGAGCAATTTTTTTTTAATCCCCAAAAAATCAAACTTTCATTTGCAAACTTTTCAAAAAATTGTTTTGCCTAAAACAATCCCTGGCAATCACTGACGAACCTCGAAAGTTTGACAAAGATCTGTTTGTCCATCTCTGAGGAAAATGGCGACACACACACAAACACACACAGACAGAGGGGCAGGGCTGGGGTAAAGCTGGGGGGGAGATGCAGGGCTGGGGTGAAGCTGTGAGGGGCGGGGTTGGGGCAAAGCGGGGTTGGAGTAAAGCTGGGGATGTTGGGTTTGGGGCAAAGTTGGGAGATGTGGGGTTGGGGGGAAGCTAGGAGGGTGGGGGAAGGGGTGAAGCCAGGAGGGGAAGGCGTGAGGGGGGGAAGGGGAAATCGGGAGGTGGAGTGGCGGTGGGAGCCAAGAAATGACAGGATGAGGAGGACGAAGAGATGGGGTGGGACGATTGAGAGGAAAGAAGGTAGGGGATGGAGGGGGTGGTGCTGAAAACACTGAAATGGAGGGGTTTGATACTATTAATGGACATGAATGGGGGGTTTATTGTCGTGTGCACATAACGTCTGCAAAATCGACGTCTCAGAATTCCCATGCAAATAGGAAATACAGCGAAAGACTTCATGGGTTGGGTGGTGTAAATGTTTTTGGTTGAAGGAACAGAGGAAAATGGGGCTGTGGGTGCAAGAGGAGGTGGGAAGAACTGAACGTTTAGGAGTGAATATGTTTTAGACGGGTCAATATACAACCAGAACAGCCGTACCCCAAAAAAATTGCAAATTTTAGTTTTATTGCATTTCCTTATATTTTAAGACTTACTTAGGAACATATCAAAAGTTGGACAGAAATGGACCATGGGAAAGTAAAAAATTTTGACATGATAAAAATGTCACAAAACCATGCACGAAACCAAACCAAAAACCAAACCATGCACGAAACCATGCACAAAACCAAAACCATCTTACACGTCAGGTTGTTGGCAAGATTGTGGAAGTTGACCCTGGGTTTCAAGAACAAGTGGCAGAACTGGAGCGACTGTACATTTCCCTGGAGACTGTCGAAAGTGACACTATAGAGTCTGTGTTGCAATCAGAGTGCATTCATTTCATTGACAATAGATTGAATCAGGAAAGGAATAAACTTGCAAAGGACTCGAAAACCAGTGCACTTTGGATCAACTACCAGCGTATGTTGGGAATTGCAAGGGCACTTGTGGCAGCTGATCGGACGGGGTCCTGGGAGATGCATCTCCAAGCCATATCAGCTTGCTTGCCGATATTTGCAGCTGCTGGCCATCCCAATTACCTGAAGTCAGCTCGACTCTATCTCGAGAAGATGCTTGCGTTAGAGGATGACAACCCTGAGGTTCATCAGAAGTTCCAATCTGGTTATCATGTAATCCGGCGCAGTGACCAATACTGGGCTGGCCTAGGCTCTGATCTTGTGATAGAACAGACATTAATGCGCTCACTGAAAAGCCAAGGGGGGCTGACTCGAGGAAGTGGGATGTCAGAGCACCAGAGAGCAGTTTGGACTCTGTCTTCAACCATATCGTCCTCCTACAACCTTGCTATGCAAGAACTGACCTCGAGTAGCTACTCAACAAGTGAACAACATAAGGAGTTGACAACATCCAGGGTGAGTCGAGATGAAGCTGATCGTGGCAAAGTTGCCGAAAAACTGGACAGCTTCACACCATTTTCTGATGACAAGTCATTGCGCAATATCATCACAGGGGTTACTGCAAATGAGGATGTCAATGTTCATGACCTATTCAAAGTAGGTAGTGACATTGTCAAGAAGATGGATGATCACCCAGCTTACTCCTATTCACACAAAAGGAGTTCTAAAGCCAAGACACTTGCATTCAGCAGGGCAGTCAAAGTTGCTGAGGACCGCACAATAGATCCAGCGTTACTATTCCAGAGGTTCTTAGTGGTGTCACAGACGGGAGATCTCCAGATAGGTGAAGTGATGAAATATGAACTCTGCCCATACCCAATGTCTCTTTTTGAGGCAAAAAACATCCTGCGCCAGCCAGATAAACCACAGTTGGCGGAGGCAATAAGGAATTATGCTACAACCAAATCTGACAATGCTGTCAACCAGACAGTTCCAGGAACAGATCACTATGTTCTTGACGGGGGATCACTTATTCACCGCTTAAAGTGGACAGAGGGATTCACCTACAGTTCCATTGCAGATAAATATGCCTCATTTACAGTACGACACTATGGCAAAGCTACTGTTGTGTTTGATGGTTATGAGGCTGGGCCAAGCACAAAGGACTGTTCTCATCAACGTCGGAATAGAAACAAGAATGCCACCAAGGTTAACATTACGGAGTCAACAAAATTTGTTGGGAAAAAGGAGGACTTTCTGTCGAATGAGTCAAACAAGCAGGCAATGATACTGTTGATTATAGAGGTGTTGCACAAGGAAGGCTGTGAGGTGATCCAAGCAGAGGGAGATGCTGATGTTGAGATTGCAAAAGCGGCCGTCGCAAATGCGGCTTCCAGATCTACAACCCTCATTGGAGAAGATACAGATCTCCTTCTCCTCCTGCTCTTCTATATGGTGGAGACAAACTGCATTGAACTCTATTTCCGTTCTGACAAGGCAAAATAAAATGTCTACAATATCAAAGTCCTTCAGCAGATACTTGGAAATGCAGCCTGCAGAGATATATTGTTCCTTCATGCATTAACTGGCTGTGACGCAACGTCTCGTGTCTTTGGGATTGGAAAGAAGTCAGGGTTTCAAAGAATCATCAAGAAAGAAAAGGAACTGATAGACAGCTCAAAGGTGTTCTGTAAACCACAGCAGAGTCAGGATGTTATTGAAACTGCAGGCTGCAGAGCAATGGTGGCATTGTTTAAAGCAAATCAGAACGACTCATTGGCATCGATCAGATACAACATTCTCTGCAAAAAGGTTGCAAGGGCTAAGGCATTTGTCACTCCTGAAAGACTGCCACCCACATCCGCTGCCTGCAAGTTTCATTCTCTGCGGACCTATTACCAGGTAATGGAATGGATGGGCCTTTGTTGTGGAATGGAGCCAACGGAGTGGGGATGGAAGGTAGAAGGAGGAAAACTTGTTCCAGTGATGACAGACAAAAGCCCTGCTCCAGACATACTACTTCAGATGATTCACTGCAACTGTTCAGGGGGGTGCAAAACACTAAGGTGTTCATGTAGGAAGCATGGATTAGAGTGCACCAGTGCATGTGGACATTGCCAGGACAGCAACTGTGACAATATGAGTGTTGAACCAGACATAGAGGAGGAGGAGGAGGACGATGAAACTGGAATCTAAGACTAGAAGGCATATGGTACTTCCACATGTGTCAAAATTGTCCAATTTTTTATATGTTGCTTTCCATGTCATAGACTGGCAGAAACAATCAAAGAACATATATTTGTGCAAATATTTACTTTAAATTGCGAATGGTCTCAGGATTAGCACTGCATAAACTACCAGCAACGATCATAATACAAATATTGGTGCAAAATTAACTTTAAATTGTTAGTGGTCTGATGATTTATCAGTCAATTTTTTTACGTTTTATCTGCCGGCAGCCATCTTGTTTTCTGACGTCACTGAGGGACTTTCCCATGCGTCAAAATTGTCCAACTTTTAATATGTTGTCTTCCACTTCATAAACTACTAGAAATAAGCATAAAACAAAAATTTGCAATTTTTTGGGGGTCAGGCAGTATATTGACCCGTCTATTTTGGGAAATTAGCCTTGTGAAAAACAAAAGGAAGACAATTTTATGAAGAAGAAGAATGAATGGGTTGTTCCTGATGGAGAAGTAAGGAGGGCAACACATATTAAAATGGATTTCTGAAGCATGTTTTCACCTTCACTACCGAAGGTGGG
Source organism: Myxine glutinosa (assembly GCF_964187855.1). Taxonomy (NCBI): domain Eukaryota; kingdom Metazoa; phylum Chordata; class Myxini; order Myxiniformes; family Myxinidae; genus Myxine; species Myxine glutinosa. The sequence continues at coordinate 40,806,876 of NC_136270.1, forward strand.
TGGACATTATGTATTCACCCCTGTCTGTATATTTGTCTGTCAACAGGATATCAAAAGGTTGTGGATGGATTCGGACGAAATTTGATGGACAGGTTTGGTGTGTGACACGGACAAAAGGATAAGAATTTGGTGAAGATCTGGATCTGGATGAAACAAATTTTAAGTGATTCTTCACCATTGAGTGTTGGGGCCAAAACAATATGTAGCATGATATTTCAAAAAGTTGTGGACGACTTATGACAAAACTTGGTGGATGAGTTGGTTGGGTGACAAGAACAATCCAATTCGATTTTAGTTCAGGTCCGGATCAGATCTGGTCTATCAGTGGGATACAAAACGCAAACTGTTCAGCCATGCAGAGGTATGCTCTCTACCAGATTCCATTGAATTACCCTCACCAGAGAAGAGGGTATTGCATTTGAGTCTGTTTGTTTGTCTGTTTGTTACTTGTGAAATCGAAGATTCCCATGTACTGTATATTGGTTGGTCTGGTCTGTGATTCTGTCTGTTTGTTTGTCTCTCAATTGCCTCGAAGTCACAATTTTAAACATATCTTGAAGAAACTTCCCCAAATGGTAGAGTTGACCATAAGGAAGAAGCCTATTGATTTTGAGGTCAAAAGGTCAACATAGACCAGAGATCACCAACTTTGTCGAATTTCTAAAATCCTCAATTTTCATCCAATTGACTTGACATTTGAAGAGGATTTCCATACGGGTCACTGAATTCAACCACGAATTATTTTTGAGGTCAGCATAGGCCAAAGGTCAGCAACGTAGGTGCGATTTCTAAAAATCTTCAATTTTCATCCAGTTGACTTGGAATTTAAGAGGATTTTCATATGAGGTCGCTGAATTCAACCACCAATTATTTCTGTGGTCAATATAGGCCAAAAGGTCAAAATAGGCCAAAGGTCAACAACTTGTTTTAGGAATTTCGCAAATATCATGCTATGTACGACAACTTTGTTTGTTTGTCCGCACTGAACGTGAGTATGTGCGGGGAAGAAGACGACAGCCTCTCCGCGGCCTTCCCTACAAGTAACAAGAATTGTGAAACTCATGTCGCCACACAATCATCGAGCTGGCAGGCCAAGGTACAAGCCAAGGTCAAGACCAAGACCAAGGCATAGAACGTCCTTTTCAGGACGGGCGGCCATTCCGACCGTCGAAAACCTAGGCCTGTCAGTGCTCCAACTCAATGTCGAGGGCCTCACCACCGCCAAGCTCGAAGTCATACGACACCTCGCCGACTTCAACAAGGCAGCAGTCGTTCTCCTACAAGAGACACACTGTGCAGCTGACGACAACCTCAAGCTGCCTGGGTTCCTTCTCGCTGGGTCCATCCACAGTAAACAGCATGGAATGGCAACCTTCGTCAGGACTGAACTAAGCTGGACAGCCATTAGCCAATCTCCACCAGGCTCCAACATCGAGTGGCTGGTCACCAAAATCCAGGAAACATTGGTCGTCAACGTATATAAGCCTCCTCCATCAGCGCTGATGGCGTCATCACTCCCGTCCGTTACTGCACCCACCATCTATGCAGGTGACTTCAACTGTCAACACACAGACTGGGGTTACAACTACACAACACCAGACGGAATGATGCTGAGCGACTGGGCCTCCAACACCGATGCACTGCTGATGTTCGACCCAAAAGAGCCTCCAAGCTTCTCCTCTGCGCGCTGGAACACCTACATCAATCCGGACCTGGCCTTCGCCGTGTGCCGCACCAACGACCCGAAGCCTGAGAGACGCGTCATTGACAGGTTCCCCCGCTCACACCACCGACCGTCCATCATCAAAGTGCCATCACTGGTGCAGCCGGTAGCGGGCAGACCTGTCAAGAGATGGAACTTCCGGAAGGCTAACTGGCAGTCGTTTGCTGCAGAGACAGAAAGAAGAACGGCCGGTCTCCTGAACCCAGAAGCTGCTGATGTGGATGCCGCATACGCAGCCTGTTGTAAGGTTTTCCTAGGTGCAGCAAAGAAAAACATCCCGCGTGGCTTTAACAAGAACTACATCCCGGGTTGGGACGAGGAGTGCAGCCATCTCCTGCATGACCATCAGCAGGCTAGCTCCAGGGAAGAAGTGGACGCGACAGCAACAGCACTACTCCAGAAGCTGGACGCCACCCGTAGGACGAGATGGACTGAAATAGTTGAGTCGATCGATTTTACCCACTCTAGTCACAAGGCATGGCAGTCCATCAACCAGCTGACAGGCAGAAATACAATGCCATTCAGGTGCCCGGTGACAGCGGACGCCATTGCGTCCCAGCTCCTGAAGAACGGTCACTTCCCGGAAGCACACAAAAACTTTGCCCGCCTGACGTTGCGTGAGGTGTCTTCTTTCTCCAGGGTGGCCAGCACCGATGCCAATCTCTCTGGAGACTTCACAGCAGCCGAACTCAGTGCGGCCATGTGCAAACTCAAGCCGGGTAAGGCACCAGGCCGTGATAACATCCATCCGGAGTTCGTCATCCACCAGAGCACAACAACATCTGGTTGGCTGTGTTTGTTCTTCTCATCGTGCCTCCGGAGGTCCAAGCTCCCAAAGACCAGGTGCCGTGCTTCCGTCATAGCCCTGCCGAAGCCGAACAAACCTGCGGAAGATCCCAAGTCCTACAGACCGATCTCGTTGATCTGCATCCCATTTAAGATTCTGGAGAGGATGATCCACAGCCGCATCGACCCAGTGGTGGACCCACAGCTCCCTCGGGAACAAGCCGGTTTCCATCGTGGCAGGTCAACAGTGGACCAGGTAACATTACTCACACAAGATATCGGAGACAGCTTTCAGGGCAATGGGAAAGCTGGCGTAGTGTTCCTGTACCTAACAGCTGCATACGACACTGTTTGGCACCGTGGACTCCACCTGAAGTTGCTGAAGACAATCCCAGACCGGCATATGGTGAACTTCATCATGGAGATGCTGTCAAACCGCAGCTTCGTCCTACAGACCAGCGAAGGCCAGCGCAGCAGGCTCAGAAGACTGAGGAATGGTGTCCCGCAGGGTTCTGTTCTCTCGCTGATGCTGTTAAACATCTACATCTATGACCTGCCGGATACAACATCCAGAAAGTACGGTTACGCGGACGACCTGGCCATCATGCTGCGACGACCAACATGGAAGGCGATGGAAAACGGTATCAACCAAGACATGGGCACCTTGGTAGCCTACCTCCGGAGGTGGCGTTTGCAGCTCAGCATTGGTAAGACAGTGTCAGCGGCATACCATCTTAACAACAGAGAAGCAAAAAGGGAACTGGACGTGTTCGTTGACAACAAACGCCTGGAGTTCCAGCAAGCCCCAAAGTACCTCGGTGTACGCCTAGATCGGATACTGTCCTTCAAGCAACACCGAGAAGAAGTTAAGGCCAAGGTGACATCAAGGGTCTCGCTTATCCGACGTCTCGCTGGTACAACCTGGGGAGCCTCCGCCAAGACCCTACGAATATCCACGCAAGCCCTGGTCTTCTCTGCAGCCGAATACTGTGCCCCAGCCTGGAGCAGAAGCCCACACGTGAGAAAGGTTGATGTTGCCATTAACAACGCCCTCCGCATTGTAGCTGGTTGCTTGAAGCCCACCCCGGCATTCCACCTGCCAGTCCTAGCGGGAATCGCCCCGGCCGGCCTCCGACGGGAGGCTGCTACCCTTGCCCTGGCAAGGAATGCCCAGAAACACCACTGGCACACCCTGCACAACACCACAACGATAGTGGCGCCTCCAAGCAGACTCAAGTCCCGCCATCCCTACAACAAGGCGGCACAAGAGATGCTCAGTTCTATCCCTGAGGACCTGTCTAGAAGCGCATGGCTGGCGGCATCTTGGAAGCAGGTGTAGGAAACGGCTGGGCCCACCTGCATCCACCGCTACATCTGGGACCCAGGAGGTGGCGTCGTAGGAGAAGACCTACCACGCCTGCAATGGACCTTGCTGAACCGTCTACATACGGGGGTCGGCCGCTTCAAATCATCGCTGAAGATGTGGGGCCTGGCAGACAGCGCCGCGTGCGAGTGCGGCGAGCCTGAGCAGACTGCCGAAAACATAATTACCACCTGCCCCTATACAGACCACCTTCAGAAGCCGGCCTCTTCGACGTAGGACCAGAGACGAGGGCATGGCTGCACGACACTGAGCTGGCCATCTGATGATACACGAAAGAAGAAGTGAGTATGTGTATTAATTACATTAGACCCTTTAGAACCCCAAGACCCTTAAGACCCATAAAACTCTGACGACCCCAAAAACTCTGAAGACCCCTAACACCACCAAGACCATTTCATTTAGAGCCTTTATAACCCTGTGACCCTTTGAAACCCACAAAATACTCGCTAGCCCTAATACCATTTAACACCCCTAACACCGTAAAGACCCTCAAGAACCCCAAGACCCTTTATAGCCCCAAGACTGTTTAGCCGCTTTATGACACTAAGACCCATCAAGACCACAAAGACCCAGAGGGCCCGAAAGACCCATAAGACCTAAAAGAGTGTGTATTAATTACTGCTAGTGTGTATTAATTACACTAGGCCCTTTAGGACCCTAGGACCCAACAAGACCATGAAGACCCTAAATACGATGAAGAGCCTAAGAAACCTAAAACGCTTAAGACCCCTAAGACCCTTTAAGTCCCATAAAACCCTTTAGATGCTTTATAATGTGAAGGCCATTTCATACCCCTAAAATCCATTAAGACCCCTTAGACCTCTAAAACCCCATTACACCCTTTAGAGTCCTGAGACCTCTTAGACCCTTTGAATCCTCTTAGACCCTTTAGAACCACTAAGACCCTAGGATTATTTTCTAATCTTTAGACCTTTACACATTTACAACTAGACCATTTAGGTTTTAGACCTTTCATTTGCAATCAACGACCTCTCATTTAGTACATGCTTCCATTTATTTACCACACTAAACTCAACTCACAAAACAAGTCCTAGCGAGGGTCTGCAAGCTCTGATTGACCTTTCGTGTTTAAAAAGTTATCAAGATCTTTCAAAGGAAGAAACGTTTTATTCAGTGAAAATTCAATTTGGGGATATTGAAAAGGAGAAGGGATAGGGAATAAAGGAGTAATTGAGCATGTGAGATAGAGTTCGATCTTTACTGATGATGTTGTTGTTGTTACCTCCGCCACCAAAGGTGGATGGAGATTTTGTTTTCTTTTCACCCCTGTCTGTCCGTTTGTTTGTTTGTGAACAAGATATCTCAAAAAGTTGTGGACGGATTCGGACGGAATTTGGCAGAGATGTAGCGTATGTGACAAGGACGAAATGGTTAGATTTTGGTGAAGATATGGATTCGGATCCGACTAGTAGAATTATTTAAGTGATTCTTCACAATTGGGAGATATCGGGCCAAAAACGATACGGAGCAAGATATCTCAAAAATTTATGGACGGATTTGGACGAAAATTGGTGGACATGTTGTGTGTGTGACAAGGAAGACTCGATTCGATTTTGGTGAAGATGTGGATATGGATTCGGATATGAGAATTATTTAATTTTTTAAGTGATTCTTCACCATTGAGAGATAGGGCCAAAAATTATACATAGCGGGATATCTCAAAAAGTTATGGACGGATTTGGACGAACATTGGTGAACAGGTTGTGTGTGTGACACGGAAGAATAGATTCAATTTCGGTGAAGATTCGGATTCTGATCCGGGTAGTATAATTTTTTTGGAGGGAAGAATAATTTTTTGTGCTTTGTATTTTTTTGGAACAAGGAGGGGAAAAGGATTAAGCTGAGAGATCAACAGTAGCAATACCTGGAATAAATTGAGTGAAAAGGAGGCAAATGCAATCCAGAACATAGGCAGAAGCAACAACCCAACTAGCCCAGCCCTTCACAAGTAGGCCAGACTTTACCAGGGACATTTCCTCGATGATTCAACAACAAGATACGGGTTGGCACGGAAAGTTGGACGAAAAGCACGACCAGAAAACAGGAATGAAAATAAAACAGTAAAACACAACGTATCTGTTCCGGGAAACTTAGATTTAATGAACTGGAAGGAGGACTGCCAATCCAGGTGCAGCAAACCCTGAACCGGAAGTCACTTAAAGGATACAGCAGGGACAAACACCATAAGTTGGCGTCCATGGGGAGGAGGAAATTCCTCCTTAGCTGCTTTAAAATTTTATTTTTCTCCAACAAAGGGTTAACACCCAAAATGTCAGCATCTCCTTGCTACTCATGGTGGTCAGCATCTCCTTGCTACTCATGGTGGTCAGCATCTCCTTGCTACTCATGGTGGCCAGCATCTCCTTGCTACCCAGTACCCATGGTGGTCAGCATCTCCTTGCTACTCATGGTGGTCAGAATCTCCTTGCTACTCATGGTGGTCAGCATCTCCTTGCTACTCATGGTGGTCAGCATCTCCTTGCTACTCATGGTGGTCAGCATCTCCTTGCTACCCAGTACCCATGGTGGTCAGCATCTCCTTGCTACTCATGGTGGTCAGCATCTCCTTGCTACTTATGGTGGTCAGCATCTCCTTGCTACTCATGGTGGTCAGCATCTCCTTGCTACCCATGGTGGTCAGCATCTCCTTGCTACTCATGGTGGTCAGCATCTCCTTGCTAATCATGGTGGTCAGCATCTCCTTGCTACCCATGGTGGTCAGCATCTCCTTGCTACTCATGGTGGTCAGCATCTCCTTGCTACTCATGGTGGTCAGCATCTCCTTGCTACTCATGGTGGTCAGCATCTCCTTGCTACTCATGGTGGTCAGCATCCTTGCTACTCATGGTGGTCAGCATCTCCTTGCTAATCATGGTAGTCAGCATCTCCTTGCTACTCATGGTGGTCAGCATCTCTTTGCTACTCATGGTGGTCAGCATCTCCTTGCTACTCATGGTGGTCAGCATCTCCTTGCTACTCATGGTGGTCAGCATCTCCTTGCTACTCATGGTGGTCAGCATCTCCTTGCTACTCATGGTGGTCAGCATCTCCTTGCTACCCATGGTGGTCAGCATCTCCTTGCTACTCATGGTGGTCAGCATCTCCTTGCTACTCATGGTGGTCAGCATCTCCTTGCTACTCATGGTGGTCAGCATCTCCTTGCTACTCATAGTGGTCAGCATCTCCTTGCTACTCATGGTGGTTAGCATTTCCTTGCTACCCAGTACCCATGGTGGTCAGCATCTCCTTGCTACTCATGATGATCAGCATCTCCTTGCTACTCATGGTGGTCAGCATCTCCTTGCTACTCATGATGATCAGCATCTCCTTGCTACTCATGGTGGTCAGCATCTCCTTGCTACTCATGGTGGTCAGCATCTCCTTGCTACTCATGGTGGTCAGCATCTCCTTACTACTCATGGTGGTCAGCATCTCCTTGCTACCCATGGTGGTCAGCATACCTGTCCGTAAATGCAGACCGACACTAGCTAACACCAACACGAAATGTTCTTTAATCGGCTCTGGGAAGTGATGTCACTTCCCCCAATCACAGTGGGTTTATTTGTCCGAAGTTAAATCAGAGGTTTTCTCATGTATAACACATGGAAAAAAGTTTGGCAAGCCTACAAACTAGTACTGTTTACAAAAATAATATTGAATTAAATTCAAATTTGCTTTTAAATATCACTTACTTTTTGATCCAGTCTAGCATCCCGCCTTACTCTCCAAATCTCTGCCTATGGCATTCAAGGCCAACTCCACACATGCCTGACTGACTAGCTCTACTCTCGTGGCCAATGTGTGGATCTCAATGGAATCCTTTCATCTCCTCTCCCTGCCAAGGCCCCAAGGCAGTATTCTAGGCCCAGTCCTATTCCTGATCTTGATAAATGAGCTCTCGGAATCTCTAGAAATCCTCTTTATCTATTTGCTGATGAATCCACCCTCTGCCATGACATCCCACATTCTTCAGAGAGGAAGGGTGCAGCCTCTTCCCTGTCTTCAGACCATGACAAAATAACAAGCTGGTCAAACACTTGGAATATGTCTCTCAGCTGTCGACTGGGAATATCCTCCATCATACAAAGTGGGCTAGTGTTGCCTGGTGTTGGGCTAGCGGCTAGGGTGCCAGCTTGGATCCTGGGTTCGAATCCCGGTCGATCGCTGAATTAACGCCAGGGGGGTTGACTCAGCCTGTCATCCTTCCGAGGTCGGCTAATTGAGTACCAGTTCACTGGTAATTCCCTGCTTGTCGTAAAAGGCGACAAAAAGGGTTGGCGGCAGGAAGGGCATCCGGCCGTAAAACATTGCTTCAAAAAGGGGACCAAAAAACAACAACAACAACCACGGTCCCCGAAAAAGGCCAACCCCCGCAAAGGCCTCTAAAGGTGGTTTTATACAAAGTCCTTCCTTGGCACACCTGAATTCCTATACACCTACAAGGCCTTCATCCACAGCTTGATGGAGCACTGCTCTCCACTCTGGGCTGGCTCCCCTGCCTAACATCTTACACAGCTTGACGCCGTGAAAACCAAGGCCTTCAAGATTATTGGAATCTTCCGTGATGAAGCTGAGTCTATGGGATCACTTCGCTATCACAGACTGCTTGGTAGTCTCTCTGTTGTCTACAGCCTCCTTTCTGGTCTTGCACCTGCTATTCTTTCTGTGCTTCTCCCCCCCCCCCCCCCCCCGCCCCCCCAACCCCCTATCTTTTTGCAGGGCACACATGGTTGATCATCAACTCCCATCTAGTTAAACTACCTAAATCCAGGATCACTGCTCACCTCCATTCATTTTTTATTTGTTCCACTTCCCCTGCCACCACCTTCCCACCGTCTGTGGAACCAATTTCCACATTCTCTTTAATTTCATCCTTCCCTCCAAGTCTTCAAGACAGCTGTTCACTACCAACTCAGATCGTCCCCAATCCAAAACTGTGATATTTTCTACCCTTGTTAAACCTCCCCCCCCCCCCCCCCAACACCCCACCCCAATCGCTCCTCCTTCCAAATTTCCAGTTTACCCTCCGAAGAGTCTTTCTATATCCATCTTGTCTACCTCATGCATCCTCACCTGCCCCACATTCCTTCCCACGCCTATTGTTTGACCAAGTCTGCCTCTATTTGGCCTTCAACTCTGCTGTTGGTGTTTCCCAACTCACTCTGTCTCTGTCTCTGTCTCTCCCTCCTGTTCCTTTTGTCCTGTTGCATCCTGATCCGTTCAGCGAACTTCTACTAGCACTTCTCTCTCCTGTTCCTTTTGACCTGTTGCATCCTGATCTGTTCAGCGAACTTCTACTAGCTCTTCTACGAGCCTCAACTATGTTTCCAAAAAAATTAAAGAACCCTCCAAGCAAGCACAGGTGGTATTTTCCATTCATCACTAGACTAGGGCAGTTTTTCCCACTCAGCACACACAGCAGAAAAGAACTATCCACTTGAAAAAAGACTTTCACCCAGTCAGGGCTTGATTATGATATCACTGTTGTTACGTGCTCCTGCCCGACCCCCTGGTCACGGTGTACCTCCGAGCCCCGAAAGGAGTCACGGCAGAAAAATATGTTATCCTGTGTCAAAACAATGGTGAAACCACACCAATTGCAAATAATACAAACACCAATAATACAAACAAATATTGTATTAAAAATCACACAAGAATAACAGTACAACAATAATAGGAATCAAGAGTACAATCAATATATCTCATATGATGGTACCATCAGCTAGCATGCATAAGGTAACTCACTGTGCTCCAAGTGAGTGGAAAAGAACATTCCCCAATGTCTCTATATTCCCGTCTTCGAGCTCAGAGTTGATCCCCTCCACTGATCAACGAAACGATGTTGAATCGAAACCAGAATCTCGTTCAAATGACAGGCAGTCACGCCGCCCAAAACGGCACAAAGGCGCACGCGGCCAAAGCGGAGAAAAGGGTCACGTGGTTAAAGCGGCACAAAGGCGCACTCACGGCGACTGGGAAATCCAAAGGCGCCCTCCAGGTATGAACTTTCACTGTTCACAGTCGGCGAGCCGCAAAGTAATCGTCAAAAGCCTCGGTACACACACACCACAGATACGTCTGAAAGTGGTGGAAACAGTTGACGAAGCAAGGAAAGTTTGCTCCACACACGAACCACGCGAGTCAAAATGGCCGACGGCTCGTTCTCAAGTCGCAACGACCTGGCGATGATACTTCTGAATCCAACGCCAAACCTGACACGCAGGATGATCAGTCACAGCGATAACCGCTTTATCGCAGGAATCCTTTTTCCCCAGGAAATCCAAAGTACGTGACTCTTGCTTGACAACGTTCGATCCAGACCGCAAAGCAACCAGCTTCTTCTCCGACTCATTTGCTCCACCCTCTTTTTCTTCTCCTTCCGCTTCCTCGTCGTCCGGTTCCGGTTTCATTTAAAACTTTAACCTTTTTACCTTTTGACAACAATAACCGTCATTTCCCTCAAACCACCATAATAATAATACATGGTACCAGAAATGTTTCAAGTGGATGAAAACCACAACAACGGAAGTGATGAATCCATAACACTGTGTACATCCACAGGACGACTGTGTTACTGTTGCCAATATGAAACTTACGGAAGGTCAAAGATGCGAAATTATTGGGATGAAGAATGCTGGGATGTCCTCCAGGGAAGTTAGACATCAATTGGTTTCCATCAGATTGTTCATAGCAGATTGATTTGCAATCATCAACAAACCAATGATGTTTTGAATCCCAATCTGGATGACCCAGGGTGACCTTTAACAGAGAAAAAGCAGCTCTCATGGTCTAGAGCCGGCTTTGTATCGTTGCTAAGCCAGGAGATCAAAGAGATACCCTTTTCTCACCCCAGAACACAAAGCAGCCCACTGTCAACACTACAATATTGCATCCCGGAGGAAGATCCATATTGGTCGGATGAGAGCCAATTTAACATGCACGTCACAGATGGTAGAACTCAAGTTTGGCGGCAAGATAACACAGCCTTTACCACCAATAACATTGTAGAGGCCATCCCATTTAGTAGTGGATCCATTATGACATGGAGCTGCCTGTTATGATATTGTTATGTTTGTGGGGTAGTGAAATGTAGAGTCAGGTAGATTTGTGTAGGTATCATGCTCCGGATGACAGGTAAGAACCATCACCATGTAATAAGTTATGTTTAGCCGAATGTCGGAGTAAGTTGTATCTTCGTCCCCGTCACGAGGGGATGGGGCATTTTAACTAGCTAAGGAGATAAGGATAAATTATCCCTTGTAAGTCTTACCCAATGTGATTTCTCCTTTGGCTCTTTTGGCACTGCACCATAGACACGAGTGACAAATGCCCATTAATTGCACTAAATAATAACCATAAGACCAACCGGAAGCCAGTTCTGAACACTGCCATTTCGGACGCACCAGCTACATCGCCACGGAAGACAGGCAGGCCAAAGACACGCCACGAGGAGCCGTGATTGGCCAGGGCAGAGCAAGAAGCGACTCGCTATTGGGCAGGAGTTGACCAACGGAAAGGTCGGGGTAAGAAGGGACTCGTGATTGGCCAGGGTGGAGCAAGAAGCTACCTGCTGATTGGTGGAAAGAAGGCCGAGGATGAAGCAGAGCGCCGATTGGCAAAGACCACCGAGGACGTCAGAGGCGAGCAAGAAGCGGCGCGCTGATTGGTGGAAAAGCGCTGATGATGTCACGACCCGACATTAAAAGAACTTGAGGACCGACATTTTGTCTTGCTTTCCTCTTGCCCTCTTGCTTTCTTCGCCTCTCTGACCCTCTGATCTTGCCCTGTTCTTTCTTTCCTCTGGTTCCCTTGTTCTTCTCCTTCACATGTTTGTGCTTGGACGACAGGCTCCAGGAAGCGATTGAAGACGTCATCGGGAGACGTGCAGGGTTTTGCCAGGCAGAAACGATGCATGGACGAACGCTCAGGACTGCACGAGTGAGGCCTGTTTCCCACCAACGTGCGCGCCTCACACGCAGCTCCGGCCGCACCTCCGGGGCCTTGGATTTCTGGCGAGGATGGTGTGTCATCCATCCGTCAATCAGTCAGTCTGTCCGTCCGTAAACACTTGCAACTTCTACTCCGAAACTGCTGATGGGATTGTGACCAAACTTGGCACAAATTATAGTTGGTATTTTGCAACTCAAGTTTGCTCATAGCATTAAACAAATCAGGGTCTGAGGGGGTCTTCCGGGGGTCAAAGTGCATCAAGGTTTGACCCCTCTCCCTCCGCTCCCCCCCCCGTCCGCCCCCCCCCCCCACCCCCCAAAAAAATTGGAGTTTGCTTTCTCCTCTGAAACTACAAACACTATTTCGATGAAACTTGATTGACCACAACCTTCATCACCCATGATACATCAACGTTTGTCCTCGGCATAAAAATCGGAGTTTAACGGGGTGGGGGATATGACCCCTTAAAATAGGTATTTCCTCTCTTCTCCGAAACTACACACACATTTTTGATTAAACTTGATCACAACAGTCATCACCCGCGATGTACCAATGTTTGTTCACGGCATAAAAAATCGGGTTATTGGGGATCTACGAAGGGGGGGGGGGGGTGGGAGGGTGGTTGCCCCCCAAAGTAGGTATTTTTTTGTTTGTATGCTTAAAATCTCATGATTACGTTAGTATGATTCTACATGCTGCCCTGTCTTCTAGCAACCATTGAAATTGGTTTTAAATACCTCAAAGGAAGACTCCAGACCCCAATTTTTTTTAAATTATTTAAATCTTTAGAATTAGGTAATGTTTAATTTTTAAAAAGAAAAAAAAATTCGACGCTAAATTAGTCGTAAAATGCGTTTTTAAGAAGGCACGATTAAAAAAAAAAAAGCTAGTTCTGGAATCCTTGTGACGTCACTGTGACGTCACACGAGGTATAGATCTCAGCTGATCGCGGTGCACACTGTGCATAAATATGGCAGACATGGCAGAAGGAGAAGTTTCTGACTCCGAATCGCTCGATATTTCCTCCGACCTGTCGGACTTTTCAGCCGATGAATACGTATCAGAGGCTGAGGAAAGTATTGTAGAAGAATTTGATATAGAATGGAGAGAATTTGGTGTTCAACCATATCAGTTTGAGCCGGAATACGCCGACGAAGATCCAGAGGCCAATATGGAGGTCAAAGTGGAAAACGACGAAGATGATGCTGAACGGCTCGCAGATTTAGATTACTGGTACGTGTTGGGCTAGCCTACTTGTTGATAATTTCGGTTAAATATGCGAGGAATATTTATATCAAGCGAGTGTTATTGCAGTAGTGACTTTGTTTGATCGATAAAACGGTAAAAACCCGATCGCCTTGGGCCTGTATCATGGCGTAGCCACAGACACGCAGGCTGCAGCTACTGAGTGTAGTGTACAAATGCACTCGTCACTGTACGTCGGCGTTTCGTATAATTTTGGCCAATTTATTTATATTTATGGCAGGCATGTTCCGCTAGACCCCGAAATAAGTCGATACATAAACAATGGGATAGCCCACATTTTATACATGACACAAACGTCATTTACGAGTTAGTGTAGGCCTAGGCCTATGCATTGCAAGTGTCTTTGGGGACACACAGTGACAGGACACTCACATTCGAGCTTGTGTTTATAATTACTAGGGCATGCCCGTACTATATATATATCTAAAATTATATCCCCCCCCCCCCTCTATTTACATGAAATGGTTTGGTCCATTCGCAAAGCCAAAGCGAACGGCTTGCGAGTACGGTGACAATCCCCCCCCCTCTATTTACATGAAATGGTTTGGTCCAAAGCGAACGGCTTGCGAGTACGGTGACAATCCCCCCCCCCTCTATTTACATGAAATGGTTTGGTCCAAAGCGAACGGCTTGCGAGTACGGTGACAATCCCCCCCCCCCCCCCCCTCTATTTACATGAAATGGTTTGGTCCAAAGCGAACGGCTTGCGGAGTTTGGTAAAGAAATCGCCATAGCTCGGTAACTACTTGTCCGATTAATATGAAACCTTGAAAAGGCACATCCTCGGGTCCCCAGCAATATACCTGGCAAGTTTCAAGTATATCGGACCGGTAGTTGTCGAGAAACAGCGGTCGCATACACACAGACACACACACAGACACACAGAGATTACTGGAATTATAGATAGATAATACCATTGTTTTTCTTGAATGAAAGGGGGGTTCATAATCTCTCAATTTATGGTTGCATACATACTTTAAAGGGGCTCTTCAATCATGAAACGTTGTTTACACTTTACATGCAAATATTGGTAAAACTCAGCAAAATAAATTGGCTACCTATTATACATTATATTTTGTTTCTAGGACTGCACTCCGAGTACTAACACAGTGTCCAGCCTAATGTTATGGCTCAAGTGTTATTACTGGCAACATCCTTCGAGAATTCATGCAGTGTTCGCACAAAAGGCTCCGAGACTTTGCTGCACCCGTACAAAACCAAACTATAAACCATTTAGAATCCGATATGCAGGACAATATAACTAGAATAGAAACACTCCACACATTACTCAGGTTCACTATGTTTTTTCGTTCAAAATCATGGTAGATTAGCAAACCTATACATTTTTGGAAACGTTATTACATGGAAAATCTGAAAATCAATGTTTACATTTGCCAATTCCGACCAATTCCATTCGACCAATTCGACCAATTCGACCAATCGACCAATTCCATTCGACCATTCGACCATTCGACCAATCGCTTCGATCGACCATTCGACCAATTCGATCGATTCGATTCGATTCGATTCATCGAATTCGATTCGATCGACCATTCGACCAATTCGATTTGCCAATCAATTTGACCGACCTTTGCTTGTGTGGAACGGACTGTGAAAACGATGCGGACTATATTGTCGGATACGACACACAGGACAGTGATGACGAACTCGAAATGGCATATTCTGTAATCGTGTATGTTTGATGCCATTGACTGCCTGTGTATATTTTGTCATTGACTGCCCGTGTAGATGTGAAGTTATACTGACTGCATGTGTATATATGATTTTGCTGACTGCCTGTGTATGTTTGGTGATATGAATTATTGTGACACATTTTGATGTTATTAACTGCCTGTACAAAATGATAACATGTATTTGATTATGCAACTTATCGCGAATATAAAGACAGTATTTTGCAATTCAAAACCTTTGATTCGTGTCTTACCATTCCCCATAGCACTAATTTGATACTTTCATTGGATTCCTTGTCCCTGAAAATATAGGTTTAGTATATTTTTAAAAGTTTTAAGGGTAATTAGAGGCAGAAATAGAACAAAATATGTATTTTACAGTGGCCATTTTGAAAATCCAAAATGGCCGCCATACAGGTATCTCTCCAAATGTAAACATTGATTTTTAGTTTCCTTATGCTATAATTTTTTTTTTTTTTTTTTTTGTATACAAGATCGAGGCTCGTGAAAGAGCGAACATTAATCACACAGAAAGACAAACAGACACATAAAACAAATAACATCGGGAGCGGTAGACAAGATGGGGAGAGAGGGGGAAGGACACAAACACAACATTTGAGAGCAGGGACCGAGAGACATGGAGACATCGAGAGAACTGTGGGAGGGAGAGGGCTTTGGGGGGGAGGCATGGGAAGGGGGGGGGGGGGGTGGGAGAGGTATAAAACATATGGACACTGCCAAGACTTTCAGGAAAGAAGTTGGAATTTCAAACAAGGTGGATCTGGGGGGGTGAATTAGTGGGGGTAGAAAAGATCAAGGTTTTGGATGGGGGAAGATAAGAGATGGTGGTGAACAGCTGTTTTGAAGACCTGGAGGGAGGAGTGTGATTGAAGTGAGTGTGGGAGTTTGTTCCAGAGGCGGGAGAAAAGAGGAATGAAAGAGTGAAGGTGAGCAGAGAGCCGAGATTTCGGCAGTTTAACCATCAGACGGTGGCTGGCAGATATTGTGCGACCTGTAGGAATATTTGGGGGACACAGCACAGAGAGAGCTGGGGGAGCAAGGCCGGAGAGGAGTCGGTAGAAGACAGAAAGACCACCTACCTGCCTGCGGTGAGTGAGTGAAAGGCCCTCAGAGATAGCTTCATCGCGGGAGATTCCAATGATTCTGAAAGCTTTGGATTCAACAGCGTGAAGCCGAGCCAGGTGTGAGGCAGGAGCACCAGCCCATAGGGGAGCACAGTATTCCATTGAGCTGCGGATGAAAGCCTTGTATGTGGTGAGGAGCTCAGGTGTGCCTAGGAAGGACTTCGCACGACGGAGGATGCCCAGTCGGCGACTGGCTTTGGAGGCCAGCTTGGAAATGTGGTTTTCCCAAGAAAGATCATGGCAGATGGTGAGACCCAAAAGCTTGAGCGACAGAACTTCTTGGAGAGGATTGTTGAGAAAGTAGATGGGAGGGTTGTCCAGTCGATCTTTTCGGAGAGACATAGTAAGAATGTGAGATTTGTCAGGATTGAAAGACATGTTCCACATGTTTGACCAGTCTGTGATTTTGTCCAGGTCTTCAGAGAGTGAGGAGGCTGCAGACTGCCGATCTGAGGGAAGAGGAATGGAGCGGCAGAGAGTGGAGTCATCAGCAAAGAGATACAGAGGATTTTCCAGAGAGTCGGAGAGATCATTGATAAAGACCAGAAAAAGCACAGGGCCCAGCACACTGCCTTGGGGAACTCCAGCCTGAACGGGAAGGGGAGATGAGAGAAATCCATTCAGGGCCACACGTTGACTACGACCAGAGAGGAAGTCCGCAAGCCATGCATGGAGATTTCCATGGATACCATAGGAGGAGAGTTTGGTGAGCAGAGCTGGGTGCCAGACCGTATCGAAGGCACGTGATATGTCAAGGGAGACAGCTCTGATTTCCTGTTTGGCATTGAGGACCTCCATCCATCCAACCTTTCCAAAAATGTATAGGTTTGCTAATCTACCATGATTTTGAATGAAGTATAATTTATTGACATAGTGAACCTGACTACTATTGTATTGTAAACCATTTGTAAAGTATTTCCGGCTTCCCCATCACCTCGTGTGACGTCATCCTGTGAATGGGCACGTGGTCTAAGATTTGCAGAAGCGTTTCGTCGATGGTCTATTATTGGCACATTTAAGGGCGGATTACAAGGAAACGACTTCGCGGGTTGATTTTTTTTTTTTAGATTATGTTGTTATGTACTGACCAAAGATGATGTAGAAGCATTTAACTAAAAAAAAAATTTGGGCTCTGGAGTCTTCCTTTAAGTCAGTGCAGTATAGGCGCCCGCGAAACGACGTAACTTCCGGTTAGCGCACCCTTCGCGACAACAGTCACGTGATTGGATACGTTGAAAACAAACCACAAAAGGGCACGTGTTACAGCCGGAAATTATGGAAACGGTGTAGGTTATTTGATCATAACTCGCTTAATTCTTGTCTGATCTTTAAAATTTTAACTTTCCAAGAAACGAGAAGTAATTCTCTTTCTAACAATATAAAGTTTTAGGAAAAATAATACGAAATGTTTGTATAGCCGCCCGCGGAACTACGTAACTTCCGGTTAGTGCACCCTTCGCCACAACAGTCACGTGATTGGATACGTTGAAAACAAACCACAAAAGGGCACGTGTTACAGCTTACTTCCGGTAGTCTCGCCCTCACGTACACTGCTTTATTCTACCAGGTGAGTGTCTTGGGGTATTGCTCATATTTGTTTGATAAATGTTACGGTTTAGGAATACTTTTCTCAATTATTGCTATGATCAGGGAAAACAACACATGCTTAACTTTTCTCCACGTGTATATTTATCTATAAATGTGTGACGTGTGACCACGGCTCCTGTGACTGTGCAGGATACAAGACTTCGATCTGTTAAAAATTGAAGAAAAAAAAACAACGTGATTCGACGAAATTTTGAATTTTCAATTTACTTCCTTTTAAAAGAAATCCAAAGATTGCAAGGAAATGTCCACAAAGTCCCACTCCACCCTCCTGGTCTTTAAAACAGCTGTTCACCAACATCTCTTATCTTCCGCCATCCAAAACCTTGATTTTTTCTACCCCCGCTAATTTCACCCCAATTCCACTTTTTTGAAATACCAACTTCTGTCCTGTCCTGGAAGTCCTTGGTGTCCTTGTGTTTTATACTTCTCCCTTCCCCCCCCCCCCCCCACTTCCCACGCCTCCTCCCCCCAAGCCGTCTCCCTTCCACACATCTCCCTGCTCTCAAATGTTGTGTTTGTGTGCTTCCCCTTCTCTCCCCATCTTGTCTTCCGCTCCCTCTTTTTATATATTTTGTTTGTCTGGTTGATTTGTTTGTGAAGTAAATGTGAGCTCTTTCACGAGGCTCGATTCAGTATACTACAAAACAAAAAAAACAAACAAAAAAAAAATGCAGGTTGGTGAATTTCTAAGTAATCTCTATGAAATCAGCAATAATCTTTCCATTGCAGATTGATGATTGGCTGGAAAACGTCATGTTTAGCCAGCTAACTTGGCACGTCGTGCTTCGCAGTAAGTGCTGAAAGCTTGTCATGAATGGAGTGCCCCCAGTGAATGAATAATCTGTTGGGCCACAGCGAAATAATATAATTTCTAAAATAAAGTAGCAACAAACCTGAGATTTAATTTGCATTTAAATTCTGTTCATTTGCCTTCTTGAATTGAACTTGATTGAGAGTAGGTACGCAAAGGTTGCATTAATCTTCGAGAATTCTCGTTTATTGAGTAGTATTCTTTGTAGGAGTCAAATTAACAAAAATCACATGATCCACGAGATCCACACTCCTACTTCCCTATTGATATCACTCAAACATCCACCCCTCTCCCATACACACACACCATCACCACCACCACGCCCTTCTCTTTTAAAGTTCATCATTTTACAGCTTCTCATTTTAATCAATTTCTCTCCACCAATCTATCGCTGTTTTATCTCCTCCAATCCTTTTTCCAAACTAATTTCCAACAGAATGGACAAATAACCACATCCCTCAACAATAATTTGTATTACCTGTTTTATGATTTCAAATCGCTCTAGAACCACAGCAACCTCATTGGCATATTGTAATCAAGGCAAGATCTACAGCAAGTTGCTCACTCGGATGTTTTTGACTTCAAACAGTATAGGCCACTGTCGTGTTTGTGTGTGTGTGTGTGTGTGTGTACATTTATATATATTTCTGCACATGCTCGCTGAACATTCTGGGAGCGGAATGCGTCATTTTGAAAGTCGTGTATGAGGTGGAAAGTTCACGAGCCCGTAGTTACATCATGTTGCTGCTGGTGCCACCAAAACCAATGAGGCAACACCTTGCAGTGCACCAATGGCAGCACACCCTCTGGGGTCCTTGTGATGGCCGGCGCAGCGCCGTGCGCCGGACACCTTAAACTCAAGAGCACTGGTTGTGAGGGTGTTATCAACCCAAACATGAACAAATACATCAAAACGCACCCGTTTCCTACCTTGCCTAGGTGCCTTGTCTGGATTTACAAAGGTACACGACAAATTACACCCACCTGATCACTATGTCAACTACACTGCCCCTCACGGCATACGTAAGAACATGACAACTTCATTCCAACGGGTACCTGGTTACAATAAAGGTTTTAACCTACATGAACAGAAAAACCACACTAACTTAACATGCTACCTAATCCGTGCCCCCTCCAACGTTACAGTACAAATACAGCTTCTCCAAAGCCCTGCCAGCATAAAATCAACATCCCTGATGTGTTGTTTTTTATACAAAGTGAAGGTTCGTGGATGAAATAAAACATAAAACAGAGGAGGAATGCATGAGGGGGGGTAATAAAAGAGTGAGGAGAGGGGGCAGGAGGACAAGTACGTGGTGTTAACAAGTTGGATACAAGCTCAAAGACAAGTAAGGGGCTAAAAGAACAGCAAGAAGCAACCACGGATGCAACAGGAAATAAACAAAAAAATGGAGAAGGTAACAAACCAATCTGTGAAGGCAACAAATCAGTTATATTCTGTATAAAAGCCTCATCCAGATTTTTGCCAAATGCAGAGTAGATTTTTTTGCAGCTCTCACATCTTACGTGGCCGAGGTCGACGTTTCAGCAGCTCTCGATCCATGTTTGCAGATGTGCTTCATGGTGTTGAAGTCATGGCTGTGACGCCCAGAGAAGACGCCGCAGCCATTCTGACTCTTCGAGACAGAGGTGGTTCCGAACATGTGGCATGTGGCATGCTGAGGTAAATGTGTTGAAGTCACGGCTGTGATGCCCAGAGAACACGCTGCAGCCATTCTGACTCTTCGAGACAGAGGTGGTTCCGGACGTGTGGCATGTGGCATGCTGAGGTAAATGTGTTGAAGTCACGGCCGTGATGCCCAGAGAAGACGCCGCAGCCATTCTGACTCTTCGAGACAGAGGTGGTTCCGGACGTGTGGCATGTGGCATGCTGAGGTAAATGTGTTGAAGTCACGGCTGTGATGCCCAGAGAAGACGCTGCAGCCATTCTGACTCTTCGAGACAGAGGTGGTTCCGGACGTGTGGCATGTGGCATGCTGAGGTAAATGTGTTGAAGTCACGGCCGTGATGCCCAGAGAAGACGCCGCAGCCATTCTGACTCTTTGAGACAGAGGTGGTTCCGGACGTGTGGCATGTGGCATGCTGAGGTAAATGTGTTGAAGTCACGGCTGTGACGCCCAGAGAAGACGCCGCAGCCATTCTGACTCTTCGAGACAGAGGTGGTTCCGGACGTGTGGCATGTGGCATGCTGAGGTAAATGTGTTGAAGTCACGGCTGTGATGCCCAGAGAAGACGCTGCAGCCATTCTGACTCTTCGAGACAGAGGTGGTTCCGGACGTGTGGCATGTGGCATGCTGAGGTAAATGTGTTGAAGTCACGGCTGTGACGCCCAGAGAAGACGCCGCAGCCATTCTGACTCTTCGAGACAGAGGTGGTTCCGGACGTGTGGCATGTGGCATGCTGAGGTAAATGTGTTGAAGTCACGGCCGTGACGCCCAGAGAAGACGCTGCAGCCATTCTGACTTCGAGACAGAGGTGGTTCCGGACGTGTGGCATGTGGCATGCTGAGGTAAATGTGTTGCATACTATAAAATTCCTTACTGTTATTATGTTAAGAGAGATTCTTCTATATCAAGATGGGACTATTGAAGACTGCCCAGGAAACAGATGTAATCCAGTTAACAGATCTCTCTAACTTTCCTTCTTCCAGTCTTGCATTACACTTCATTTCTCTGTGCTTTCTGTGACATGTTTGAAGGTTAAATCAATCCTGGCTCATTGTGTGCTTATTCTGATGAGTTGGAATAACGAAAATAAATAATTATGTAATATAATCTCCCTTTTGGGCGCAAAGAAAGACACTTTGATCGGAAAATGGACACATTACGCTTCATGCACAATGGAAACGGGTTCGGTATGACGCACTCGATGGAAACAAAATGGCGTCTAATTTCACGTTTTCGCAACTCTCAATATACAGGGACTCTTGCCTGATCTAACCCAACTCTCTTATTTGCAGTTGTTTCCTCCCGTCCTCTACCTCTCTCCTTTCTTCTTCTTCATTCATTCCGCTACTTATTATGTCTGTCTGTGGACCTTGTCCCTCAATTTGTGGACAATTTACCCTCCTCAACCACCCTCTCCCATTAGCTGAAATGTTTTGAAGAAAAAACAAATGTTGTATTCGTTTTATTTTGGCAGTGCGCTGTACATAAGTCAAAGTTTATGGACATTTGGAAGAATTTTGACCCCTCCACCCCTCCTCCTTTCCTTTTTTCCTACTATCCCACTTTTTTAATGATTTATTTTCTCCACATTATCCTCACCCTTACCTTCCCTTTCTGAAATCTGTCTCATTTTACCCCTCGACCCACCTCTTCCCCACTTTATATGTATAATATACGAGTATACCTCGTACAAATATGAGTTCATGCAAAAAACAAACTAGAAAAAAAAAATCAGAGATTGCAGACCTTGGCCTGGACTTGTTTCGTGTGGTGTGTAAACAATGCATTGATAAGCGCAGGTTTATGTTCATACAGCGGACAAACAGGTCTTTTTGGTTTCATTACGTTCAAATCGTATGTGTTTATAGACGTATTCATGTTCCAATAGTACGTATTTTATAAACGTATGCACATTCTAATACTTTGTATTTTATAGAAAAAAAAACATGTTCCTAAGAGCAGGTACTTTATAGATTACTCACATTATTACTAGTACGTACTTTAGAGACGTACTTGCATTTCGTAATACATACTTTATAGACGTACTCGAATTTTATTTGTAGATACTTTATAGAGGTCTTCAGTTGAAAAGAGATAATGTGTAATACTAGATACCATCACCAGGAGGCGTTTGTGGCCTATGTTAGCACATTATGTGCGGACAGACAGACAGACAAACAAACGGACCTAAATATAATACCCGGGGGTAACAATAACGAGCGAGGGTAACAATGTGGCTTATTCTGGGTCTAATTGGGAATTTTATTCCCAATAACCTAAATGTGTAGAGCAAAGCAAATGGTCATGTTTATTCTTGCTACAAAATCAATTTTACTGATTAGTTGCATGAAAAACAATATTTTCTGAACATGATGACTGAATCATTATATCAGAGCCATTTCTGGGTTGACATGATGGTCTAGATATACACACACACACACACACACACACACACACACACACACACACACACACACACACACACACACACACACACACACACACACACACACACACCTCTAAGGTATCTAGCCTGGATTTTAATCCCAACCCAGCTATAAACTGCCATCCTGGTGTTTCACAGGCAGGTGATTCATCAATGTGTGTGCCGTCCCAGGGATGGACGTTAAACTTGGCGTCTCGTCTACAAACATTCATTGCTGACATTATATATCCCACAGTGTCCTTCTCGCGAAGTGTTGGCAAGCTATCGCCGGCACCATGGCCAATTTCCAAATTATCGCCCTAACCATCAAAGGGCACTGCATCAGTGGCACAGCTGCGCCCTCAGCCATATGATGCTTCCCCACAGCTTTGCGCTGCATATGAGCAAACGAAGAGCCATTACCTGCCTCAGCACATGATATAATTTGGGTTTCCATCAGAACATCTGGGCTCAATGGACCAAGCACTATAATGGTCAAGGTAACTCCTTAAGGAGCGTTAAGATGTGGGTTGTGGGAATTCTGGACTGTTGTAGACAGCAGATTGATATCATGCATCTTAGACACAACTATCATACTTACAAACGTGTTTTACGCAATATGTAAAATTGCTCTAATATTTGGGTGAGTTCTCATTTCTTTATAGAAACGAATAGAGGAGCTTATATCGCTTGTAGAGCAAGGATGGAAGGACATAACAATGTAGTCTTGTATGGATTACTTGGACATTAATAGATTATGGACCAATCAATCAAGGATCTGGATGGGACCATCTTATCAATGTCAAGAAATTATATCAATGTTCAACTGGAAACACCAAACAGACCAACGCATTTTGTTCTTCCTCTCGATATTAGAATGAAAAACGTATCTAATTAAGTCAACAAATTAGTGTTTGCTCCACAACATCTCATGACCACCACTGGACTTCAGGTCATAATGAATTTGAAGGCTCATAATTATTATTGCACACCATACATCAAATCTAAATTGTGCAGCACAAGGTTAACACCCTAATCCATCAAAAAGAGACTATGGTCAAGTGTGTGTTTGTGTGTGTGTGTGTGTGTGTGTGTGTGTGTGTGTGTGTGTGTGTGTGTGTGTGTGTGTGCGTGCAAGCAATTGCCTTTTCCCAACGACGGGTCTTGTTCAAAACCTTCAAGATGACCTTGGGTGTTGACAAATATCCATCTGGCATGAAGGAAAAGTCATTCCCATTCCATTGCGTGTCCATTAAAAATCTGCGAAACAAAAATATCTCAGTTGTAACTCTTCAAATTAACATCGTGCTATAATGTTGGGTATTGTACAACTACAACCACATTTCCTGGTAAGCCTTTAACCTCCAATCTGCATAATCTCTCATTTACGAAGCCGTGTGGAACAGAAATTCGCCATTACACAGTGAATTATGACAGATGTGAGCTATGTTCTGGCAAAATCTATTGGTTGGTTTCCATGTGTCAAAGCAAAGCTAATTGTCTCAGATTTTGCAGTGTCAACGATGATATCCTGGTTCCTAAGCAAGAGAGCAACGTATAAATCAGAATATTTACATAACATATTGTATCTTGCACTGTGTGCAAATAAATTTTATTGTGGTTAATGTGGTTATAGAGTATCATATGCCTAGCTTTGAAAATGCCTCGCATTTGAAATATTGACAAAATATATTTACAAAAATATCGATTAAAAAAAATCAGGTAAAAGACATCAGGAAATTGAAAAAAAAAAAAAAAAAAAAAACATTTGAAAAAAAAACATCAGGAAAAAAATAGGTATCAGGAAATTGGAAAAAATAAAAATAAAAATTAATAAATAAACATTTGAAAAAAGACATCAGGAAAAAAAAAATTAATAAACTTGAAAAAAGATCAGGAAAAATAGACATCAGGAAATTGAAAAATAATAAATTTAAAAAATAAAAGTAATAAACTTTTGAAAAAAGACATCAGGAAATTGAAAAATAACAAAAAAAATAAAACTAATAAACTTTTGAAAAAAGACAGGAAAAAAAATAGGTATCAGGAAATTGGAGAAAAAAAAAATTAATAAACTTTTGAAAAAGTTTTCAGGAAAAACACATCAGGAAAAAAATAGGTATCAGGAAATTGGAAAAAATAAAAATTAATAAACTGTGTGTGTGTGTGTGTGTGTGTGTGTGTGTGTGTGTGTGTGTGTGTGTGTGTGTGTGTGTGTGTGTGTGTGTGTATAGAATGGTCATGTTTATTCTTGCTACAAAATCAATTTTGCTGATTAGTTGCATGAAAAACAATATTTTCTGAACATGATGACTGAATCATTATTATATCAGACCCATTTCTGGGTTGACAGGAAAAATTTTCATCAGGAAAAATAGACATCAGGAAATAAATAAATAAAATAAAATAAAAACTAATAAACTTTTGAAAAAAGACATCAGGAAAAAAAAGACGTCAGGAAATTGAAAAAAATTCAAAAGAAAAACGTTTGACAAAAAAACCCATCAGGCCTGGCATTTGAAAATTGTGAATGTAAATTGAGAGTTATTTGAGAGTTGTGAATGGAAGTTGTGAATGGAAGGCAGTCAACACCAATCATGGAAAAGTAGAATATGTCTGACTTCCCAAAGCGCATTGTGTTTTGTCTAATCAACTTTACACTGAAGATTATGTCCATCGGGACAATCTCCTAAACACAGGTCATCCAGTACTAAACCACCATCAGCTAAACCACTTCCAGAATACAGGACTCCGAGAGAAGGAGGTCTCACCTGCCGGATTGATCTGGATTGACAAAAAAGTAAACCGAACACTAAACAAAAAAGGCTGTTTTCTGCTCGAGTGATGCACTATATGGTTTTCCATTTACAGGGAGCGACTTCTGCTACACCAAATTTGTCACCACCGAAAGAAAGGTCAAGCTCTCTCGTAGAAGGTCCAAAGGATTGCCATATATTTGGCAGCAAATGAAAAGGTTTGTGCGAGGTTTCCAAAAAGCTTTCTTTCTTGTCGGATAATGGCATATCCATTGCGACACCGGGAAGGGTTTGCACATGGAAGTTGCTGTCACTGCTTTGTAATTGAGAGCCATTGCTTGTCGATTTGCATGAGGCCTGCTTAGACGTTTCTATACTTTCTGGGTGTATTTGTACTGTACAGAAATGCACTAACACACACCCAGCAATACAAGGTACAAGCAACGTATGATCTTTTGCTACGTTGTTGTGCGTTTCCACGGTTTGAGCAACTGTTGTACATTCCGGATTTCCCATGATGTAACTAATAAATCAGCAATCTTTGTCACATTGTGATCTTTCTGCCTCCTGAGTTTGCTTTTTTTACATAGTTGAGGCTCGTGGAAGAGTTCGAATTAATACACTGAATGGTTCGGTTCAGGACACAACAGGACAAAAGGACCAGTTGAGAGGAGGGGTGGGGGGCGGAACACCAACAGCAGGGTTGAAGGCCAAGATAGGGGCAGACTTGGACAAACAATGGTTGGGAGGAAATGCATAGGGTGGACAAGATTGATCCAGAAGGAAGCTCTCAATGGGGAAACTGGAAATTTGGAAGGGAAAATGATGGTGAAGTAGTGGGTTAATGGCGGCAGAGAAGATCATGGTTTTAGATGGGGAATGATCTGAGATGGTGGTGAACAGCTGTCTTGAACACCTGGACGGAAGACTGAGATTGAAGAGAATGACAAAGCTCGTTCCACAGGCAGGAAAAAAAATAGCAACAAATGAGTGGAGGCGAGCAGTGATCCTGGATTAGGTAATTTAACCCAAAGGGGGTTGGTGGTGGACCATGTATGCCTTACAGAAACCTGGGTGGGAGGAGAGGAGGGTACAAAGCATCGAAAGAGAAGAGGGTGCAAGACCAGAAAGGACTTGGTGGAAATCAGAGAGGCCACTGACCCATCTACGATGGTGTAGTAATAGACCCATAGACTCAGCTTCATCGCAGGAGATTCCAATAATCTTGAAGGCCTTGGTTTCCACAGCAACAAGCTGAGCACCATGTGAGGCAGGGGGAGACACAGAGGGGAGAGCAGTACTCCACCAAGCTGTGGATGAAACTCTTGTAGGTGGATAGGAGTTGAAATGTGCCAAGGAAAGAGT
Organism: Myxine glutinosa; assembly: GCF_964187855.1. NCBI lineage: Eukaryota > Metazoa > Chordata > Myxini > Myxiniformes > Myxinidae > Myxine > Myxine glutinosa. The sequence goes on from NC_136270.1 coordinate 40,833,495, forward strand.
TTGTACGACGGAGGATGCAAGTCGGCGGCTGGCTTTGGAGGCCAACTTTGAAATGTGCTTTGCCCGAGAAAGATCACGGTGGATAGTGAGATCCAGGAGTTTGAATGACTGAAGTTCCTCGAGAGGATTGCTAAGAAAGGAGAAAGGAGGGTTTCCCAGACGGTTCTTTCTGAGAGACACAATAAGAGTGTGAGATTTGTCAGGATTGAAAGACGTATTCCAAGTGTTTGACCATTTTGTGATTTTGTCAAGGTCTGGAGAGAGGGAAGAGGCTGCTGCCTGCCGATCTGAGGGATGAGAGATGGAACGGAGGAGACTGGTGTCATCAGCAAACAGATAAAGATGATTTTCCAGAGAGTCGGAGAGATCATTTATGAAGATTAGAAAAAGCCTGTCTGAAGGATGAGAGATGTCACGGCAAAAGGTTGAAAATATTGAGTTAAATGATGGTTTCCTTCCACGAACACAGCCCCTTGTGAAAGTTTTTCATTAATTATTATTATTCTTGTGAACGCAATCCTGCCATTGACGTTGAGAGGCAAAGACATTCACCCACTAGACTTCATCTTTAGATACATCAGTTAAGTGATATGGAACATCATGAAACATACTGTAATTAGTAAGAACTTTATTAATCTGAGCAAATTTCCCAGTTTCATGTCCCAGTAATTCTCTTGCAATTTCATCTCTCTCCCGGTATATGAGAAAGTAACTGTGAATGGAAATGGAATTGGCAAAGGAAAGCATCATTGCAAGAAAACGTGTTAAGTGCCATGATGGACCACAAAGTTCTGCCAAGAGCATCAGCAGTGTTAATAAGCACAACATCGAAAGGTGTAAAGTCTTTATTATGGTCAGCAGGTATGAGGTTATTGTTTTTTAGTATGTATTGTCGAGGATCATGGATGACCTACAACACGGAATGGAAAGGGGCATAGCAACAAAAAGACTAGTAGGACGAAGTGGGACACACAAACAGCAGGGTTAAGGGACAAAATAGAGGTATCTGGAGGGATAAGAAACGTGGCGAAGGATGAGGGCAAGGGGGGGACACAGGGATGAACAAGATGGATATAGAGGCATACTATCAATCAAAGAATGATCTCTCCGATCCGAATGATCTCTCTGACTCTCTTGAAAATCCTCTCTATCTCTTTGCTGATGACTCCACTCTCTGCCGCTCCATTCCTCATCCCTCAGATCGGCAGTCTGCAGCCTCCTCACTCTCTGCAGACCTGGACAAAATCACTGACTGGGCAAACAAGTGGAACATGTCTTTCAATCCTGACAAATCTCACACTCTTACGATGTCTCTCTGAAAAGACCGACTGGACAACCCTCCCATCTATTTTCTGAATAATCCTCTCCAAGAAGTTCTGTCACTCAAGCTTTTGGGTCTCACTATCTGCCATGATCTTTCCTGGGAAAACCACATTTCCATGCTGGCCTCCAAAGCCAGTCGCCGACTAGGCATCCTCCGTCGTGCGAAGTCCTTCCTTGGCACACCTGAGCTCCTCACCACATACAAGGCTTTCATCCGCAGCTCAATAGAGTACTGCTCTCCCCTCTGGGCTGGTGCTCCTGCCTCACACCTAGCTCGTCTTCACGCTGTTGAAGCCAAAGCGTTCAGAATCATTGGAATCTCCTGCGATGACGCTATCTCCGAGGGCCTTTCACTTAATCACCGCAGGCAGGTTGGTGGTCTTTCCGTCTTCTACCGACTCCCCTCCGGCTTTGCTCCCCCAGCTCTCTCTGGGCTCTGTCCCTCAAATATTCCTGCAGGTTGCACAAGATCTGCCTGCAACCCTCTTATGGTTAAACTGCCAAAATCAAGACTCTCTGCTCACCTTCACTCCTTCATTCCTCTTTTCTCCCACCTCTGGAACAAACTCCCCCACTCCCTTCAATCCCACTCCTCCCTCCAGGTCTTTAAAACAGCTGTTCACCACCATCTCTTATCTTCCCCCATCCAAAACCTTGATCTTTTCTACCCCCGCTAATTTCACCCCAAATCCACTTTTTTTAGGTGACTTTTGACTTCTTTCCTGGAAGTCCTTGGTGTCCTTGCGTTTTATACCTATCCTGCCTCCTCCCAGGCCCTCTCCCTCCAAAAACATCTCCCGATGTCCCTGCTCTCAAATGTTGTGTTTGTGTGCTTCCTCCCCTTCTCTCCCCATCTTGTCGACCGCTCCCCTTTTTATATACTTTGTTTGCTTGCTTGTTTGATTTGTTTGTTTGATAAATGTTAGCTCTTTCACGAGCCTCGACTCTGTACACAAAAAAAAAGAAAAAAAAAAGAGATAAACAGGATTTTCCAGATAATCAGAAAGGCCTTTGATGAAGGTGAGAAACTCGACTAGGTCCAAGACACTGTGGGACACTCCAGCCTTGACAGGGAGAGGTGATGAGAGGATCCCGTTGAGAGCTACATGTTGGCTAAGACAGTATAGAGGAAGTCAATAATCCATGTGTGAAGTGGCCTCAGATGCCAAAGGGCATAGGTAGAGTTTGGAGAGCAAGGTGGGTGCCAAACTGTATCGAATATTTGGGATATGTCTTGAGAGACAGTGCAGATATCATGCCTGAGATTGAGGGCCATCAATCATTGTTGGGAGAGCAGAAGATGTCATGTCCAGGGTTGAGTGACTTGGTCTGAAACCAAATTGGTGATCTGACATGAGACCATTGGAGAAAAGGAATGATTTGATGTCAACTGAATTCCATGACTTTGCTGATGATTGGAAGCAAGCAAACATGTCTGTAGTTAAGAGGATCACGTTTTGCACTTTGTTTATGTAATACAGTGATGTTGGCTGACTTTGAAGCAAATGGAATATAACCTTGGGAACTGATAATGTGAACAGAGCAGAAAGAGGATGAGCAAGAGCAGCAGAGCAGGTGTTTAGGACACGAGCTGATGCCACCTAGGCCATTTGCAGAATGAGAGCCAAGGTTTGCTAGCAACTTCTCCACCTTCTCAGGTGCAAAAGACACAGAGTCCAGGAACAGTTGGGTGCAGATGGGAAGGAGAGAGAGACAGAGACAGAGACAGAGACAGACAGAGAGAGAGAGAGAGAGAGAGAGAGAGAGAGAGAGAGAGAGAGAGAGAAAGAGGAGTGACAGACATACCAATGTGCCTCCACGTATTAGAGGAGGGAGTAAAGTTTGAAAGTTCAATTTTGAGGTTGGAGAGATCTTGTTTTCTGGTTCTCCTGAGATTAGACATACACTTGTTGCAGGCTTTGTGGAATGATCTGAGATTGGCTTTGGTTGGATTTGCCTTCCCGGAAGAGAGGACCATTATTTTGAAGACCATTTGCCTTCCAGAAGTTGTTTCATGGCAACTGCCTCACCGCTGGATTTAGTGTACCATGGGTGGGATGATGTATATAATAATGCTCTTAAGGTTGAACATTATATTCTAAATAGTTAATATTCCCAAATACAGGTAGGGTAGGTGGGGGTAATATGGACCCCCTAAGCCAAAGTCCCGATAGAGGCTATACAAATAGACAAGGAAAATTTCCAAATAATGGTTTATTTAGAAAACCAGACAGACTACATCCCCGTGCAGTTTGGGTTGAATAAAATCAAAGACATATGATTGAGGGGACAAATAAAAATATGCCATCAGTGTCCATATTCCAAACAACGTGGGGAATATGGACCCCCCCCCCCCACCCCCCTATGGGGTAATATGGACCTCGGGTCCATATTACCTCAATGTGGTAAGTCCAGTTTCTTTTCGACAAATGTTCCCTGGGACAAATGTTACTTTCCGATTTTTCAGTGAACAATAACCTTAGCGACACTCGTCACAGACGAAAGCACCCCTACCCTCATAGTCGTGGGCCCATTGCTTGCATTCACTGCATTGGATCCATCTGAAAGCCAAATCACAACACATCTTCTTCGTCTTGTCAGACCACAAAAACACCTTGGACCTCGTTGTGAAGTATCGGCTGTTTGTCAACAGCCGATATCATACACCTTCACATACACAGAAAAACACAGCCTTTACTCGCCTCTACCTGCCCCTACCGTGACCAATTCCAAATTTTATTCAAAAGAATTAGGCATAACATTAAAGGTCAGATTTGTTTATAGTGGACTTACGTTGAAATTGTGTTGATAACGCTTTTTCGGGGCGAGTTAAATGTCCGACAGTGCATAGTCACTGTCACATTTTTATACAGAATCAAGTGTTGGAGAGATCCTGGTGTTGGGCTAGCGGTTAGGGTGCCGGCTTAGGATCCTAGGATCCGGGGATCGAATCCCGGTCGATCGCTGAATTAACGCCAGGGGGGTTGACTCAGCCTGTCATCCTTCCGAGGTCGGCTAATTGAGTACCAGTTCACTAGTAATTCCCTGTTTGTCGTTGAAGGCGGCAAAAAGGGCTGGCGTCAGGAAGGGCATCCGGCCGTAAAACATTGCTTCAAAAAGGGGACCGAAAAACAACAACAACCACGGTTCCCGAAAAAGGCCAACCCCCGCTTTGCGGGGAAAAATGGCCTCTAAAGGTGGTTATTTTATATTATTTAAGTGTACATGTTATCAGCTGTTAACAAACAGCCGATACTTGACGGCTACTTGGCCCATGCCTAGTTTTGCTTTGTCACATATTTCGGTGCAGAAAGATTTATTTGATTCAAATTTTGACAGTGAACATGCTGTTTTGTGGACTTATTCTATTAGCTTCCTGTGTGGGGAATATGGACATCGACCGCGGGGAATATGGACATCGACCACGGGGAATATGGGCATGGGTCCATATTAGACACTACCAAAGGGTCCATATTCCCCACACCATGCCTCTCGATCATGTCAGCATGCCCAGTACATATGGGCTGGGATGGAGTTTTCTACACACAGTGGTGCTGTAGACAGCTCTCATGTGTACTCAGCCAGGGACACCACTCATCAAACAAGCTAGTGAGTACATGTACATACACAGTACTGCATGCTTAAGAATTGTAAAATTTGAGATGAAAACTTTTGGAAGTTTGCCACTTACCGTCATTAAAGAGTTTGAATCAACTGCAGTTGGTCACTTGCTGGTCGGCCATACTTGTTTATCCCGTGATATGGAGACGAGGCTTTATGCAGTGCATCATGGGAAATTCAGTGGGGTCCATATTCCCCCGGGGTCCATATTACCCCCACCCACTATATCAATATTCCCTGGAGTAAGATACTTGTGATGAAGATTATCCCAGTTTATGGTATGTTTCACCAGTCTTTGCAGGTATATTGATTGTCACAAAGAAATTCCGAAACTGTGTTAATTTAGCAAAGACCATTCAAATGTAGTTCTATTGATGGTTTATCAATCTATCGATACAAGGGTTTATTTGAGAAACCGTAACCTATCAATAACATATAATAGTTTGGTGGTGGCCTGTATGGTGTTCTCATCAGAGTACTGCGTTCATACAAGGAGTACAAAGAAACTAACACAGTGACCGCCTCCTGTGTCAGTACCTGTGTACAATACCTTAACTTAATCTAACAATCTACCTTTTTCTACGTGCTAACCCTAAAATCATTACCTTGGTCTAAGGTAACCTCCACATCTTTACGCCGATATACTTTATTTGCTGTGCAGGGAATTTCGCAAGAACTATGGCTTACGATGACCTATTCTTTTCAAGAATCAACATAGGATCTTAACATAACATAAATGTGGGTGGGACAGCCCGCTTTACATTTCTATCTGATGAACAGCATGCCAGGAGCTGCAGCGCCCCTTTCGGGCACTACAGAACTGGAGTTGTAGCATTTGACTCCATGGGGGAGCAAATCAATGTTATCCAATCATCCCAAAGGCCAGACAAGCCAAGTTTAAAATGCGACCAAAGGACAAGCCTTAAATAGAGATCTCGCAAGCATCTAAATACTGACTGGATTTAGCTCACTCAAGACGTGTCATAGGCAGAGCTAACGGCCTCTTAAACTCATAACGATAGTATCCAAGGTTCAAATTCCATGTAATAACTGTGTTGATATTCACTAACTATGTTAGGCCAAGGACTTACTGGTCGATGTTCTTCCATATTGCAAGCTCTGGGTGACAACTGCATTGTGTATTCCTCACCTGTTCAATTTCACTCGATTGTTAAATTAGCGGGTTCTCCGGTGGGAAGGCCGACGCTGCACATTCCTTAAGCTTTTATTTTGAGCACGACATCAAGCAATTGCTCCAAAAAAAGAAAGACTTGGCTGCGATCTGACATCCACTACACTGTTCTGATAAAAGTACTATCCTCTGCGCATCCCTCACACCTGTTTCACACACCTCACACTTGTTTCATGCCCATGACTGCAACATCATCCCACTTTTGCAAGTAGTTAAAAAAAATCAATTTAGACGAATTATATAGTATATTTGTATTACAATTTTCAACCCTTTCAGGTACAATGAAGATCATAGAGTCTTAAAACCATTTTACCGAGAAAGGCTGTCGGATGTTTTCCCACTTTTTGCAAGGTTGTTGCAACTGGCTCGGGTCTCAGGCAGTCGCCCAAGCTCCAGGAATGCATTGTAGGCCGCTGTAGCGATGATGGCGACCCCGTCCTGAGCCCGCAGGGAAAAGCTGTAGTCCCACGAGTCGAACGCTACAGAGATGAGTCCCACTGGGAATTTTGGCAGAGCTGGATGATGCGGTCCAGAGAGCATCCCAGGAGCGATCCACACTACACCAGAACCAGTGAGCCCAACCTGCTCGGCAGTTCTGAATATCATTGGAGCTTCGTCCATGAGGCAGTACAGCACGATAACCATCGCATGCACTTTCTTGAGTTGAGTCTCCACGTTTAAATCATTCCTGTTGCCTTTTAAATCAACTGTCACTACTGATGCTAGCTCCCAGCTCAGGATACTGGACTTGATAATATCCAGCAGCCCACCGACAAATTCCCCATAGGACGGGCGATGGCTGGTCACCACTGAGAAACGGTACCAATCATATTCCTCAAGGGTGTTCATAACCACCAGAGAAAGATGATGGAGTGACGCACCAAACTGCAGAAAATTTGATCCACGTTCCTGGACAGAACATCAGAATGATAGTTAACGTCATAAAACAATATTGATCAACAAAGCCTCAAGGTCCTAGTTTGACGTCTAAGTCAGTGAAGCAATCACTATAGTTCCTAATTGTATTGCCAACACCTTCATGTATCTTCAATTGGGAATGCCTGCAAAAAGGTCTCCTTACAGTACTTGAAGGCAACATATCATGGAATGGAGATGCCATCACAATACAATAGCTTCAAACTTTCCCAAAACATGCATGCGTCCTCAAGAACTTGCAGAAAAATCAGGAAAACGCAATTTTTGTTTAGAATGCATTGGCAAAACCATGCATCCTCAAGACCTTGCAGAAAAAAATCAGGAAAAAGCCATTCTTGTTTAGAATGCTACGGCCAGACCTTGCATCCTCAATAACTTGCAGCAAAATCAGGAAAAAGCCATTTTTGTTTAGAATGCTTTGGCCAAACCATGCATCCTCAATAACTTGCAGCAAAACCAGGAAAAATCCATTTTTGTTTAGAATGCTACGGCCAGACCTTGCATCCTCAAGAACTTTCAGAAAAATCAGGAAAAAGCCATTTTTGTTTAGAATGCTTTGGCCAAACCATGCATCCTCAATAACTTGCAGCAAAATCAGGAAAAAGCCATTTTTGTTTAGAATGCTTTGGCCAAACCATGCATCCTCAATAACTTGCAGCAAAACCAGGAAAAATCCATTTTTGTTTAGAATGCTTTGGCCAAACCATGCATCCTCAAGAACTTTCAGAAAAATCAGGAAAAAGCCATTTTTGTTTAGAATGCTTTGGCCAAACCATGCATCCTCAAGAACTCACAGCAAAATCAGGAAAAAGCCATTTTTGTTTAGAATGCTTTGGCCAAACCATGCATCCTCAATAACTTGCAGCAAAACCAGGAAAAATCCATTTTTGTTTAGAATGCTTTGGCCAAACCATGCAACCTCAAGAACTTGCAGCAAAATCAGGAAAAAGCCATTTTTGTTTAGAATGCTACGGCCAAACCATGTATCCTCATGAACTTGCAGAAAAATCAAGAAAAAGCCATTTTTGTTTAGAATGTTTGGCCAAACCATGCATCCTCAATAACTTGCAGCAAAATCAGGAAAAATCTATTTTTGTTTAGAATACTTTGGCCAAACCATGCATCCTCAAGAACTCACAGCAAAATCAGGAAAAAGCCATTTTTGTTTAGAATGCTTTGGCCAAACCATGTATCCTCATGAACTTGCAGAAAAATCAAGAAAAAGCCATTTTTGTTTAGAATGTTTGGCCAAACCATGCAACCTCAAGAACTTGCAGCAAAATCAGGAAAAAGCCATTTTTGTTTAGAATGCTACGGCCAAACCATGTATCCTCATGAACTTGCAGAAAAATCAAGAAAAAGCCATTTTTGTTTGGAATGCTTTGGCCAAACCATGCATCCTCAATAACTTGCAGAAAAATCAGGAAAAAGCTATTTTTGTTTAGAATACTTTGGCCAAACCATGCATCCTCAAGAACTCACAGCAAAATCAGGAAAAAGCCATTTTTGTTTAGAATGCTTTGGCCAAACCATGCATCCTCAAGAACTTTCAGAAAAATCAGGAAAAAGCCATTTTTGTTTAGAATGCTTTGGCCAAACCATGCATCCTCAAGAACTCACAGCAAAATCAGGAAAAAGCCATTTTTGTTTACAATGCTTTGGCCAAACCATGCATCCTCAATAACTTGCAGCAAAACCAGGAAAAATCCATTTTTGTTTAGAATGCTTTGGCCAAACCATGCATCCTCAAGAACTTGCAGCAAAATCAGGAAAAAGCCATTTTTGTTTAGAATGCTACGGCCAAACCATGTATCCTCATGAACTTGCAGAAAAATCAAGAAAAAGCCATTTTTGTTTAGAATGTTTGGCCAAACCATGCATCCTCAATAACTTGCAGAAAAATCAGGAAAAAGCTATTTTTGTTTAGAATGCTTTGGCCAAACCATGCATCCTCAAGAACTCACAGCAAAATCAGGAAAAAGCCATTTTTGTTTAGAATGCTTTGGCCAAACCATGCATCCTCAATAACTTGCAGCAAAACCAGGAAAAATCCATTTTTGTTTGGAATGCTTTGGCCAAACCATGCATCCTCAAGAACTTGCAGCAAAATCAGGAAAAAGCCATTTTTGTTTAGAATGCTTTAGCCAAACCATGCATCCTCAATAACTTGCAGCAAAACCAGGAAAAAACCATTTTTGTTTAGAATGCTTTGGCCAAACCATGCATCCTCAAGAACTTTCAGAAAAATCAGGAAAACGCCATTTTTGTTTAGAATGCTACGGCCAAACCATGCATCCTCAAGAACTTGCAGCAAAACCAGGAAAAATCCATTTTTGTTTAGAATGCTTTGGCCAAACCATGCATCCTCATGAACTTGCAGAAAAATCAGGAAAAAGCCATTTTTGTTTGGAATGCTTTGGCCAAACCATGCATCCTCATGAACTTGCAGAAAAATCAGGAAAAAGCCATTTTTGTTTAGAATGCTTTGGCCAAACCATGCATCCTCAAGAACTTGCAGAAAAATCAGGAAAAAGCCTTTTTTTTTTAGAATGCTTTGGCCAAACCATGCATCCTCAAGAACTTGCAGAAAAATCAGGAGAAATCCATTTTTGTTTAGAATGCTAAGGCCAAACCATGCATCCTCAATAACTTGCAGAAAAATCAGGAAAAAGCCATTCTTGTTTAGAATGCTACGGCCAAACCATGCATCCTCATGAACTTGCTGAAAAATCAGGAAAAATCCATTTTTATTTAGAATGCTTTGGCCAAACCATGCATCCTCATGAAGTTGCAGAAAAATCAGGAAAAAGCCATTTTTGTTTAGAATGCTAAGGCCAAACCATGCATCCTCATGAACTTGCAGAAAAATCAGAAAAAGCCATTTTTGTTTAGAATGCTACGGCCAAACCATGTATCCTCATGAAGTTGCAGAAAAATCAGGAAAAAGGCATTTTTGTTTAGAATGCTACGGCCAAACCATCTATCCTCATGAAGTTGCAGAAAAATCAGAAAAGGCCATTTTTGTTTAGAATGCTACGGCCAAACCATGCATCCTCAATAACTTGCAGCAAAACCAGGAAAAAGCCTTTTTTGTTTAGAATGCTACGGCCAAACCATGTATCCTCATGAAGTTGCAGAAAAATCAGGAAAAAGGCATTTTTGTTTAGAATGCTAAGGCCAAACCATGCATCCTCATGAACTTGCAGAAAAATCAGGGAAAAGCCATTTTTGTTTAGAATGCTACAGCCAAACCATGCATCCTCATGAACTTGCAGAAAAATCAGAAAAAGCCATTTTTGTTTAGAATGCTACGGCCAAACCATGTATCCTCATGAAGTTGCAGAAAAATCAGGAAAAAGGCATTTTTGTTTAGAATGCTACGGCCAAACCATGTATCCTCATGAAGTTGCAGAAAAATCAGAAAAAGCCATTTTTGTTTAGAATGCTACGGCCAAACCATGCATCCTCAAAAAATTGCAGCAAAATCAGGAAAAAGCCATTTTTGTTTAGAATGCTACGGCCAAACCATGTATCCTCATGAAGTTGCAGAAAAATCAGGAAAAAGGCATTTTTGTTTAGAATGCTAAGGCCAAACCATGCATCCTCATGAACTTGCAGAAAAATCAGGGAAAAGCCATTTTTGTTTAGAATGCTAAGGCCAAATCATGTATCCTCAAGAACTTGCAGAAAAATCAGGAAAAAGCCATTTTTGTTTAGAATGCTACGGCAATGACTACGGCTGAAAATCTCGATCTGCATGCTGGCAGTTACGTTAATTATAGGGCATATGGGCAACTCAGCGGAGAGGATAATGAAGGCTTGACATTTAGTTTCATTTCGATAAGGATGCCAGGTCAACTCTTGAGCTCGTGATGTGTATGCTTGCACCACTGAAATGTATTTTGCACAGAAAGAGTTGCTCAGCCGATGATACACAGAGCTTATCACCCGGCAGGTCCTTTCTAAAGCTCTCATCTTTCCTCGCCTGCAGGGCTTCACGCGGTTCCACATTACAAACGCTCCGTTGGCAATACCTCAGCATTTGTAATGCAGTACACAAGTGTCGCTCTGAGCACACATGCAGCACACTCACTCTGAGCTCTGAGCACACATGCAGCATACCTTATGGTTCATCACGACCGAAGATCCTCCGTAAATACTTATGATGGGCAGCGATGCGTGGGTGGATATCAGGTCCAGTATATGCGCCACCGCCTGCTGACCCGTGTCGTCTCCAAACACCAGGCCGTCCACGTGGGTCCTATTGAGTAGGTCGCAGGTCTGTTTGACGAGGCTCTTGGGGTTCGTGTCGTTAACTACAATTGTTACGATGTCCACGGCAACAGGCAAGCTCTCGAGGGCTTCCTTGCTCGCGATGCTCTTCATGTCGAGGAGGTAAGACGTGCCCCCGAAGACCACGGCTACGTTGACTTTGGGTCGCATCAGCTGCTGCAAACCGTGTGCCGTCGACAACCTCGGCACGAGTAGCAGGATGAGCAGCCGCTGTAGATGCGATGGGGTAAAAGATCCAGCAACGCTGTGTGGACTGCCCATGCTCGAGCTTGCTTGCGTATGACGTCTCAACCTGTTACATAAAAACCCACCGCACAACCATCACTGATGCGCCACCATCTAGATTCCAGACTCTCGAGCTAAAAATCAGATGAACCCCTTTGCCAGTTCAGTGACCAAGCAGCTTGCTAGCGCTTGCCAAGCCAGCCGTTCCTTATCAACGGTTTCGAATGGAGTGCTTAAGCCACTTGATGAGTGCTCTACAAGAAACTAGGTACATGAATAAACCCTTGGCTGGAATGTTTTTTGTACTTTCCCAAAATCCAATCGGCATGAAATCGAGCATCATTGCATTTTCTGCACTTACACTCGTTCATTTGGGGGTTTAACAGTCCGCATTATTATTTGGTTCAACGAAAAATGAATTCAGAAGTTTCACCATCGATTGTGCGTAAAAAAAACAGCAAAACTTTCATGGAGGCTTGCATCCATAAACAATGCAATATATTACAATAGCACAAACACAACGCTGGGAAAAACTTGTCGAGAATGATCAACAAATCCGTGGCCTAGCACAGAAAATTTCAAAATAAGGACGATTGTTCAACGAAAAGGTTAAAATTGTTGTAAAATGACAGTTTTGTCATCATCGGTCGATGATTTTATATTAAACAGGCTACTGATGTGTTGATCATTCCTCATATGGTAAACCTAGGCAATTGTGGTTTTAAAAATTCAAACGAAGGTATGATAATGATACTGTGCATATTTATACAGCACTATGTGATATTGACAACTTTCGATTTCCCATTCAGGATTCCCTATGTAATATGACAACTCTGCGCCTTGGAGTAAAGTCTCTCCCACCCCCTGTATAACAATGGTCTGGGATCACTTTCCACCATTTGCATTAATGATGATCAGCGCACATTTTGATATATGGTTATCAAGATGCATTTGGTCCCGTATTCATTAACCTGTAATTGGATCCATGAGCGTCAACGTACGCTGCATTCCACGATCATCAAAGTGCATTGGGATCCACATCTGGATCCACTTTCATCAACGCCTGTTTGGATACACGATCGTGAAAGCGTATTTGGATCCAGGATCGTGAAAGCGTATTTGGATCCAGGATCGTGAAAGCGTATTTGGATCCAGGATCGTGAAAGCGTATTTGGATCCAGGATCGTGAAAGCGTATTTGGATCCAGGATCGTGAAAGTGTATTTGGATCCAGGATCGTGAAAGCGTATTTGGATCCAGGACCGTGAAAGCGTATTTGGATCCAGGATCGTGAAAGCGTATTTGGATCCACGATCGTGAAAGCGTATTTGGATCCAGGATCGTGAAAGCGTATTTGGATCCAGGATCGTGAAAGCATATTTGGATCCAGGATCGTGAAAGCGTATTTGGATGCAGGATCATGAAAGCCCATTTTGATCCAGGATCGTGACAGCGTATTTGGATGCAGGATCGTGAAAGTCCATTTTGATCCAGGATCGTGAAAGCGCATTTGGATCCCCGTCCGTTAGCATGTATTTGGATCAGTGATCAACAACAAGTATCATCCAGGATCAACACGCATTTGAATCCACGAGGATAGATCACGTGCATATATGGCTCGACGTTCAACACACATTGGGATCCATGATCATCACATCACATTTGGATCAACGATGATCAACTCGCATTTGGATCCACAATGATTAACACGCATTTGGATCCATGCTGATTAACACGCATTTGTATTCCTGATGATTAACACGCCTTTGTATCCACGAGTATTAACACCCATGTGTATCCACGATTATTAACACGCATTTGGATCCACGATTATTAACACACATTTGGATCTACGACAATTTTCACGCATTTAGATCCACGATTATCAACACGCATTTGGATCCACGATTATCAACACGCATTTGGATCCATGCTGATTAACACGCATTTGTATTCCTGATGATTAACACGCCTTTGTATCCACGAGTATTAACACCCATGTGTATCCACCATTATTAACACCCATTTGTATTCCTGTTGATTAACACGTCTTTGTATCCACGATTATTAACACTCATTTGTATCCATGATGATCAACACGCATTTGTATCCACGATGATAAACACACATTTGAATCCACGATTATTAACACGCATTTGTATCCGCGATTATTAACACGTATTTGGATCCATAATGATCAATACGTATTTTAGATCCATGATGACCAACCCCACTTGGATCCATGATGATCAACACGTATTTTAGATCCATGATGACCAACCCCACTTGGATCCATGATGACCAACACGTATTTTAGATCCACGATTATTAACACGTATTTTGATCCATGATGATCAATCCCTCTAGGATACATGATGACCAACGTATTTTAGATCCATGATGACCAACCCCTCTTGGATCCATGATGACCAACACGTATTTTAGATCCACGATTATTAACACGTATTTTGATCCATGATGATCCACCCCTCTAGGATCCATGATGACAAACACGTATTTTAGATCCATGATGACCAACACGTATTTTAGATCCATGATGACCAACCCCTGTTGTATCCATGATGATCAAAACGCAGTGTTTCTGCGCAGTCCTCCTTTTTTTCTCATTCTATACTGTACTTCGTGACGTCATGCTGTTTAGAAACATGCGTGGAAGAGCAGCGGTTGCAGTGGATTTAAAAATCTGAATGAATACACCTGCTGCACCCGCACATCACGTTTCGCGTAGTTCTTCAGAGCACAGATGAATCGACACCAAACAGGTGACTGAAGCGGCGCATTGCCCCCATCGGGGTGCTACCCTCCCATCCTCAATGTTTACTACGTTAAAAACACACCTCTTACCTTTTAAAGTGTTCGTACACTGCGTCGGTCTTCGCTGCACTCTTCGCTCTGCAAATTGTTTCCGCTCAATTGTGGTTGGTTTTTGCAGTTGTTGTCACGAGCTGCACCCGGTGCAGGTGCGTGGTTCGAGGTATCTGCGGCGACGCGATGCTTGGCATCTGATGACAAGGGACACTACGTGACCATCATTTCCCGCCATCAGTCGGTTTCACTCTTCCTGGTGCACAAGGTGTACCCCAGGTGCGCTCTACATCCTCCTCGGCACGCACTCTCTCTCCAACGAAGGTGTGCGCTAGGTGAGCTCTCTCGAGGTCCTCGCTCGCTCCCTGCGTGGTTGCGCTTGAGCATCGCTCTTAATCTGAGTCCGAAGCCAGGAAAATGGAGGCGGGTGGGGTTTGGGAGAGACAGTTTCCTTTTCATTACATTTTTACAAGACCGTGAGGCGCCCCCTCAGTGCGCGCGTTCCTGCAAAACTTACGCATTCACCTGCTCCACGGGGATCGCTATTATAGGCCTAATCCCGATCCAAACGGGAGACCTTTCTGATGTCGGAGGGAGTAGTTGTCTGCAAAGTGATCCTCGGAGAACGCGACCCTCCCGCAACCTTTCCCTCAGGCGACTCCTCACCTCAACTGAACGTGTCTCTGACGAAGATGAGACGAGAAAGTGTTCGTACGTGACGTGATCCGTTTAGCCCGCCCTCCTCGGCGACACGGATGCAATACAGATGCGGCTATTCAGCACCGCGAGGACCACGTGAGGCGCGCGCGGGTCTTCGTGGATGGTCGACCGGCAACTGTCATGGCCGCCAAGGCTCGTGGGCTCGATCACTCGAGGCGAATTCCCTGCGCTCGCAGCGACATTCCCGACGTACCTGCCGCCGCCCATCCTGCTTTTGCGCAGAACACCGTAGATCGGACCCTCGTAGACGTGATGAACGCACAGATGTGTATATAGGTATAACCACCCACGGCAAACCCAGTGGTCTTCATTTGTTGCTTTAGATCGATTTCGTGAATCTCCCCAGGTAACTGGAACCTCTTGGTTTAGAGTGCTTGTCTTGCGGAGACCGGGTGAGGGTGAGGCCAGAGATTGTGAAAAGGAATGACAGATGGAGCACCCATAGGGAAGCACCTGCTGCAACTCTTCTTCGGACAAACACAGTGGACTCCTCGATTCATGGTCAATCAATCCATCAAGTTGCTCATCTCGTGCCCTCCTCCACCTACAACAAGAACCAAAATACCAACATCGTGGTGGAATTAAACAACCATTGAAGTTTGCAACTTCTTTTTGGCTTTACCTGCAGATATGTTAGAAATGTTGGCTTTACCTGGAGATATGTATCTACAGATATGTTGGAAACCCAGCAACGGATTTCATTCCTGTCATATTGTTGTGTGTGTGTGTGTGTGTGTGTGTGTGTGTGTGTGTGTGTGTGTGTGTGTGTGTGTGTGTGTGTGTGTGTGTGTGTGTGTGTGTGTATGTATATGTATGTATATATATATATATTGTTGCGGACGCGGTTAAGATGTTATTTTACCGAGCGGTTGGTATTACCGCGTCCGAACAGTTACTCCCCGATTAGCCCAAACGTTGGCCGGATCGCACCGCAGCTATTCAATAGGGAAAAGACAAAGGCGACACGGATGTGAAGAAGAAGAAGAAGACAAAAAGGTTGGAAATACTACAAAATTTATTCCTACTATTTACATGCTCAAAGTAACCAAGGAGAAGGAAAGATAATAAAATAATATACAGAAGGATCAGGGACACAGTGCAATTACTAGCTTACCTACAGACTTAATTAAATACCCAGGGACAGAACAAACAAAACAAACTCACGTACACAAGAAGGATGGCAAGGCAGGAGGTGGATGGCTGGAGGGAGAGGAAGGTCCTAGGGGGTCCTGCAGCACAACCGGCGCGTTTAGCAGCCGCCGTTCCTTTACGGCCCTGCTCCAAACCGCCGTTCAGGCCCCCAAGCTGCTGTTGTGGCTGCTGTGGACGTCGCGTGCTTTGCCAGGCCTCGTCTGACTCATCTGGTCCAAACCCTCAACTCGTTCTTGGTCCACTCACTCTTTACCACCGACTCCTCACCGCAACCAACGCAACCAACTGACCACCACCACCGACTCCTCACCGCAACCAACTGACCACCGACTCCACTGACTGACTCCTCACGACTCTCTCCACGACCAACTCACCACTCTCTCTCTTGCTTCTTGCGTGCGCCTTTTATAGCGACTCCGGCGATTAAGCCGCCGGCCTTTTGGACACGCCCATCGGGGTGCTCACCTCGGCCCTGGTTGGTCGCGCGACCCTCTGGCTCCGCCCTTGATGACGACGGGCGGGCACGCCTTTCTTCTCCGATTCGAGCACATGTTCAATGGCGGTTATTGGAGGGGAGGTAATTGGGAATCGAGGCTTGGCAATCACCAGAGGGGATGAAAAAGGGAATGGAGATTTTGGGGATGGGAATGAAAGGGGATCTATTCTCTTTCACTGGTGCAATGGAGTACTTCAATTAATGGGAGACACAGCCTTACTCTAAAACACAGAATAAGAGATAACTATCAACAGGGGTATTCTATTATTTGGCTGATGTGTATGCTTGTGGACTAATTATGGGATGCCCTTTCACCTTTACACAGCTCCGGAGGTAGGGGGGCGCAGAATAAACAATAATAATAATAATAATACAGCACACAATAAAAAAAATACAGTCCTCATCTCTGCAACACTGCACCCTCCTCCTCTTAGGCACGTCCCGGGCCTACAACTTTTATTTAGTGTGACACGTAGGTGTAGTTCCCTCTACTTTTAACCTGACCCTGAGTGCGACAGTTTTTAAAACATAAATAAATGTGTCCCGCTGCTCCATTGCACCCTGCCTAACAGACTTACGCCCACAGTTAACCGAATTGCGGAATGGTCTTCAAACTATACACTGACGGTGGGGAGCATTATTTACAATGACTATTTTTATTTACAAGACTAACCCAGGACCTGTGATTGTTCTTTCTGGGGGGGAAGACAGTCTGCTCTGCATCAATGCACCATGAAAGCACCCAAAAACGCACCAATACAAGCACCCAAGCACCAATCGGTGCAGTCACCATTGTTCAAGAGTGTTCAACAAAAATAAATTCAACAACCCCTAACCCTGCAGGTGGTCTCTTGCTCTTCGGCTCCCTCTGCTGGTTATTATTATTTGGTCTTCCAGATGTTGTCATTCTTTTGCTTTGCTTACTGGCGGCCTATTTGTATTAAAACTTGCACCCAATGTGTCCTTTTTATTTATTTTATTTATGGCCCACAGGGCTGACTAGTGTGGTTCATCTGTGGGGCATCGGTGCCCTGTGGCCAAGGTCCGCCAGCAAGATTTCGGGCCCTCATGGCCGGTTCCAGCAGAGGGGCCATGCCCCAACCCATGGGGTCCATAAGTGGTGCTCGGCCACAGACCTGTGGTCCATAATGTGGTGCATCGATGCAGACAGCTGGTTCTGGGAATTCCGGGCGCACAATGGAGGACTCACGCATGCTCCCCTCGGCACCCAATGGCGCACAGGTCATGTGGGAGACAAAAGGGGAAAGACAAATGAGCGAGGGGTAAGGTCACAAGGGTACACATCAATAAGGCAATGCAAGGCGAAATGCGTACGGAGGGCGAAGTGAGAAAGCTCGTCCCTACCGTACGTCACCCCCCTGTCACCTACACTACCCTTGCCCTTACCCCATATGTACAAAAATCTACACATTACCAATCCGTCGCTACCGTCACGTCTTCCCCTTATTTCCCCTATACCAAATTCGGCGCCACAATCCCTCTACTTCAAAATTTGCCATCACCAAATTCATCATCAATCCTCATAAGGAGGCAGAGATGGAACATCAAAGCACAATGTCACACCCACGTCATGATGCGTCTCATAATCCAAACATTTGCACAGTAAAAATAATTAAACATGGCATGGTGTGGAGTACCTGTCACCTCAGGTGAGTGGATGCAGATGGTGCGAGGAGACTTCATCCTAACTACTTTCTAAATGACATTAACACACTTTACACTACCCGGGGTCTCTCCCTGCCAATCCATTGGCCAACTTACACTATGGGTTCTAAAAACCAATTCCCATTGACCAAACTGTGGTGTTTCTCAATTTGGGGTCTCACTCCCCCGATTCATCTCCCGGTGCCCTCGCACAATTTCTGGGCTGCGACGTGTAGCTCTCCCAGCAGGTCTACCCACCTGCACACCTCCACCACTGCAGTTGCCACCCGAGCTTACCTAGCTCCTCACCCTAACCTAACTAACTGGGGAAGGCCCTCTCCTGGCTCTGTCACCCCTTGGTGCCCTCTGGCACTGGGCTACCCGGGTCCGTCCTCCGGATCCTCGGGCCCCATCCACAACAACTACTACCGGCTCCCAGAGCCCACCTGCGGCCTCACCTGGCCGACATCCTCACAGTGGTGGAGTGCCCAACCAACTACACACACTAACAGGCTACACGCCCAGCCATTTCCACAACACTAATGCACCCATCCAAAGACCATTCTTTCACCTGCACCACAGATGCCAATATCCAACCACAATTTACCTGTACCCTCTACCTAACACTTACACTACCCGCCCCGGGTATCCGTGATGGGGGTCCACTCTTCCCCCATTCACACCTTCGCACTATCCACTCCACTCCACAATTTCCACCATACTCACTCCACGACCATCCATTCCAATACTCCATACCGTTTATTCCATACAACCATTTATTTCACACAACCATTCTCCATTCACCTGTTGTTGCACACCTGTGCAACCACACCTGGTGCCACCTGCACCCCCCTTTCTTCCTGGACCATTTGGTCATCACAATACACATCATCATCACTCACTCATACACTGCTCCATTCACCTGTTCAGTTGCACACCTGTGCAATCACACCTGTTCAATTCTCAAACACACGGCATCATCTCATCTAACTACTCCCCTCTGAAACTTGCGCTTCCCAGTCGTCCCTTTAAACTATTGCGCTCCCACGTCATTATCATCCACACTAAACTACCTGCGTCCCCACTACAGGTATCAGTCACTAACTAATCTTAACGTCACCTAATGTCATCTTCGCTAGATCCCTACACACGATATCCTAACCCACCCGGGCTAGTTTTCACTGCCATCAACCCCATAATCTATTGCGCATTTGCCCCACTTTCTGTGAGGGATGACAGCGTTGCCATCCCACCACAGCGGGGCATCTCTCACTACCAATTTGGCACACCAAATTTCAGCCAATTCAAAAATTTTCCATTTACTGCCAATTCTACCCATCATCTGCCAATCATTACTGCCAATCATCAAATTTTGCCTTTTTCTAATTCCGGGGCCAAAACACTATCCTCATCACCCGTCTACTTATTACATCCTCTCGGTGCGCTAATTCACGTCTACAGCCCGGCTTCGTACAGCCGAGCAATGAACGCGGGTCGTTTTGTGCCAGCGGCTGGATACGTCCCGCATTCGGGGCAGGGACGGGGGCTTACCCGGGCCGAGATCCCATGCACCACCTCGGTGTGGAGCCATCCAATGTCCCGATCTCGACCTGCCGGCACGTCTCAATAGAAAGTGGTCGCCATGACGACCCTTCCTATCGGGCTGCCCGCTCCGCCTAGTGGAGCCCGGACGCGGCCGTTCCAAGCGAGGCACAGCATGGATCGCGTACGGCGGTTCTTTCGAAACCGCCGTGGTTCGGATTCCCGCTGGTCCTCGCGGCACGCGAAGCTGCCCGACGCGCACCGAGGGCCCGATTCGGCTATAAGTCGTTCTAACCTCCAACCCGGTCACCGTCGATGCTTCACCTGCATGCTTACAAGCATACGCTACCCCTTTCTTGCTCATACCTCCAGCTGTTCCCATGCTCCTCGTACCTTTCCTTACACACCTCGGTACACTCATTCCGCTCACCGACTTGGTCACACACCTGCCCACCGAACACCTTGGCACACATTCGTCGCTCGCACACCTCACCAACACACCTCTTCGCGCCCCTTCCTCGGTCACCTCCTCTGTGACAATTACAGGTGTGCTTTCATTCGCACACCCAACCACGTGCCTCACGACCAACTCAAGTGTGCATTCCCACACACGCTCTACCATTCCAGGTGTGCATCCTCGCTCACCTGTCACAACCAACTCACGCTCCATGCCACTCTCACCACCATTCTTGACAACGCACTCACCCTTTCTCTCGACAGCGCACTCTTTCCTCATGCACCTGTCCGTTACACACCTTTCTCGCGCACACTCTTGCGCACACTTTTCCGTTACTTCCTCCATAACACTGACCACACCGCGCTTCCATGTACCCCCTCGCACACGCGCTACGACCGACTCACTCCTGACAGCACACTCACTGGTCGGCGCGCACTTTTTCCTCACACACCCCATGGTCGGACATTCTCGCACACCTCTTTTTTCGCACACCAGACCTGTCGCACACTTCACCAACGGCCTCTCACGAACACCCGGATCCAAACCAATCCCCAAGCCGACTGAAGCTTTCCTCACATCATATACATTGCCACTCACCTCCGTACCTCGTCTCCGCACCTCCTTTGCCACCTGCAAACTCTTTATTTGGTTAGTGAGCATCACATTATGAGTTGAGCACCGACCTTGCACATATTCCATCACCTCCTCCTGGATTTCTCTTTTAGTTTCTGTCCGTCCCTTCTTAATTTCACTCACCTCTTCTTCCACTTCCTCTAATTTTTGTTTAACCTTTTTTATTTCTCGGTGCGTCTCCTCAAGTTCGTCCTCTACGGCTACCGTGACCGTCTCTATGTGCATCCTCACCTGCCGGTCCTTTGTCTCCATTATCTCTGTCACCTCGTCCACCCTCATTGTCAGTTCCTCACGTACCATCTGACATTGCCTCTGTGTCGCTATTAATTCGTTTTTAATTTCTTTTTGTGTCGCCTTTAACCCTCCTAGTACCGCAGTGTTCTTTTGAACCTGCTCCACTAGTTCTTTTTGTCCCTCCGTCAGCTGTTCCACCTCCTCCGTCAGATCTTCTATTCCCCCCTGTAACCTAGCCGTATTATTTCTCACCTCTTTCTCCATACGCTTCTCACCTCGCTTTACCTCCTCGCGTAGCCCCGAGACCTCCTCACTCACACCTCGTCGTATCTCCTCTTTCATCTCCTCCATCTCCCTTGAAGATGCCACCCTCATCTGTCCCAATTAATCTCTCTGAGCATCCAATTTGGTTTCTACCCCGATTTTTACCTCCTCTATCTGCTCTCCCATTTGTTTAATTTCTCGGGCGGATTGCTCCCCTATTTCCCGCAATTTGTCCTCCATCCTATTTTCTAACCCCATTAACCCATTTTTCATCCCCTCTATCTGATTCTCCTGGGCAGCCATTCTATTTTCCACCCCCGTTAACCCATGTTTCATCCCTTCTATCCCATTGTCTAACCCCTCAAATTTCTTGTCTAATTCCCCGATTTGATTTCCTAGTCGCTCCCCCATTCTGTTTTCCATTTTCTCCATTTCCCTGGCTCTTTTTTCGTTGTCGCACTTCGACTCTGCCATGTATTCGCTAAACCGTGCCATGAACTGCTGCATGTCAAACGGCTGCATGTTAAAGCCCGCTGATACAGCGGGCTCGGCTACCGCGCGCTCGTGCGAGGCGCCTTTTTGCGTGCCTGAAACCTCGTGCGCGAGAGCGCCATTTTGTGCGCCTGATACCCCCTCAACCACATTGCCAATGTTCTCCTCCTCTTTTCCATCCACATACATTTCCCCTAGGTCCTGGGTCGATTCCACCCCGTCTATCTCTCCCACCGGCATCCCGTCGCCTTGACCAGCCATGGCGCGATTTCAAAGTTCAGGTTTTGTAAAACAAAACAAATTTCGGCCGCTCCAAATTTTGACCAAATTTTTTTTTAGATGTTTTAAAAATTTGGTTCGGGCCCCGAATCTCACTCCCAGACACCAATTGTTGCGGACGCGGTTAAGATGTTATTTTACCGAGCGGTTGGTATTACCGCGTCCGAACAGTTACTCCCCGATTAGCCCAAACGTTGGCCGGATCGCACCGCAGCTATTCAATAGGGAAAAGACAAAGGCGACACGGATGTGAAGAAGAAGAAGAAGACAAAAAGGTTGGAAATACTACTAAATTTATTCCTACTATTTACATGCTCAAAGTAACCAAGGAGAAGGAAAGATAATAAAATAATATACAGAAGGATCAGAGACACAGTGCAATTACTAGCTTACCTACAGACTTAATTAAATACCCAGGGACAGAACAAACAAAACAAACTCACGTACACAAGAAGGATGGCAAGGCAGGAGGTGGATGGCTGGAGAGAGAGGAAGGTCCTAGGGGGTCCTGCAGCACAACCAGCGCGTTTAGCAGCCGCCGTTCCTTTACGGCCCTGCTCCAAACCGCCGTTCAGGCCCCCAAGCTGCTGTTGTGGCTGCTGTGGACGTCGCGTGCTTTGCCAGGCCTCGTCTGACTCGTCTGGTCCAAACCCTCAACTCGTTCTTGGTCCACTCACTCTTTACCACCGACTCCTCACCGCAACCAACGCAACCAACTGACCACCACCACCGACTCCTCACCGCAACCAACTGACCACCGACTCCACTGACTGACTCCTCACGACTCTCTCCACGACCAACTCACCACTCTCTCTCTTGCTTCTTGCGTGCGCCTTTTATAGCGCCTCCGGCGATTAAGCCGCCGGCCTTTTGGACACGCCCATCGGGGTGCTCACCTCGGCCCTGGTTGGTCGCGCGACCCTCTGGCTCCGCCCTTGATGACGACGGGCGGGCACGCCTTTCTTCTCCGATTCGAGCACATGTTCAATGGCGGTTATTGGAGGGGAGGTAATTGGGAATCGAGGCTTGGCAATCACCAGAGGGGATGAAAAAGGGAATGGAGATTTTGGGGATGGGAATGAAAGGGGATCTATTCTCTTTCACTGGTGCAATGGAGTACTTCAATTAATGGGAGACACAGCCTTACTCTAAAACACAGAATAGGAGATAACTATCAACAGGGGTATTCTATTATTTGGCTGATGTGTATGCTTGTGGACTAATTATGGGATGCCCTTTCACCTTTACACAGCTCCGGAGGTAGGGGGGCGCAGAATAAACAATAATAATAATAATAATACAGCACACAATAAAAAAAATACAGTCCTCATCTCCGCAACAATGTATATATATATATATATATATATATATATATATATATATATATATATATATATATATATATATATATATATATATATATACATATATATACTAGCTTGGCTCGGCTCGCTGCGCTCGCCTGACCAAGCGTCGATACTGAAGAACGGGCTTATTTTAGCTGAGGCTAATGACTGTACCTGAGTTGCTGTGTTGTCATGATTTTCACCAATCATAATACAAGCAATTACTTTGCACAAATGTATTTCTTGTGTTTGTGATATTACATTTTTATAGGCAATTTAGGTTGAAGATTTAGGTTGAATGTTTTTTTTTTCAAGAAAGAACCCCTCAGCACACACATAGGGGAGGGGTAGGTGCAGACTGGAAGTTTGGGACGATTACACCTCACCACCACGTAATTCAAAACACCTCACCACCACGTAATTCAAAACACCGCACCACCACGTAATTCAAAACACCTCACCACCACGTAATTCAAAACACCGCACCACCACGTAATTCAAAACACCTCACCACCATGTAATTCAAAACACCTCACCACCACGTAATTCAAAACACCTCCACCACGTAATTCAAAACACCGCACCACCACGTAATTCAAAACACTTCACCACCACGTAATTCAAAACACCTCACCACACCTCACCACCACGTAATTCAAAATACCTCACCACCACGTGATTCAAAACACCTCACCACCACGTAATTCAAAATACCTCACCACCAAGTAATTCAAAACACCTCACCACCATAAAACACGTAATAAAACACCTCACCACCACGAAATTAAAAACACCTCACCACCACGAAATTGACAACACCTCACAGCCATCAAGCATGTAATAAAAACACCTCACAGCCATAAAATTAAAAACACCTCACAGCCATAAAACACGTAATAAAAACACCTCACCACCACAAAATTAAAAACACCTCACAGCCATAAAACACGTAATAAAAACACCTCACCACCACAAAATTAAAAACACCTCACAGCCATAAAACACGTAATAAAAACACCTCACCACCACGAAATTGACAACACCTCACCACCACGAAATTGACAACACCTCACAGCCATAAAACACGTAATAAAAACACCTCACAGCCATAAAACACGTAATAAAAACACCTCACCACCATAAAATTAAAAACACCTCACAGCCATAAAACACGTAATAAAAACACCTCACCACCACAAAATTAAAAACACCTCACAGCCATAAAACACGTAATAAAAACACCTCACCACCACGAAATTGACAACACCTCACCACCACGAAATTGACAACACCTCACAGCCATAAAACACGTAATAAAAACACCTCACAGCCATAAAACACGTAATAAAAACACCTCACCACCATAAAATTAAAAACACCTCACAGCCATAAAACACGTAATAAAAACACCACACAGCCATATAATTAAAAACACCTCACGGCCATAAAACACGTAATAAAAACACCACACAGCCATAAAACACATAATAAAAACACCTCACCACCACAAAATTAAAAACACCTCACAGCCATAAAACACGTAATAAAAACACCTCACAGCCATAAAACACGTAATAAAAACACCTCACAGCCATAAAACACGTAATAAAAACACCTCACAGCCATAAAACATGTAATAAAAACACCTCACAGCCACGAAATTAAAAACACCTCACCACCAAGTAATTCAAAACACCTCACCACCAAGTAATTCAAAACACCTCACCACCAAGTAATTCAAAACACCTCACCACCAAGTAATTCAAAACACCTCACCACCAAGTAATTCAAAACACCTCACCACCACATAATTCAAAACACCTCATCACCAACTAATTAAAAACACCTCACCACCACCTAATTAAAAACACCTCACCACCACGTAATTATAAATACCTCACCACCACGTAATTCAAAACACCTCACCACCATGTAATTCAAAACACCTCACCACCAAGTAATTCAAAACACCTCACCACCAAGTAATTCAAAACACCTCACCACCAAGTAATTCAAAACACCTCACCACCAAGTAATTCAAAACACCTCACCACCAAGTAATTCAAAACACCTCACCACCAAGTAATTCAAAACACCTCACCACCAAGTAATTCAAAACACCTCACCACCACATAATTCAAAACACCTCATCACCAACTAATTAAAAACACCTCACCACCACCTAATTAAAAACACCTCACCACCACGTAATTATAAATACCTCACCACCACGTAATTCAAAACACCTCACCACCATGTGATTTAAAAACACCTCACCACCATTTGATATTAAAACACCTCACCACCACGTAATTATAAATACCTCACCACCACGTAATTCAAAACACCTCACCACCATGTGATTTAAAAACACCTCACCACCATGTGATATTAAAACACCTCACCACCACATAATTAAAAACACCTCACCACCACGTAATTCAAAACACCTCACCACCATGTGATTTAAAAACACCTCACCACCATGTGATATTAAAACACCTCACCACCACATAATTAAAAACACCTCACCACCACGTAATTATAAATACCTCTCCACCACGTAATTCAAAACACCTCACCACCATGTCATTTAAAAACACCTCACCACCACATAATTCAAAATACCTCACCACCACGTGATTCAAAACCACCACAACGTTATTAAAAACACTTCACAACCACGGAAACAAAAGTTTGAGGGAGTTGTTAAGTGACAACACAGACACTGCCCAGATGTGTCGATATATAGATAAATGACTGTACCCGAGTTGCCGTTTTGTCATGGTTTAAACCAATCATAATTCAAACAATTATTTTGCACAAATGTATTTGTAATATACGTGATATCACATTTTATAAACAATTGAAGTAAAAAAAAAAATTCCCCGAAAAAATCCCCCCCCCCCCCAAAAAAAAATTGCATAAAAAAAAAAAATACTCTTAGGACATACCGACGGGAGAGATATGTGCATTCCAGAAGTTTGGTACGATTTCACAAAAGTTTGAGAAAGTAGTTCAGTGACAACACAGGACAACACAACACAACACAGGACAGGACAGGACAGACGCTGCACAGATATATATATAATATATAGATATACACACACATATCTGTGCAGTGTCTTGTCTTGCCTTGTCACTGAACTACTACCTCAAACTTTTGTGAAATCGTACCAAAATTTTGGTATGCACCTATCTCGACTGTATGTCCTAATTTTTGTATTTTATTGTGTGGTGGTGAGGGTATTTTTTTTTTTTTTGAAAAAAAGAAAAAATGATTTTTTGTTTTTTTACTTAAATCTTCAACTTTATTTGTTTATAAAATGTAATATCATGTACATTACAAATACATTTGTGCAAAATAATTGTATGTATTATGATTGCTGTCTCCCATGACAAAACAGCAACTCAGGTACAGTCATCTATGCATACATCTACATATCTGGGCAGTGTCTGTGTTGCCACTGAACTACTCCCTCAAACTTTTGTTTCCGTGGTTGTGAAGTGTTTTAACAACGTGGTGGTGAGGTGTTTTGAATCACGTGGTGGTGAGGTGTTTTGAATTACATGGTGATGAGGTGTTTTGAATTTCGTGGTGGTGAGGTGTTTTGAATTTCGTGGTGCTGAGGTGTTTTGAATTACATGGTGGTGAAGTTTTGAATTACGTGGTGGTGAGGTGTTTTGAATTACGTGGTGGTGAGGTGTTTTGAATTACGTGGTGGTGAGGTGTTTTGAATTATGTGGTGTTGAGGTCTTTTGAATTACGTGGTGGTGAGGTGTTTTGAATTACGTGGTTGTGAAGTGTTTTGAATTACGTGGTTGTGAAGTGTTTTGAATTACGTTTTGGTGAGGTGTTTTGAATTACGTGGTGGTGAGGTGTTTTGAATTACGTGGTTGTGAAGTGTTTTGAATTACGTGGTTGTGAAGTGTTTTGAATTACGTGGTGGTGAGGTGTTTTGAATTACGTAGTGATGAGGTGTTTTGAATTACGTGGTGGTGAGGTGTTTTAAATTATGTGGTGGTGAGGTGTTTTAAATTATGTGGTGGTGAGGTGTTTTAAATTATGTGGTGGTGAGGTGTTTTAAATTATGTGGTGGTGAGGTGGTTTAAATTATGTAGTGGTGTGTTTTGAATTACGTGGTGGTGAGGTGCTTTGAATTTCGTGGTCATGAGGTGCTTTGAATTACGTGGTGGTGAGGTGTTTTGAATTACGTGGTGGTGAGGTGTTTTGAATTACATGGTGGTGAGGTGATTTTAATTACATGGCTGAGGTGTTTTGAATTACATGGTGGTGAGGTGTTTTGAATTACGTGGTGGTGAGGTGTTTTGAATTACGTGGTGCTGAGGTGTTTTGAATTACGTGGTGGTGTGTTTTGAATTACGTGGTGGTGAGGTGTTTTGAATTATGTGGTGGTGAGGTGTTTTGAATCACGTGGTGGTGAGGTGTTTTGAATTATGTGGTGGTGAAGTGTTTTGAATTACGTGGTGGTGAGGTGTTTTGAATTATGTGGTGGTGAAGTGTTTTGAATTATGTGGTGGTGAAGTGTTTTTAATTATGTGGTGGTGAGGTGTTTTGAATTACGTGGTGGTGAGGTGTTTTGAATTACGTGGTGGTGAGGTGTTTTGAATTACGTGGTGGTGAGGTGTTTTGAATTATGTGGTGGTGAAGTGTTTTGAATTATGTGGTGGTGAGGTGTTTTGAATCACGTGGTGGTGAGGTGTTTTGAATCACGTGGTGGTGAGGTGTTTTGAATCACGTGGTGGTGAGGTGTTTTGAATTACGTGGCTGTGAGGTGTTTTGAATGACGTGGTCGTGAGGTGTTTTGAATTACGTGGCTGTGAGGTGTTTTGAATTACGTGGCTGTGAGGTGTTCTGAATTACGTGGTGGTGAGGTTAGGGTCTTATCCAACTCAACATAATGAACAAAAAGGTGGATTCTCCATTCAGCTAAGGAATACAAATACATTTGCGAGGATTTCTGTAGTTCAGACCACTGAGGAAACAGTCAATAAAGATACACATACTGCAGTGGGGACATCTGGCTTCAGTCGCAAACCAGGTACAGTTTCCTGCTATTATCTCACCGCCTCGGGAAGACCTCGGGAAGGCCCGCAAAAAGAGATGTACGTCTGATGTTGCTTCCTTGGTCGACCTCCTGGAGAACAACTGCACAAACCCATTCGGCAAAGATCCATCAGATCTTATGAGTATTTCTACTGGGGCAGTTGTACCCCCTGAAGTGTCTGTTGGCCTGCTGACAGCACGTAAAAATAGAGAAGAGGCACATAAAGATTTCCAAGAGCTGCGGCTTCAAAAGGGTGACTATTTCCACGACACAATCAAAAAGCTTAATGTGAACACCTTCAGTGAGAAGAGAAGAAAACGGTCAAAGGTACAAACCTTTGCAAAGTATCATCAGCTGATGAAGTACCTCGTTCATGTGCTCCACTCATTGATGCAATGCGACTCATCCAAAAACTTCAGGGTGAGAATCACACACTCAATGAACTCTCTGATCGCGTCTTTGCACAGATCCTTCAGCCCATCAAAGTGACTGACTGGATTGGTGTGGTATTTGATGCATACCACCAGCTTTCAATCAAAGCTACTGAACATGTTCATTGTGGTTCCGAAGGTGGAGTAGCTTTCGGCAAGATAATGCCAGGACACAAGATAAAGAATTGGACATGGCTCTTGGCTTGTAGAGAGAGCAAGAACAAGCTCACTGCTTTTTTTAGGAGAGAGCTGGAAAGATCAGGATAGAAGAAAAAAAAGCTTGGAGACGGGAGCATGTTTGTCACGGGTGGAGCCCTGTGCTTGGAACTTACACAAGGAGGTTGGCAAGAAATTGATGGTCTGCAATCCAATCAAGAAGAGGCCGATACGCACATTCTGTTGCAGGCCAAACATGCTGCAAAAAGCTACTCAACATTCAACTCAACTTCATCATTGATTTGTGTCAGAAGACACTGATGTCTTCATCATTTGCCTCGGACCGAGTGGAGATACCAACAGCAAGATCATTATATGACCTGGAACCAAATCTTCAATCAGGTTTGTCAACATCACAAAAGTGGCTGCAGCACTGGTACCAGATGTACGTGTGTCAAAGCCGAACTGGAACTTCATCCATGGACTGGATGTGATGCTGTCAACGAATTTGCCGGGCAGGGGAAGATGACAACCTTGAAAATTATCTTATATGATCAGAAGTTTAGAGAAGCATTCACTATTCATTACACATGGTAGACGGAGTGTTGGCTTAAGGATTAAACCAATTTGTAGACAAAACCACAAGAGGGAGCACAGTTTTAGACCTCTTTCAAAGTAATAATCACAATATAGTGGGGAAGGTGAAAATAGGACAGTATTTAGAGACCAGGGTCCATGAGTGTGTTCAAGAGCTAACAAATTTGATGACAAAAGCTCAAATGTTGAAAAGCTTCTTTTTTGTTGTATACAGAGTGAAGACTTGTGGAAGAGCGAGAACACTGGACGAATCAAGACACATCAGAATAAAAGAAACAGGAAAGAGAAAGAGAAAGAGAAAGAGAAAACGAGAACGAACCGAACACCAACAGCAGGTTTGAAGGACAAAATAGAGGGGCACTTTGACAAATAAGTGGTGCGGCCAAGAATGAGAATATGGGGAAGATGCAGGGGTGGACTAGATGGTTACAGAAGCAAACACTCAGGAAGTTAAAACTGGAATTTAGAAGGAGGGCTTGCGGAGGTGGGTTAATGGTAGTAGAAAAGTTCCTGATTTTGGATGGGGTACCATCTGAGATGGTGGTGAAGAGCTGTCTTGAAGACCTCGAGAGAAGAAGGAGATTGAAGAGAATGTGGAAGTTGATTCCACAGGTGGGAAAAATGGAAGAACAAATGAGTGGACGTGAGCAGTTATTGTGGATTTTGATAGTTTCAGCAGAAAGGGTTTGATGGT
This sequence comes from Myxine glutinosa, assembly GCF_964187855.1. Lineage (NCBI taxonomy): Eukaryota > Metazoa > Chordata > Myxini > Myxiniformes > Myxinidae > Myxine > Myxine glutinosa. The sequence goes on from NC_136270.1 coordinate 40,864,137, forward strand.
GGACTGTGTGCTCCCTGCCGAAACCTGAAGGGAGTGAAGGGGCAAAGGTAGGAAACAGCAGAAGATGCAAGACCACACAAGAAGGTGGTAGAAGACAGAGAGAGAGACAACGATCTGTCTACAATGTGAAAGTGATAGACTCATAGATGCAGCTTCATCACTGGATGTTATAATAATCTTGACAAATGTCCAGGATCAATGTGTGAATGAATGTCGCTAATCTGAACCTGTTTGCACATCTCAAATCATGCAGGAAAACGGAAAAGGGCTCTCTTCAACAACCACATGGCTTCCCTTTTGAAATCGTTATGCCACGTGTTTAGAAATCCACCAGATGGGCTGCAGGTGGAGTTTGTCATCGCGACTGCAAGGAAGCGAGACGAGTGGGAGAGTACGAGAGTCCATTAGGAACTATTAAGTAGGGATAAAGAAAAATGACGTCCTTATGGTTAGAAAGAAAAGAGGTTTTGTACAAGGACGCAGGAGAGGAACCTGTACTTTATCCACACCACATTATCTTACTTATTTACCTACCTGGTATGTGCTCACCACGTTTTCACGATGAAGTTGATGTACCTTACCACGTACATCCTTTTAATATTTGGAGCAATGGACTCGAGTAACGTACAGTCACGTGAAAAAGTAAGTACACCCCATGTAAAGTTTTGACTTTTTCAACATATTTCAACATACAGCTATTTGATCTTCATTTCAACAATATTGATAGATAAAGGTGATATAATATAACAAATATCATGAAACATTTACATTTTGTAGTCCATTGTATAATTTAAATAAACATAAATGCAAATTTCGCATGTGGAAAGATAAGTACCCCCCTACATTTATCACTATTTCAAATACCTAAAATTAGAATCAGGTGCACCAGCTCAGGTGCAAATGATTAGAACATCGTTAGAGAGGATCTTGGAGGAACCTGTCTTATTTAAACCTCAGACATTTAGTATGGTTTGCTCTTTGTTGTTGAAGTGTGTGGCGTCACCATGCCTAGATTAAAAGAGCTCTCTGAGGCCTTCAGAAAGAAGGTTATAGATGCCTACGAGTCCGGGAAGGGATTTAAAAAGTTCTCCAAACAAATTGAAATCAATCATTCGACTGTCCGGAAGATCATCTGCAAGTGGAGAAGATTCCAAACAACTGCCAACGTGTTCAGGCCAGGCCGCCCCAGCAAGTTCAGCCCGAGAGCAGACCGCAATATGCTGAAAGAAGTCTCTAAGAACCCCAGAATGTCATCACGGGACCTACACGTAGCTCTTGCCACTGTTGATGCCAAAGTGCACGAGTCTACCATTAGAAAGAGGCTGCACAAATTTGATCTACATTGGAGGTGTGCCAGGAGGAAACCTTTGCTGTCCAGAAAGAACATCAGGTCAAGACTAAAGTTTGCCAATGAACACCAAGGCAAAGACCAGCACTTCTGGAACAATGTGCTCTGGACAGATGAGTCATAGGTAGAGCTATTTGGCCACAGTACCAGAAGACATGTTTGGCGAAAACCAAAGACAGCATTTGACCACAAGAACCTGATACCAACTGTAAAGCATGGTGGTGGAAATATTATGGTTTGGGGCAGCTTTGCTGCATCAGTGCCTGGGCAGCTCACCATCATATAATCCACTATGAATTCTTCATTGTACCAGAGCGTGCTTGAGGATAATGTGAGGTCATCTGTCGGAAAGTTGAAGCTCAACCGAAGGTGGACCTTGCAACATGACAATGACCCTAAACATACCAGTAAAACCACCAAGGAATGGCTGAAAAGAAAGAAATGGAGGGTTCTGGAATGGCCAAATCAAAGCCCGGATCTAAGTCCCATCGATATGTTGTGGGGGGATTTGAAACGAGCTGTGCATGCAAGAAACCCCTCAAACATCGCACAGCTGAAAGAATTCTGCATGGAGGAGTGGGCAAAAATTTCTCCCAGTCGATGTCAGAGACTGGTAGACAGTTATAAGAAACACCTACTTGAGGTTGTTTCTGCCAAAGGGGGAAATACCACCTATTAGAGCCAAGGGTGTACTTACTTTTTCCACATGCGAAATTTGCATTTATGTTTTTTTAAACTATACAATGGCCTACAAAATGTAAATGTTTCATGATATTTGTTATATTATATCACCTTTATCTATCAATATTGTTGAAATGAAGATCAATTAGCTGTATGTTGAAATATGTTGAAAAAGTCAAAACTGTACATGGGGTGTACTTAATTTTTCACGTGACTGTATGTAATCTGAAGCCAGGAATTTAGCCGGGTACGCAACTGCCAACTCCTTCTTGAGATACCTCGGTATCTCTAAGGTCGACAACCCAAATGCAGGTGGTGAGACAGATGGCTGTTTTGTCCATATCTAAAGCAAATGTATCACCAGGTATCTCACCCAGCGAGCATTGCATCACCAAGGAACAAAGCTTGGTGTTGGCTCAACGGTAAAGGTAGCTGGCTTGAGATCTTAGGGTCATGAGTTGGAGCCCCTGTCATGCTGCCAAATTAACGCCAGGTGGGTTGACTCAGTCTGTCATCCTTCTTCGTTTGGAAAAATGAGTACCAGCTTCCTGGGGTAATAACTAATAAGGCGTTCGAGTATCCTGTGTTGGAGTGGCGGCCCGTCCAGGATTGTGTCCTCTAACCAATGAAACTTTCTTGGCAGCCTTATGTGCCTCACAATGTGAACGTTATGAGCCCCCGTTGGACTTGGTCCGAAATGTGAGCTTATGGATTGGGTCTTGTCTGTCTGTCTCTCTGTCCGCAACGCTCTCGGGGATTTATGTACCGATTTTGTTCATAGTTAGCATAAAGACAATACATGACGGTATACATAAGCACATCATTTTGTTTCACGATGCGATCAAAGATGGCCGACTGGCGGCCATTTTAGTTGTAAAAACCCAATATTAAACAGGTCCTCAACCATTTCTTGGACATGCATTTACCGATGTTGTGCAAACTTGGCACACAGATAATGAATGATGGCTTGCATATGCACGTCTTTTTTTCCGAGATCACATCCAAGATGGCCGACCGGCGGCCATATTGTTACTTAAACGTGTCCCCAACCATTTCTCGACATGCATGGACTTTGTTCAAACTTGGCACAAAGACAATACATGAGTGTTCATATGCAGAAGATTTTGTTTTGTCATCTGACCAAAGATGGCCGACTAATGGCCTTTAGCTCCGTACAGCAAAATTATTTAAACTTTCGGAGATATAGAGATGCAAAGTTTTTCGGTTTTTCCAAGATGGCACCCATACCACGTGACCTATGACATAATTATTATCATTTAAAATTCTACAGGAGGAGGCGCACTTATGTTGAAAATTTCCCCTATAAGCGGGGGCTATAACATTTTATGTCTTTATCTCCTTGTTACCCTCGCCAGAGGGGAGGGTATTGCATCGAGTCTGTTTGTTTGTCTGTTTGTCTTTGTTTGTTTGTCTGTTTGTCCACAAAGAATAAATATTATTTTCTCTGCAACCATTGGTCCGATTGACGGAAAATTTTCAACATAGGTGCATCTCCACCTGTAGGATTTTAAATGATAATTATGATGTCATAGGTCACGTGGTATGGGCGCCATCCTGGAAAATCCGAAGAACTTTGTATCTCTATCTCCGAAAGTGCTGCATAGAAAAAATTGAGACATGCCTCATTGTAAAGAATTTTCCATGTGGAATAACATGTTAATTATGATGTCAAAGGTTCTTCCATTATGACGTCATAATTCGACAAGTACAAAACATCATCCGATCAAGATGAAATTTATTGAGCCAAATAGCCAAATAGGAGAAAAAAAGAAATAACGATGGCGTCATTGGTCATGTGGTTCGGCCGCCATTTTTTTTTAACACAAAAGCCTTAAAAGCCAACTAAAAACACGTCCTGGAGAGGGTCTGAAATCTCTGATTTCTCTTTCTTGTTATTATTGTGATGTGCAAGAAAAAGTCCTTCGTTTGTATACAGCATGAATTTTCACCTTGTACAGTATTGTGTGCAGTGAATGAAGGGAGAAGGGTGCACGTAGAGGGTCTGAGGAGTCCTGGTATTACCAAGGCATCCAATTATTGGCTGTATCATCCATCACCTATAATTCCCACTTGGGTCAAATCAGAAGGTTATACAGTTAAAAACACAATTGTTCGTTCTTTGTTTTTGGAAACTTTACTTAATTTTGATTTTTGCATTGGGATCGGGCTGCGGAAACTTTATTTGGTGCGTTGCTGAGATATACCTGTATCTTCTGCAACTTGTGGTATGTTTTCTTATATTTTAAAAGTAAACTCCACTCTCCTATCAATTGCTCCCTATGTGTGCGAGACATTTCCAGAAAGTGCAAGAATATGATGGTGGAAGCTTGACAGCAGTCCTGTATGTTATGTCTTCATGTGCAAATGGTTCCGCTAACTTCGAATTGACCTCAATGTTTCGTTTGAGGTGTCCACTTCACAAGTTTATTGTCAGTAATGCCTTGCTGTATTAGCGGTTCTAAATTGTTGTGACATGTAGGTTTTCATTAACAGTCTCCAAAAAACCATCATGGTGAGGCTTGCACATGCACATGGACTCTCAATAATTGGAATCTCAGGTCGAAAATTCCATAGAAAAACAAAAAGACAAATCCCATAAAAATCCCATAGGAAATTGGACCAGTAGAATCTACTTGTTTCAATAAGGAAAGTGGAAAAACTCGACCAGTAGAAAATACCAATAAAAAATGGGACCAGTCGGAGAGCAATATAATAAAAAATTACCAGGATTGAAAATAACCAATCAACATATGTGGGAAAATTACATGCCCAGACTGGGAATTGAACTGTACCAGTGGTTTGCCATTTAAGCTGTATGGATATTATATAAAGAACATGGTTATAACTCCAAATTCTATATGGAACTGTGTGTTTTGCGTTTGTTTATAACGAAATATAATTAAAGTATTTTTGTTGGTCAATGGGTTACGAGACCAGTTAACTCTAATGGTTTCTATAGGACCAGGTGAACTTCCTCAAGCTTAACTGTGATAAATCTGAAATAATCATCATTGGCCCAAAAACGCTCACAAAATCCACCCATAACTTTGCCCTCAACATCGACGGTATCCCAGTATCCACCTCCCCTCACATCCGGAATCCTGGCGTCATCTTTGACCAAACCCTCTCCTTCGACAAATACACTAAACAGATCACAAAGTCAGCCTTCTTTCACCTGAAAAACATCGCCCGTCTCCGCTCATCCCTCTCCTCCACGGCTGCAGAAACCCTCATCCACGCCTTCATCACCTCCCGTCTGGACTACTGCAATAGCCTCCTCTATGGTTCACCCTCAAAAATCACCAATAAACTCCAATACATCCAGAACTCCGCTGCCCGTCTACTCACCCATTCCCGGACCCGTGACCACATCACCCCCGTCCTTTACAAGCTTCACTGGCTCCCCATCCCCCAGAGAATCCAGTACAAAATCCTCCTCTTGACATACAAAGCCCTCCATAACCTGGCCCCATCCTACCTGGCTGACCTCCTCTCCAGACACACTCCCACCCGCAACCTCCGCTCTGCTGGTACCAACCTCCTGACCCCCTCCATCCGGACCAAATTCAGATCCTGGAGGGACAGGGCCTTCTCCATCGCTGCTCCCACCCTCTGGAACTCACTACCTCACACCATCAGAGACTCCTCCTCACTCGCCACATTCAAAACATCACTAAAGACCCACCTGTTCAACACTGCATTCAACATTCAACCCACAGCATTTAACCCCTGACTATCTCTTCTCCTTCTCCCTCCTTTTGCTTTAAATATTTCCCTATTGATTCTTGTCTTTTTGCAATTGTTGTTTTCATGTATTGTTATGCATTATGTTTTCCACTCTGTCAAAGCGCCTTTGGGCTTCTTGAAAAGCGCTATACAAAATAAATGAATTATTATTATTATTAAAGGTTCCTATTGGTTTATATGGGTTTCAGGCCAGTTGCATAAAATGGTTTCTATTGGTTTCAATTGAATCTGGTTAGAATTCCACTGGAAACTCTACTAGTTCCTGTAGAAACCAATAAAAACCGGGATTTCCAATAGAGACCCATAGACATGTCCTACTGGTCTATTTTGGTATCAATGGAATTTTCGACCTGGGATACCAGCCACTTCAAATTCAACAATGACAGTCGGGTCCTCCATAGATCACTCTATCCAATTCAGCAACATTACTGCCATTTTGAATACCAATAATTTTGAATGGGCCCTTTAATGGAGAGCGAACACTTTTACTGCATCGCAATTAAACCTCCATCCATTCGCTTATGCTACATTAGCATTCAACTGAATTGGCAAAAGTAGACTTCAGGCTTCCAATATATCAACATGACGTTGGATATAAGAAAACCAAATTGAACAGAATGAGTGTCCAATGATCTGTTCCACCAACTGGAATGAGATTGGAAAGTGTCCTGGAGGTTGTTGTTATGGAACACTGGATTTAAGTGGGAATTGGTGATGCTCAAGTTGTTCCAGCACAGGTATAATTCAAGGTACAAAAGTGGCAGCGGTCTCACCTTCCATCGAAATACCTTTCCTCCACCAGATCATATTCACTCAGCTGGTAACCCATACATGATTATAAATATTTTAAAAAAATAACCACCTTTAGAGGCCATTTTTCCCCGCAAAGCGGGGGTTGGCCTTTTTCGGGAACCGTGGTTGTTGTTGTTTTTTTTTTGGTCCCCTTTTTGAAGCAATGTTTTACGGCCGGATGCCCTTCCTGACGCCAACCCTTTTTGCCGCCTTTAACGACAAACAGGGAATTACCAGTGAACTGGTACTCAATTAGCCGAAACCCATACATGATTACCGTACACAAATCTCAGCGAAGTGCTCACCTTCGCTCTTTTGCCCTCCTCTTCACCAAACTATGGAATCATTTCAATGAGTGTCCATTCACGGTCTTCTCTCCAATTCTTAAATATCATGAGCTACTTTTTATCTCAAAATTTTAAACACTCCAACCATTATACGACCGAGTCTGGTGAACCCCTTTTCGTCCCTTATCCTGAATGTTTATTACTCAATTTCACATCTCTGGTCTGCCTGTTCCCCTCTGGATTATTGTTACTCCCGCCAGGGAGTAATGCATTCACTCGTGTCCATGCGTGGTGTGTGTGTTCGTGTGTTTGTGAAGAAGATATCTGGAAAAGTTCTGAACGGATTTGGATGAAAGTTGGTGGGATGATTGCCTTTGGGATAAGGAAGAATTGATTAGTTTTTGGTGAAGTTCAGGATATTATTCCCGATCCAGGAATTGTTTGAAGGATTTTTTTACCATTGGAAGATAGGGCTCATTTGTTTTAACATTATCTTCTATATATTCTATATTTAACATTGTGATATGAAAATAGTTTTCATATTTGTTGTAAATGTAGTTTAAACTCGTGGTTATGCGTTAGAGCGGTGTATTTTTTTTAGCAGCGTCGTCTTCAATGTTCATTTTTATTTTTCTAATAAAGACATATTCTGTCATTTTAAAACGACCAAAGTGTGTATTAGGTTTCCCAGTTTCATAAAATGTATCGTTTGATACGTATAATAATGCTTTAAAACTGTTTTTTTTTGTTTGTTTGTTTTTTACCTCAGGAGAGATATCAACATTTAGCTCAGCGAATGTCATTCGTGGTGTCAGTATTTGATGAACTTATAAAGACAGTTCCAGATTTGTCAATGGCTGAGGTATATTAACAAACGAATAAACAGATTTGGCAAAATTCGAACTTTAAAAAAAATATATCGCATATTCACCCAGGGTTGTGAGAGGCTGAAGAACAAGAAACCTCACATGGGCTTCCCAGACCGAATAAATAATTCTGGTTCTGGCTCTGCGATTTTCAGGTTTATTACTCCCGCTCGGGAGTAACGCATTCGATCGTGTCCGTCCGTGTGTGTGTGTGTTCGTGTGTTTGTGAAGAAGATATCTGGAAAAGTTCTGAACGGATTTGGATGAAAGTTGGTGGGATGATTGCCTTTGGGATAAGGAAGAATTGATTAGTTTTTGGTGAAGTTCAGGATATTATTCCCGATCCAGGAATTGTTTGAAGGATTTTTTTACCATTGGAAGATAGGGCTCATTTTTTTTAACATTATCTTCTATATATTCTATATTTATCATTGTGATATGAAAATAGTTTTCATATTTGTTGTAAATGTAGTTTAAACTCGTGGTTATGCGTTAGAGCGGTGTATTTTTTTTAGCAGCGTCGTCTTCAATATTCATTTTTATTTTTCTAATAAAGACATATTCTGTCATTTTAAAACGACCAAAGTGTGTATTAGGTTTCCCAGTTTCATAAAATGTATCGTTTGATACGTATAATAATGCTTTAAAACTGTTTTTTTTTTTTTTTTTTTTTTTTACACCTCAGAAGAGATATCAACATTTAGCTCAGCGAATGTCAATCGTGGTGTCAGTATTTGATGAACTTATGAAGACTTAGTTCCAGATTTGTCAATGGCTGAGGTATATTAACAAAGGAATAAAACAGATTTGGCAAAATTCGAACTTTTAAAAAAAAAGATCGCATATTCACCCAGGGTTGTGAGAGGCTGAAGAATAAGAAACCTCGCCTGGGCTTCCGAGACCAAATAAATAATTCTGGCTCTGGCTCTGCGATTTTCAGGTTTATTTATCTATATATCTACATATCTGTGCAGTGTCTTGTTGTCACTGAACTACTCCCTGAAACTTTTATTTCCGTGGTTGTGAAGTGTTTTTAATAACGTGGTGGTGGTTTTGAATCACGTGGTGGTGAGGTGTAAAATGACATGGTGGTGAGGTGTTTTTAAATCACGTGGCTGTGAGGTGTTTTTAATTTCGTGGCTGTGAGGTGTTTTTAATTTCGTGGCTGTGAGGTGTTTTTAATTTCGTGGCTGTGAGGTGTTTTTAATTTCGTGGCTGTGAGGTGTTTTTAATTTCGTGGCTGTGAGGTGTTTTTAATTTCGTGGCTGTGAGGTGTTTTTAATTTCGTGGCTGTGAGGTGTTTTTAATTTCGTGGCTGTGAGGTGTTTTTAATTTCGTGGCTGTGAGGTGTTTTTAATTTCGTGGCTGTGAGGTGTTTTTAATTTCGTGTTTCGTGGCTGTGAAGTGTTTTTAATTTCGTGTTTCGTGGCTGTGAAGTGTTTTTAATTTCGTGTTTCGTGGCTGTGAGGTGTTTTTAATTTCATGTTTCGTGGCTGTGAAGTGTTTTTAATTTCGTGTTTCGTGGCTGTGAAGTGTTTTTAATTTCGTGTTTCGTGGCTGTGAGGTGTTTTTAATTACATGTTTTGTGGCTGTGAAGTGTTTTTAATTTCGTGTTTCGTGGCTGTGAAGTGTTTTTAATTTCGTGTTTCGTGGCTGTGAAGTGTTTTTAATTTCGTGTTTCGTGGCTGTGAGGTGTTTTTAATTTCATGTTTCGTGGCTGTGAAGTGTTTTTAATTTCGTGTTTCGTGGCTGTGAGGTGTTTTTAATTTCGTGTTTCGTGGCTGTGAAGTGTTTTTAATTTCGTGTTTTGTGGCTGTGAAGTGTTTTTAATTTCGTGTTTCGTGGCTGTGAGGTGTTTTTAATTTCATGTTTCGTGGCTGTGAAGTGTTTTTAATTTCGGGTTTCGTGGCTGTGAAGTGTTTTTAATTTCATGTTTCGTGGCTGTGAAGTGTTTTTAATTTCGGGTTTCGTGGCTGTGAAGTGTTTTTAATTTCGTGTTTCGTGGCTGTGAAGTGTTTTTAATTTCGGGTTTCGTGGCTGTGAAGTGTTTTTAATTTCGTGTTTCGTGGCTGTGAAGTGTTTTTAATTTCGTGGCTGTGAGGTGTTTTTAATTTCGTGGCTGTGAGGTGTTTTTAATTTCGTGGCTGTGAGGTGTTTTTAATTTCGTGGCTGTGAGGTGTTTTTAATTTCGTGGCTGTGAGGTGTTTTTAATTTCGTGTTTCGTGGCTGTGAAGTGTTTTTAATTTCGTGTTTCGTGGCTGTGAAGTGTTTTTAATTTCGGGTTTCGTGGCTGTGAAGTGTTTTTAATTTCGTGTTTCGTGGCTGTGAGGTGTTTTTAATTTCATGTTTCGTGGCTGTGAAGTGTTTTTAATTTCGGGTTTCGTGGCTGTGAAGTGTTTTTAATTTCGTGTTTCGTGGCTGTGAAGTGTTTTTAATTTCGGGTTTCGTGGCTGTGAAGTGTTTTTAATTTCGTGTTTCGTGGCTGTGAGGTGTTTTTAATTTCATGTTTCGTGGCTGTGAAGTGTTTTTAATTTCGTGTTTCGTGGCTGTTAAGTGTTTTTAATTTCGTGTTTTGTGGCTAAGTGTTTTTAATTTCGTGTTTCGTGGCTGTTAAGTGCTTTTAATTTCGTGTTTCGTGGCTGTGAGATGTTTTTAATTTCGTGTTTTGTGGCTGTGAAGTGTTTTTAATTTCGTGTTTCGTGGCTGTGAGGTGTTTTTAATTTCGTGTTTTGTGGCTGTGAGGTGTTTTTAATTTCGTGTTTCGTGGCTGTGAGATGTTTTTAATTTCGTGTTTCGTGGCTGTGAGGTGTTTTTAATTTAGTGTTTTGTGGCTGTGAAGTGTTTTTAATTTCGTGTTTCGTGGCTGTGAGGTGTTTTTAATTTCGTGTTTTGTGGCTGTGAAGTGTATTTAATTTCGTGTTTTGTGGCTGTGAGGTGTTTTTAATTTCGTGTTTCGTGGCTGTGAGGTGTTTTTAATTTCGTGTTTTGTGGCTGTGAAGTGTTTTTAATTTCGTGTTTTGTGGCTGTGAGGTGTTTTTAATTTCGTGTTTCGTGGCTGTGAGATGTTTTTAATTTCGTGTTTCGTGGCTGTGAGATGTTTTTAATTTCGTGTTTTGTGGCTGTGAAATGTTTTTAATTTCGTGTTTCGTGGCTGTGAGATGTTTTTAATTTCGTGTTTTGTGACTGTGAGGTGTTTTTAATTTTGTGGCTGTGAGGTGTTTTTAATTTCGTGTTTTGTGGCTGTGAAGTGTTTTTAATTTCGTGTTTTGTGGCTGTGAGGTGTTTTTAATTTTGTGTTTCGTGGCTGTGAGGTGTTTTTAATTTCGTGTTTTGTGGCTGTGAAATGTTTTTAATTTCGTGTTTCGTGGCTGTGAAGTGTTTTGAATTTCGTGTTTCGTGGCTGTGAGGTGTTTTTAATTTCGTGTTTTGTGGCTGTGAGGTGTTTTTAATTTCGTGTTTTGTGGCTGTGAAGTGTTTTTAATTTCGTGTTTCGTGGTTGTGAAGTGTTTTTAATTTCGTGTTTCGTGGCTGTGAGATGTATTTAATTTCGTGTTTTGTGGCTGTGAAGTGTTTTTAATTTCGTGTTTCATGGCTGTGAGGTGTTTTTAATTTCGTGTTTCGTGGCTGTGAGGTGTTTTTAATTTCGTGTTTTGTGGCTGTGAAGTGTTTTTATTTTCGTGTTTCGTGGTTGTGAAGTGTTTTTAATTTCGTGTTTCGTGTCTTTGTGATGTTTTTAATTTCGTGTTTTGTGGCTTGAAGTGTTTTTAATTTCGTGTTTTGTGGCTGAGGTGTTTTTAATTTCGTGTTTTGTGGCTGTGAAGTGTTTTTAATTTCGTGTTTTGTGGCTGTGAGATGTTTTTAATTTCGTGTTTTGTGGCTGTGAAGTGTTTTTAATTTCGTGTTTCGTGGCTGTGAAGTGTTTTTAATTTCGTGTTTTGTGGCTGTGAGGTGTTTTTAATTTCGTGTTTTGTGGCTGTGAGGTGTTTTTAATTTCGTGTTTTGTGGCTGTGAAGTGTTTTTAATTTCGTGTTTTGTGGCTGTGAAGTGTTTTTAATTTCGTGTTTCGTGGCTGTGAGGTGTTTTTAATTTCGTGTTTCGTGGCTGTGAGGTGTTTTTAATTTCGTGTTTTGTGGCTGTGAGGTGTTTTTAATTTCGTGTTTCGTGGCTGTGAGGTGTTTTTAATTTCGTGTTTTGTGGCTGTGAAGTGTTTTTAATTTCGTGTTTTGTGGCTGTGAGGTGTTTTTAATTTCGTGTTTCGTGGCTGTGAGGTGTTTTTAATTACATGTTTTGTGGCTATGAAGTGTTTTTAATTTCGTGTTTCGTGGCTGTGAGGTGTTTTTAATTTCGTGTTTCGTGGCTGTGAGGTGTTTTTAATTTCGTGTTTCGTGGCTGTGAAGTGTTTTTAATTTCGTGTTTTGTGGCTGTGAGGTGTTTTTAATTTCGTGTTTCGTGGCTGTGAAGTGTTTTTAATTTCGTGTTTCGTGGCTGTGAAGTGTTATAAATTTCATGTTTCGTGGCTGTGATATGTTTTTAATTTCGCATTTTGCGGCTGTGAGGTGTTTTTAATTTCGTGTTTTGTGGCTGTGAGATGTTTTTAATCTTGGGTTTTGTGGCTGTGAGGTGTTTTTAATTTCGTGTTTTGTGGCTGTGAAGTGTTTTTAATTTCGTGTTTTGTGGCTGTGAAATGTTTTTAATTTCGTGTTTTGTGGCTGTGAGATGTTTTTAATCTTGAGTTTTCTGGCTGTGAGGTGTTTTTAATTTCGTGTTTTGTGGCTGTGAAGTGTTTTTTATTTCGTGTTTCGTGGCTGAGGTGTTTTTAATTTCATGTTTTGTGGCTGTGAAGTGTTTTTAATTTGGTGTTTTGTGGCTGTGAAGTGTTTTTAATTTCGTGTTTTGTGGCTGTGAGGTGTTTTTAATTTCGTGTTTCGTGGCTGTGAGGTGTTTTTAATTACATGTTTTGTGGCTGTGAAGTGTTTTTAATTTCGTGTTTCGTGGCTGTGAGGTGTTTTTAATTACATGTTTTGTGGCTGTGAAGTGTTTTTAATTTCGTGTTTCGTGGCTGTGAGGTGTTTTTAATTTCGTGTTTCGTGGCTGTGAAGTGTTTTTAATTTCGTGTTTTGTGGCTTAGTGTTTTTAATTTCGTGTTTCGTGGCTGTGAGGTGTTTTTAATTTCGTGTTTTGTGACTGTGAGGTGTTTTTAATTTTGTGGCTGTGAGGTGTTTTTAATTTTGTGGCTGTGAGGTGTTTTTAATTTCGTGTTTTGTGGCTGTGAGGTGTTTTTAATTTCGTGTTTCGTGGCTGTGAGGTGTTTTTAATTTCGTGTTTTGTGGCTGTGAAGTGTTTTTATTTTCATGTTTCATGGCTGTGAGGTGTTTTTAATTTCGTGTTTCGTGGCTGTGAGGTGTTTTTAATTTCGTGTTTTGTGGCTGTGAAGTGTTTTTATTTTCGTGTTTCGTGGTTGTGAAGTGTTTTTAATTTCGTGTTTCGTGTCTGTGTGATGTTTTTAATTTCGTGTTTTGTGGCTGTGAAGTGTTTTTAATTTCGTGTTTTGTGGCTGAGGTGTTTTTAATTTCGTGTTTTGTGGCTGTGAAGTGTTTTTAATTTCGTGTTTTGTGGCTGTGAGATGTTTTTAATTTCGTGTTTTGTGGCTGTGAAGTGTTTTTAATTTAGTGTTTCGTGGCTGTGAAGTGTTTTTAATTTCGTGTTTTGTGGCTGTGAGGTGTTTTTAATTTCGTGTTTTGTGGCTGTGAGGTGTTTTTAATTTCGTGCTTTGTGGCTGTGAAGTGTTTTTAATTTCATGTTTTGTGGCTGTGAAGTGTTTTTAATTTCGTGTTTTGTGGCTGTGAAGTGTTTTTAATTTCGTGTTTCGTGGCTGTGAGGTGTTTTTAATTTCGTGTTTCGTGGCTGTGAAGTGTTTTTAATTTCGTGTTTTGTGGCTGTGAGGTGTTTTTAATTTCGTGTTTCCTGGCTGTGAGGTGTTTTTAATTTCGTGTTTCATGGCTGTGAGGTGTTTTTAATTTCGTGTTTCGTGGCTGTGAGATGTTTTTAATTTCGTGTTTTGTGGCTGTGAGGTGTTTTTAATTTCGTGTTTCCTGGCTGTGAGGTGTTTTTAATTTCGTGTTTTGTGGCTGTGAGGTGTTTTTAATTTCGTGTTTCGTGGCTGTGAAGTGTTTTTAATTTCGTGTTTCGTGGCTGTGAAGTGTTTTTAATTTCGTGTTTCGTGGCTGTGAGGTGTTTTTAATTTCGCATTTTGCGGCTGTGAGGTGTTTTTAATTTCGTGTTTCGTGGCTGTGATATGTTTTTAATTTCGCATTTTGCGGCTGTGAGGTGTTTTTAATTTCGGGTTTTGTGGCTGTGAGATGTTTTTAATCTTGGGTTTTGTGGCTGTGAGGTGTTTTTAATTTCGTGTTTTGTGGCTGTGAAGTGTTTTTAATTTCGTGTTTTGTGGCTGTGAAGTGTTTGTAATTTCGTGTTTCGTGGATGAGATGTTTTTAATTTCGTGTTTTGTGGCTGTGAGATGTTTTTAATCTTGGGTTTTGTGGCTGTGAGGTGTTTTTAATTTCGTGTTTTGTGGCTGTGAAGTGTTTTTAATTTCGTGTTTTGTGGCTGTGAAATGTTTTTAATTTCGTGTTTTGTGGCTGTGAGATGTTTTTAATCTTGGGTTTTGTGGCTGTGAGGTGTTTTTAATTTCGTGTTTTGTGGCTGTGAAGTGTTTTTAATTTCGTGTTTCGTGGCTGAGGTGTTTTTAATTTCGTGTTTTGTGGCTGTGAAGTGTTTTTAATTTCGTGTTTTGTGGCTGTGAAGTGTTTTTAATTTCGTGTTTTGTGGCTATGAGGTGTTTTTAATTTCGTGTTTCGTGGCTGTGAGGTGTTTTTAATTACATGTTTTGTGGCTGTGAAGTGTTTTTAATTTCGTGTTTCGTGGCTGTGAGGTGTTTTTAATTTCGTGTTTTGTGGCTGTGAAGTGTTTTTAATTTCGTGTTTTGTGGCTGTGAAGTGTTTTTAATTTCGTGTTTCGTGGCTGTGAGGTGTTTTTAATTTCGTGTTTCGTGGCTGTGAAGTGTTTTTAATTTCGTGTTTTGTGGCTGTGAAGTGTTTTTAATTTCGTGTTTCGTGGCTGTGATATGTTTTTAATTTCGCATTTTGCGGCTGTGAGGTGTTTTTAATTTCGGGTTTTGTGGCTGTGAGATGTTTTTAATCTTGGGTTTTGTGGCTGTGAGGTGTTTTTAATTTCGTGTTTTGTGGCTGTGAAGTGTTTTTAATTTCGTGTTTTGTGGCTGTGAAGTGTTTGTAATTTCGTGTTTCGTGGATGAGATGTTTTTAATTTCGTGTTTTGTGGCTGTGAGATGTTTTTAATCTTGGGTTTTGTGGCTGTGAGGTGTTTTTAATTTCGTGTTTTGTGGCTGTGAAGTGTTTTTAATTTCGTGTTTTGTGGCTGTGAAATGTTTTTAATTTCGTGTTTTGTGGCTGTGAGATGTTTTTAATCTTGGGTTTTGTGGCTGTGAGGTGTTTTTAATTTCGTGTTTTGTGGCTGTGAAGTGTTTTTAATTTCGTGTTTCGTGGCTGAGGTGTTTTTAATTTCGTGTTTTGTGGCTGTGAAGTGTTTTTAATTTCGTGTTTTGTGGCTGTGAAGTGTTTTTAATTTCGTGTTTTGTGGCTGTGAGGTGTTTTTAATTTCGTGTTTCGTGGCTGTGAGGTGTTTTTAATTACATGTTTTGTGGCTGTGAAGTGTTTTTAATTTCGTGTTTCGTGGCTGTGAGGTGTTTTTAATTTCATGTTTTGTGGCTGTGAAGTGTTTTTAATTTCGTGTTTCGTGGTTGTGAAGTGTTTTTAATTTCGTGTTTCGTGGCTGTGAGATGTATTTAATTTCGTGTTTTGTGGCTGTGAAGTGTTTTTAATTTCGTGTTTCGTGGCTGTGAAGTGTTTTTAATTTCGTGTTTTGTGGCTGTGAGGTGTTTTTAATTTCGTGTTTCGTGGCTGTGAGGTGTTTTTAATTTCGTGTTTCGTGGCTGTGAGGTGTTTTTAATTTCGTGTTTCGTGGCTGTGAGGTGTTTTTAATTTCGTGTTTCGTGCCTGTGAAGTGTTTTTAATTTCGTGTTTTGTGGCTAAGTGTTTTTAATTTCGTGTTTTATGGCTGTGAGGTGTTTTTAATTTCGTGGCTGTGAGGTATTTTTAATCTTCTATATATATTGTAACGATTTTGAGAAGTGTGTAACGAATTTGAGAAGTGTAACGGTTTTTGAGAAGTGTAACAATTTTGGAGGAAGTGTAACGAATGTGAAAACGTTACAATGTGAACGTTACAATGTGAACGTTACAAAAGGTACGGTAACACCCTGTTAATGTAAATAATGGTCGCAGTCAGCGTCCTAGTTAATTGCATGAAATGTACACGCAGGTCACGATATATCTTTTAAATAGTGTATTTCCTTATTCCATGTAGGCTAAGTATGTGTTTTCCCACTAGATTGACTTTGCATTGTATCAAACAAAATAAGCGTAGGCCCTTCCAATTTCCCCAAAACCTCCCTTCCAATTGCCTTCCGCATTTTGGCCGGTTTTCTTCAAACCACCATTGGCCACGAGGTAAGGTTGTGGAAGAAAGGCGTGTCTCCACCTCGTCATAAGAGGGAAGGAGTGAACCAGCCCTAACAGCCAATCAACACCGCGGTGAGTGACCCGGTAGGCGTGCCCTCGGAGTCGGCGGCTTGATTTCGCTCGAGGTGATAAAAGCGACTGCAAGGGACTGCTTTCGGAGATGACTTGAGAGAGGCCTTGAGAGATGACTTGAGAGAGGCCTTGAGAGATGACTTGAGAGAGGCCTTGAGAGATGACTTGAGAGAGGCCTTGAGAGATGACTTGAGAGAGGCCTTGGGAGATGAGCAAAGAGACTGCACCAATAGGCGGTGAGGTGCGAAACGCTCCAAGCCAAAGAGGAGAGGTACTCGGCAAGGAAACCAGCTTTGGAGAGACGCGCTGAAAGGAGGGAGACGGCTCCACCCCCAGGAAGAGGAGCAGGTGTGCCGAATCAGCGCGTGACGTCTACCGCGGCGGATACACGACGGAGGGTTTCCCGCCAAAACCGCGAGGAATTGCGAACTGCGGCCTCCCGACCTTGCCTGCCTCTCAAGCGATCCATCTCAAGCCCTACCTGCCTGCATTATCCCCTGTGTAAGTGTGAACGTCCTGTCCTGCTCGTTTGTCTTGGGGCTAAGTAAGAATGAATAGTGTAAGTTAAGGATTCGCTGTGTTACTGCTTCTTCCATCCATTGCTTGTGTGTGTATAATAAAATCTGTTCTTCCGCCGTATTCTTCTTCTTCTTCTTTTTCATTCTCTTTCAGTCGCTTTAGAGATTTCCCGATTGAATATCTGTGGGGCGATCTGGTCAACGTCGGGTGGAATCGGGTTTTAATCGGGGAGTAACTGTTCGGACGCGGTTAAATACACCACCGCTCGGTCAATATAACATCTAAAAGCCGCGTCTGCAACAATATATATATGTATATATATATATATATATATATATATGTATATATATATATATATATATATATATATATATATATATATATATATATATATATCTGTGCAGTGTCTGTCTTGTGTTGTCTTGTGTTGTCTTGTCTCGTGTTGTCTTGTCTTCTGTTGTCACTGAACTACTCCCTCAAACTTTTGTGAAAACGTACTATTCCAACTTGACCCACGGCGGGAGTATGCGCCCTACTGAGTGGCGTTCTAGTTTGTATTAATTTCTTACCTCTCAGTCGTTCAGCTCTCCATGAGCCATGATCTCTGTTAAAAACGACCATGTCAGCCTCACTCGAGAAACCCGTCTCATCCTCACTCGAGGGACCCGTCTCATCCTCACTCGAGGAACCCGTCTCATCCTCACTCGAGGAACCCGTCTCATCCTCACTCGAGAAAACCGGCTCATCCTCACTCGAGGAACCCGTCTCACCCTCACTCGAGAAACCCGTCTCATCCTCAC
Organism: Myxine glutinosa; assembly: GCF_964187855.1. Taxonomy (NCBI): domain Eukaryota; kingdom Metazoa; phylum Chordata; class Myxini; order Myxiniformes; family Myxinidae; genus Myxine; species Myxine glutinosa. The sequence continues at coordinate 40,881,867 of NC_136270.1, forward strand.
TGGAGAAACCCGTCTCATCCTCACTCGAGGAGCCCGTCTCACCCTCACTCGAGAAAACCGGCTCATCCTCACTCGAGGAACCCGTCTTACCCTCACTCGAGAAACCCGTCTCATCCTCACTCGAGAAACCCGTCTCATCCTCACTCGAGGAACCCGTCTCGGCCTCACTCGAGGCACCCGTCTCACCCTCACTCGAGGCACCCGTCTCACCCTCACTCGAGGCACCCATCTCACCCTCACTCGAGGTACCCATCTCACCCTCACTCGAGGCACCCGTCTCATCCTCACTCGAGAAACCCGTCTCATCCTCACTCGAGGTACCCGTCTCAGCCTCACTCGAGGCACCCGTCTCACCCTCACTCGAGGCACCCGTCTCACCCTCACTCGAGGCACCCGTCTCACCCTCACTCGAGGTACCCGTCTCATCCTCACTCGAGGCACCCGTCTCATCCTCACTCGAGGCACCCGTCTCATCCTCACTCAAGGCACCAGTGTCGTCCTCACTCGAGGTACCCGTCTCGTTCTCACTCGAGGTACCCGTCTCGTCCTCACTCAAGGTACCCGTCTCGTCCTCACTCGAGGTACCCGTCTCGTCCTCACTCAAGGTACCCGTCTCGTCCTTACTCAAGGTACCCGTCTCATCCTTACTCAAGGTATCCGTCTCGTCCTCACTCAAGGTACCCGTCTCGTCCTCACTCAAGGTACCCGTCTCGTCCTCACTCAAGGCACCCGTCTCGTCCTCACTCAAGGCACCCGTCTCGTCCTCACTCAAGGTACCCGTCTCGTCCTCACTCAAGGTACCTGTCTCGTCCTCACTCAAGGTACCTGTCTCGTCCTCACTCAAATCCACAAGCCAGGTGTTGCCTTAACAGTTATGGTGGCTAGCTTGAGATCTTCGCGTCCTAAGTTGTCATTCCGTTGAATTAACACCAACTGGGCTGACTCCAGCTGTCATCCTTCTGAGATCAGCAAAACGAAAAGCAGATAACTGGTCAAAGTTGGCACTGCATCAGCGGCACAGCTGTGCTCACAGAAAATGATGCAGCCAAGCAGGCACAGACTGCATACAAACCGCCACCACCATTTAAATTCGTCTCACCTCGATCTATATTCAAAACAGTCTCTGATCTTCACCCGCAACCCTCTAACACCTTCATTTGATGGCTTTGTTTTTCAGTGCTCAGTGTGTTCAGGAGTGCCGCAGATTGTCACCGAAGCCTTCACACTCCATAATTACAGTGTCCTTGACGGGTGTTTTGCGGTGTCCCCTCATGCAGTATAATGTGAGTTACAACTACTTTGTGCTCGGCTCACGTTCACTCCCGCAGAAGGAAAGGTGTCAATAATACCTGAAAAGCACCGTACATTTGTCGAAAATAATGGTGCCCTGAAATGAGCAAACAGCCTTATATCTGTATAATAGATTATATCTGTATATTCGATTATATCTGTGTAATAGAATCCTAGTCTTTGTGAAGGTTAGGGTCAAACTGGTCCTTACTTCCCACAATTGTTAACATACTCGAAGGAAACACAAGGAAAAAGACAGAAATGTACCTGAGCAGATTGAATATTGCTGAGTGAATCGTTTGCCAAGCAGATTGGACAAGACCTGAGAGAAGCAATTGCAGGTGCTGCAAAAATGATGACCGAGTCACACATCAACAACAGCATTCTCTTTTTTTGTATACAAGATCGAGGCTCGTGTAAGAGCTAACATCAATAACAAATGAATAAAAAACAAGAAACGGACTCACGAAACGTACAATAAAGGGAGCGGGAGACAAGATCGGGAGAGAGAGAGGGAAGCACACAAGTACAACAGCAGAGAACTGGGACATCGGGAGATCTGTGGGAGGGAGAGGGCTTGGGGGGAGGAGGTTTGGGAAGGCGGGGGTGGGGAGGGGGGGGGTGGGAAAGGTATAAAACACATGGACACTGCGAGAACTTCCAGGAAAGAAAGAAGTCGGTATTTCAAAAAATAGTGGATCTGGGGTGAATTAACGGGGGTAGAAAAGATCAAGGTTTTGGATGGGGGAAGATGAGAGACGGTGGTGAACAGCTGTTTTAAAGTCCTGGAGAGAGGAGTGGGATTGAAGGGAGTGAGGGAGTTTGTTCCAGAGGCGGGAGAAAAGAGGCATGAAGGAGTGAAGGTGAGCAGAGAGTCTTGATTTTGGCAGTTTAACCATAAGAGGGTTGCAGGCAGATCTTGTGCGACCTGCAGGAATATTTGGGGGACAGAGCCCAGAGAGAGCTGGGGGAGCAAGGCCGGAGAAGAGTCGGAAGAAGACAGAAAAACCACCAACCTGCCTGCGGTGAGTAAGTGAAAGGCCCTTGGAGTTAGCTTCATCGTGGGAGATTCCATGCGGATGTTGTGCAAATGCGGATGTTGTGCAAAAAGCAGTTTTAGAAATACAAGAATGAACTGGAACGGCACCCGGTAGAGAGCAAACCTCCGCAAGGCTGAATAGTTTATGTTTTGTATCCCACTGATAGGCCGGATGTGGATTCGGACTTGAACCAAAATTGATTCGCTGGTTCTTGTCACCTAACCAACTCGTCCACCAAGTTTTGTCATAATCCGTCCATAACTTTTTGAGATATCCTGCTCACAGACAAATAGACAAGGGTGAAAACAAAGTTCAACCTTCTGTTGGTGACTATGGTCCAACAACATGAAGCTCCAGTCGTGTCAAGCATGGACATTCATCTGATATCATCAATATGAAACGCATGAAGTTGCCCATCCTGAGAACTGCTGTATCTCATTCCCAATGTTCTCGTTCATGTTCCTGTGGAAAGGGATGGAACATTTAGTTATTGCATCAACAGTGGGTTCATATATATGGGTTCATAATCAAAGCAATGGGTTCATTATGGGATACAAATATCCTTCCCATCCAAACCACACCAAAGGATCCTGAATTCTCTGCCAAAGACATTTCGATTTCTGGTCTTTTCTGAGCTTCATATCCAGTCAAGTATCTAATGCCATGTGCAGTCTACCTGAGTCTAAAGCATTTTTGAGTTATGCAGCACTGATCGGTGTCCTGTCGATGGCGGATACTTGCATTGCACAACCAGAGAATGCAGATTGTTCGCTGCTGTACTTCTGCAGCATTTTCCCTCTTGCTCCTGGAATTTGTCAGGGAACAAAAACCAGGACATAACAGTTCCAGCTCAAGGACATTTTGAAAAGCTTGCTCTTGCCATTTCACAGGGACACGCCAGAAAACAGCAAGAAGTGCTCCTCTGAAATGTTTCTTGCAAGGAGTTTAGAATTTATTTCGGAGTCTCATCTCTGAAGGATTTGTTTGTTCACAATAAAATGGGAACTTATTGCGCACACAATGGATCCCTGGAATTATACCTTGTAGGACTGTTGTAGATGCTTGTACATCTCATAACTGAGATTATTAGTGTAGCAGCATAGCAAACCTGTTGTGCATTTTGTGATACAAGCACCAAATTTGGCACAAATGTACATTAATATGTTGCGAACATTTTCAGATATTGGGCCACTTGAAATTCCGTAATTTTTTTTTCAAATTTTTTCAAATTTCGTAATTTCAAATTTTTCGGATGACACCGTCACAATTTCGGTCTTCGAGGCCGGCCGATATAGTGGGGCGGCTTAGCCCAAATATTCAAAAGAATTGTGCATTTTGTGATACAAGCACCAAATTTGGCACAAATGTACATTAATATGTTGCGAACATTGTGTGGTCAGCAATGAAGACGAGAGTCTGAATTACATGTATGCAAAAGACCTTGTGAACCAGTGAAGCAAATACACGGGTAAGCATGAATTAAATCTAGTGCATGATATAATTTCCATGATGTTTACCTCTACACTCAATGGTGGAAGGAGGTAATGTTTTGATCCCAGCTTGTCTGTATGTCTGTTTGTCTGTTAGTCCACAAAATTCCAGACAAAGCTTGTAGTAGTGGTAGTTGTAGTGGTAGTGGTGATAACAGAAATTGTTATATAGAACTGAACTTATATTATTATTATATGCAGAAAATAACTTCATTTCTATATGCCCTGCAGTGGACAGGTTAATTGGTTTATGCACTGAAGGGGTCACCCTGGTGTGCACTGCTGTGTTCTGCCTCACTGAGTTGTTCAGGTATGATGCACTCAGCACAAGCTTCCGGTCGGCCCGGAGGTGGGGGTGCGGGGCCTGTCACGGAACGTCAAAACAAACGGCCTGCCGGGGCCGCCCAAAAGTCGGGCGTGAGGGGCGCGTCCACTAATGGAACGCCTCTCGCTTCCCAGATCGAGGGCCACGTGGTCAGGAGAACCTCGTCCCTTCCGGTCACACTTTGCCTATCGGCCGGCCTCGAAGACCGAAATTGTGACGGTGTCACCCGAAAAATTTGAAATTACGAAATTTGAAAAAATTTGAAAAAAAAAATTACGGAATTTCAAGTGGCCCAATATCTGAAAATGTTCGCAACATATTAATGTACATTTGTGCCAAATTTGGTGCTTGTATCACAAAATGCACAATTCTTTTGAATATTTGGGCTAAGCCGCCCCACTATATATCGTCTATAATTATGAGGAAAGACATTTCAAACTAGTTGTGGAACCGCAATAGGTTTTTGTTCCATATTACCCAAGTTATCTCTAAAAGCACTAGATATCAATTTGGTGGCTATCCGAGGAGATTATGTGGAGGTAACCAGACATTAATTTGTGGGGTCCCTTATTAACGATGAAATTGTTTCACCTTAAATTGTTACCACAGCAACATTAGCGACTATATTTCAACAAAGAAGCGATTCCTCAACTATAACTGTACGCTAACAAGATAAGCTTTGGCATTTTTGACGTGTTTCACATTCACATATTTCCAAGGTTGAGAAGTAGGTAGGCCATATTTCCAGGGAAGTAGGCAGATCATATTTCCAATATGGCTTCCAAAGCCAGCTGCCAACTGGGCATCCTTCGTCGTGCAAGGTCTTCTTTGGCCAATCGGAACTTTTGACTACATTTAAGACCTTCTTTCGCAGCTTGATGGAGTACTGCTCTCCCAATTGGGCAGGGGCACCTGCCTCACACCTTACCCTTATTGATGCCATGGAAAGCAAGGCACTGAAGATCTCCCACAACAAAGCCGAGTGTCTAGACCTGTTACTTTGGCATAGCAGGCAGGTTGGTGGCCTCTCTGTATTCGACCGCCTCCTTTTTAGTCTTGCACCCTCTGCCCTGTCTTGGCTCTGTCTCTCCCAGGTTTCTGCAAGACACACATGGTCTGCCATTAACCCCTCTATTTATTAAACTCTCAAAATCCAGGCTTATTGCTCACCTCCACTCATTTGTTCCTCTTTTTGTCACCTGTGGAACAACCTTCCCCAGTCTGTTCAGTCTCATTCTCCCCTTCAAGGTTTCAAGATGGCTGTTCACCTCTTCATTCCTGCCATTCCCCCCTTGCTGTGTTTCATTCAGCTTGGTGCAGCTTGTTCACCCTCGTGTGTCCTTCTACCCCTACCCTTGATCTCACTTCTACTTTGCTGTTGGTCGTTCCCCTTTTCCATTTTGTTTCCTTCCATTCTGCTCTAACTCGTCCACAAGCCTCGATCACGTGGACAACTAGAGCAATGTGATTGCATCGCCAATATGCGTCCGCATAGTCCCTGCTCATGACAATGGGTAGATGTCCTCGTTGACTGTCCTAAAAATAAACAAGTTTGATTTACATCTCTTCAGCTGTTCTTAAGTATCACATTTTTATCAGACATGACAGGTTTCTCATCAATCGGTAAAGCGGTTTTGGAGAAGTGGTTTGTTTTAAATATCGGCTTTCAAGCTAATATGGATGCCAAACCACATGACCTACGATGCCATCATTATCAAACTATATGCAGCAGTGGTGTTAGATGATGATGATGATGATGATGATGATGATGATGATGATGATGATGATGGTTATTATTTATTATTATTATTATGATGATGATGATGATGATGATGATGATGATGTTAAGTCTCCTCAGGCAATGATGGAGTGTTTGCCATAATATTGCCTTTCTATGGCCGGTACACACAAGTAAGTGTGTGGTATAGACGGGGGGTCACCACACCTCTCCGTCCCTCTACTGGCCATTGGGGAATTCACCCTCTTCCGCCCATGCTGTTGGAGTCGACGGGACTCTCATCCACCAGATGTGCAGAGCCATCTGCCATTTAAACCGCATGGCTGCGGACCGTTACCCTGGTAAGGGAGGCTGACAGGTACTACACCTTGTCCACAGATGACCTGAGGTGATGCAAGGCAGGGGTATCCATCTCCCTGAGGTATCAGAAGACATCGCATACCCATTAGATGACATTTGTAAGCTTTCGCATCGATAGGGTTAGCGGTTTCTGAGACATAATTATTTAATATTTTCCTTTAATCAAATATGGCTGCCACACCATGTGACTGATGACATTTTCGTGATCAACTTTTAATAAACATGCCTAGTCGATGACACATGTAAAGCTTCGAGTCGATCGCTTCAGTGGTTTAGGATGTTTGTTTTTAATGTTTTAGGTTAAATCCAATATGGCTGCCAAGCCATGTGACTTATGATGTCATAAGTTTAATATTTCAATAAAAATGGGTTATCGATTTTCAGATTTTTAGGATAAGGCATTCCATTAAAACATTTATGGCAGGTAGAACACTTCACCTATGATATCATCATCATGCTTTTGTTCCCTATTGGGAGTACTTGACAATGTGCTAAGTTTCAAATTTTTCCATTCAGCTGTTTTCGAGAAATATATTTTTATTATTTATGTTTAATCTAAGATGGCTGCCATACCACGTGACCTATGGCGTCACAATTATCATGAAAGCAATCCACATGGGTGTCCCTCTTACCCTGAAAGTTTCGTCAATTGGATATGTGGTTGCTAAGAAAAACGAGGTTTAGCATGTACGGATGGACAGACGGACGGACAACCTGAAAACATAGTGCCTTCGGCCACCTTCGGGGGCGGAGGCATAAAAAAAAAGACAGGGTGATTTTGTTTAAAAAACAAAATGCGAAACATATCAGCATATCAGCGCATAACATAAATGCATATCAGCATAAAACATATCAACGAATGTTAGCTCATTCCCCTCTCTCATTCCCCTCCTCATCCACTACCACTCCATTGTTGCTGGCAAATTTCCAATACCAAGGTGCCTCTCTTTCTCTGTTCTTGGAATAAGGCAAAAAAAGAGATTGATCTGAAGCCAGCACATGAGTGAAGGTCCCAGTGTGAGCAGCCAGAAAGCAGAGGAAAAATTGGATGTAAAATGAATCATTAGAAGGACTTTCGGGATGTTCTCGTCTCGTGCAGAAAATACGAGGCAAAATTGACTGCTGTGCTAGCAATGAATTATTTTGTATGGCAGTCGCTGAAGTTTATGTCAAATACTCTCAGATAAACTTTTGTGTATATTTTTGTACACCGCTCCTTTCCTATGCCACCTCCAGGCATTGCAAATCGTCATTGCCGGGCACCGAAGGGGGCTCGGCAGTGACGCACGCTGAAAGAGAGTACTCAGTTTTCACTCTGGTTTCTTGTTGTACACCGCTCCTTTCCTATGCCACCTCCAGGCATTGCAAATCGTCATTGCCGGGCACCGAAGGGGGCTCGGCAGTGACGCACGCTGAAAGAGAGTACTCAGTTTTCACTCTGGTTTCTTGTTTGTTGTACACCACTCCTTTCCTATGCCATCTCCAGGCATTGCAAATCGTCATTGCCGGGCACCAAAGGGGGCTCGGCAGTGACGCACGCTGAAAGAGAGTACTCAGTTTTCACTCTGGTTTCTTGTTTTCTTTCTTGGTTGTCCGGACGATATCTCAGCCATCCTTTGAGCTAGGAAGCTGAAATTTCGGCACAGTAGTGAGCAAGTCCTTTGTCAAATACGGTATTTTTTGTTTTTTGAATAATCAATTAATTGAGGAGTTATTTAATTATTAGCGTTTAATTAAGTACTTATTTAATTAATTAAATTTCATTTATCTTCTGACCATTATTAACTCAGGCACCTTTTGAGTTAGGAAGCTGATATTTGGACATGCCAATGACCAGGTGATTTGGCTGCAAAGGATATTTTTGATTTATTAATTAATCAATTAATCGATTAATTATTTAATTATTCGATTAATGACAAAAAATTTTTTTTTTTTTAAGTTACAGATTCTGATGAAATAGTGGTAGTTTATGTGTTCTCTGACCAAATTGATTAATAATTTAATTTTTTTATGATTATTATTTATTTATTTTCATTATTAATCATTTATTTATTTTCTTTCTCATTTGGCCAATATCTCAGGCACCTTTTGAGCTGGGAAGCTAATATTTGGACATGAGTGACCAAGTGATGTGGCTATCAAGGATATTTTTGATTTATTGATTAATCATTTCATCTATTAAGTATTTATTGATTAATCGATTAATTATTTATTGAGTAATCAATTAATTATTTAATTTTTTATAAATGACTTATTTAATTAAATTTCTAAAAGATACATCTTCGGATGAAGCACTACTGGTTTAGTTATGCGATTAGCCAATTGATTATGAAAATATTTTGTGATAATCTTTTATTGATTTTAATTATACAATTAATCAATCAATTAGTGTACACCTCTCCCTCCCAATGCAGCCTCAATGAGCTGCACTGCGGTATTGCCGGGCGCCGGAGGCGCCCCGGCAATGCCGCGCTGCAGCATATTTAATTATTTGGCATGGGGCGGTGTACTTTGAATGTATGTGTACTTGTTTTCTTGTTTTCTTGGTTGTCCGGACGATATCTCAGCCATCCTTTGAGCTAGGAAGCTGAAATTTCGGCACAGTAGTGAGCAAGTCCTTTGTCAAATACGGTATTTTTTGTTTTTTGAATAATCAATTAATTGAGGAGTTATTTAATTATTAGCGTTTAATTAAGTACTTATTTAATTAATTAAATTTCATTTATCTTCTGACCATTATTAACTCAGGCACCTTTTGAGTTAGGAAGCTGATATTTGGACATGCCAATGACCAGGTGATTTGGCTGCAAAGGATATTTTTGATTTATTAATTAATCAATTAATCGATTAATTATTTAATTATTCGATTAATGACAAAAAATTTTTTTTTTTTTAAGTTACAGATTCTGATGAAATAGTGGTAGTTTATGTGTTCTCTGACCAAATTGATTAATAATTTAATTTTTTTATGATTATTATTTATTTATTTTCATTATTAATCATTTATTTATTTTCTTTCTCATTTGGCCAATATCTCAGGCACCTTTTGAGCTGGGAAGCTAATATTTGGACATGAGTGACCAAGTGATGTGGCTATCAAGGATATTTTTGATTTATTGATTAATCATTTCATCTATTAAGTATTTATTGATTAATCGATTAATTATTTATTGAGTAATCAATTAATTATTTAATTTTTTATAAATGACTTATTTAATTAAATTTCTAAAAGATACATCTTCGGATGAAGCACTACTGGTTTAGTTATGCGATTAGCCAATTGATTATGAAAATATTTTGTGATAATCTTTTATTGATTTTAATTATACAATTAATCAATCAATTAGTGTACACCTCTCCCTCCCAATGCAGCCTCAATGAGCTGCACTGCGGTATTGCCGGGCGCCGGAGGCGCCCCGGCAATGCCGCGCTGCAGCATATTTAATTATTTGGCATGGGGCGGTGTACTTTGAATGTATGTGTACTTGTTTGTTTTCTTGTTTTCTTGGTTGTCCGGACGATATCTCAGCCATCCTTTGAGCTAGGAAGCTGAAATTTCGGCACAGTAGTGAGCAAGTCCTTTGTCAAATACGGTATTTTTTGTTTTTTGAATAATCAATTAATTGAGGAGTTATTTAATTATTAGCGTTTAATTAAGTACTTATTTAATTAATTAAATTTCATTTATCTTCTGACCATTATTAACTCAGGCACCTTTTGAGTTAGGAAGCTGATATTTGGACATGCCAATGACCAGGTGATTTGGCTGCAAAGGATATTTTTGATTTATTAATTAATCAATTAATCGATTAATTATTTAATTATTCGATTAATGACAAAAAAATTTTTTTTTTTTAAGTTACAGATTCTGATGAAATAGTGGTAGTTTATGTGTTCTCTGACCAAATTGATTAATAATTTAATTTTTTTATGATTATTATTTATTTATTTTCATTATTAATCATTTATTTATTTTCTTTCTCATTTGGCCAATATCTCAGGCACCTTTTGAGCTGGGAAGCTAATATTTGGACATGAGTGACCAAGTGATGTGGCTATCAAGGATATTTTTGATTTATTGATTAATCATTTCATCTATTAAGTATTTATTGATTAATCGATTAATTATTTATTGAGTAATCAATTAATTATTTAATTTTTTATAAATGACTTATTTAATTAAATTTCTAAAAGATACATCTTCGGATGAAGCACTACTGGTTTAGTTATGCGATTAGCCAATTGATTATGAAAATATTTTGTGATAATCTTTTATTGATTTTAATTATACAATTAATCAATCAATTAGTGTACACCTCTCCCTCCCAATGCAGCCTCAATGAGCTGCACTGCGGTATTGCCGGGCGCCGGAGGCGCCCCGGCAATGCCGCGCTGCAGCATATTTAATTATTTGGCATGGGGCGGTGTACTTTGAATGTATGTGTACTTGTTGCAATTTATTTTTTATTTTCGAGATATTCAAACAAGTCATGTGCAGTTATGCAATTGACTCGAATCAGCAACCATTAACAGACTGAGATGATAAAATGTGGCCAAAATGCTTGAATGACGGGCTTAGTTTTCCTCACCGAGCATGATGTCCCTCCCACTTTCAAATTTCAATGATTCATTGGCCAAATGTTTTCCGAAATATTGCTCTGGAGGTTTCCACAAATTAAATTATTTCATTGTCATGCATTGAAATTCACCATGAGTTTGGCACATTCTAACTGTTTGAGGATGTTCAACACATTCGGTCACTCAACTCTAGGCATGCTTCTGCTCCACTCTCAGCAATGGTTGGAGGCTCTCAATCTCAAACGAGAGCTTAAGACTGTTTCCCTGAACATATCTCAGGCATACCTTATCATTTTGGAATGATCATCAGGTAAACCCACCTATTTCCTTTGTCATCCACTGGAAGAGGTTCAGTCTCTCTTGAACTTCTAAGCTTCACCATCAGCCATGACCTTTCCTGGGATGATCACATAGCAAAGCTGGCCACACTGTGGTGCAAGAAGAACAAGAAAAAGAGCAATCAGAGATTGCAAACCCTCACCAGGATGTATTTTCAGTGGATTTTAAGGCTTCTGTGTTAAAACAAATATGGCGGCCGAACCACGTGACCGATGACATCATTATTTTTTTCGCCACTAATTTATTCCTAGATTATGCTCAAGAAATTTCATCTTGATCGGATGACGTTTTGTACTTGGCAAATTATGACGTCATAATGGAGGCACCTATGACATCATCATTCACAGATGTTATTCTGTGAATACATGGAGAGAAATCTCCACATGGAGATTTCTTTACAATGAGCCATGTCTCAATTTTCTCTATTCAGCGCTTTCGGAGAAATAGAGGTGCAAAGTTTTTCGTTTTTTCCCAAGATGGCGGCCGAACCACCTGACCTACAACGTCACAATTATCATGAAAAAGTTATACAGGTGAAGTTGCACCTATGGTGGAAATTTCCTGTCAATCGGACCAACGGTTGCAGAGAAAATCATATTTATTCTGTGCAGACAAACAGACAAACAAACGGACTCAAATGCAATACCCTCTCCTCGGGTGAGGGTAATAAAACGAGTACAGATACATTCAAAGTACACCACGCCCATGCCAAATAAATAAATAACATCCTCCAGCGCGCCGCATTGCCGGGGCACCTTGGGTGCCCGACGATACAGCCGTGCAGCACATAGAGACGGTATTGGGAAGGAGAGGTGTACAATAATTGATAGATCAATTGCGTAATAAAAATCAATAAATAATAATCGTAGAATAATTTCTTAATCAATTGGCTAATAGCATACCTCAACCACCAGTGTTTTATCCGAAGTTGTAACCTTTTGAAAAGCAATAAAATGAATTAATCAAAAATTAAGTAGTCAATTGATTAATTGATTAATCAATAAATCAAAAATATCCTTAACAGCCACATCACTTGGTCACTATCGTGTCCAAATATCAGCCTCCTAGCTCAATCGTTGCCTGAGATATTGCGCAGATGAGAAAGAAAATAAATAAGTGATTAATAATGAAAACAAATAAATAATAATTGTAAAATAATGAAATTATTAATCAATTGGCTAATAGAATACCTAAACCACCACCATTTCATCGGAATCTGTAACCTTAAAAAATAATGGTTATTAATCGAATAATTAAATAATTAATCGATTAATTAATTAATTGATCAATAAATCAAAAATACACATTACAGCCAAATCATTGGTCACTGTCATGTACAAATATCAGCTTCCCAGCTCAAAAGGTGCCTGAGATATTGCCCAGAAGAGAAAGGAAATAAATAAGTACTTAATTAATCGATAATAATTAAGTAACGAATCAATTGATCGATTGATTGAAAAAAAAATACCGTTTGTGACAAAGTACTTGGTCACTATTATGCCGAAATTGCAGCTTTCTAGCTCAAAGGATGGCTGAGATATCACACGGACAAACAAACAAACTAGAATGGCACTCAGTAGAGAGCATACCTCCGCCAGGTGAACAGTTTACGTTTTGTATCCCAGAGTAGATCAGAAAATCACAATTGTTACGGACTCGGCCTTAATGGTTGTTGTTATGAGTATTGTTGCTGGTTCGAAGTATTCTAGATATTATGCTTATTGTGACTTAAGGGAAAGGGTTGTTGTGAGTAAAAGATTTTAAAACGCTCATGGTAAAATGTGGCCGGAAATCCGGATCGAGACCGAAAGATGTGGAGCGAAGAAAAGGAGGTGGGAAGAGATCGGAAAAGGAGGTGGTGGTTGAAGCTCCGGGCCGAGCGTTCGCCGTACTGGGCGAGAGAACTTTGCATCCTTGAAGGGAAGTTCGGTCGATAAGAAATATCGCCGGAGTGCGTGGAGCCGGTGTCGTCGGGTATTCTCCTTGAGGTTCCGGAGGATCGAGGCCTTGAGAATCTGGGTTGGAGCGAAAGCCGTCCGTCATCTTGGCCACGCGAGCACCCGGCCGTGAACCGGCTTTCGTCGTGTCGGCTGGACATTATTCCCTGGTGGATTGCCGGGAACGGCTGTGCCAGAAAGGGACACGTGAGAATTATACGGAGGCTCGCGGGTTGAACCGCAACGTGTACGTCGGAGCGCATCTTTGTGAGGTTCCTCGCCACCGCTGGGTTGCTGGGGGCTGAGCACGTGACCTCGGGGTCGTCTCGCTCGTCTACACCTCAATTGACCACCGGGCCTTGACTCCCCGATCGCGGGAGGGAGCGCACCTTTGGGAGGTTCCTCGCCACCGCTGTGCTGCTGGGGGCTGAGCACGTGACCTCGGGGTCGTCTCGCCCGTCCATGCCTCAATTGACCACCGGGCCTCGACTCCCCGATCACGGGAGCGCACAGAGACATTGGGACTTCGCCTTGGAGGGGAGCAGAGACATTGGGGGAGGTGCCGTGAGTGGGGTTAAGGGGCTTGACAAGGATATTATCGTAAGATTTGAAAGTAGGGGTGATTGCCCCCATTGCTGTATGGCTCTTGGTGTGTGATTTATAATATAGTATGGTTTGCTTATAACTTGGTGTGGTTGCATCATTGGTTCGGCTGTTTCATTTGCTGGTTCCACTGAGGGACGTTATCTGCTGGGTTTCAACCTGGGATAACACATCTTTCTGCCGGGGACCCTCTCGGGGTTCGGAGGTCCACCGAGACCAGGGGTAAGGTGGGGGGACCCCGTAACACAATACAGAATCAGATTTAATCAAAATCATTTGTCCACAACTTTTTGAGACTTCTGCTTTGTGTCGTTTTTGGCCCTATCTCCTAATGGTGAAGAATCACTTTAAAATTATACGAGCCAGATCCAGATACTAGCCAACAAACAGACAGACAAGGGTGAAAACATAACCTCCATCCACCTTTGGTGGCGAAGGTAACAAGAAAGAAAGCAAGAAACCAGAGTGAAAACTGAGTACTCCCTTTCAGCGAGTGTCATATCCGGCCCCCTTCGGTTCCCGGCGATGCCGTCATGCAGCGCCTGGAGATGGAATAGGAAAGGAGCGGTGTATAATTGTTAGCCTTTAAAAATAATAATTTGTCTTTTTTGAATTCTCCAAGAGGGACACCGATCACCTAATAGTCAGGTTCACTATGTCAATAAATTATATTTCGTTCAAAATCATGGTAGATTAGCAAACCTATACATTTTTGGAAAGGTTATAGCAGAAGGAAACTAAAAATCAATGTTTACATTTGGAGAGATACCTGTATGGCGGCCATTTTGGATTTTCAAAATGGCCACTGTAAAATACATATTTTGTTCTATTTCTGCCTCTAATTACCCTAAAAACTTTTTAAAATATACTAAACCTATATTTTCAGGGACAAGGAATCCAATGAAAGTATTGTAGCGGTTACCGCTGGATGTAAATAATCGCCTTGCACCGGCCAGAACACGGCCAGACGCGCCTCTCCCGGGCATGCCCGGACTCACTGTTCCCGGGCACGCCCGAACCTCCCGGGCACGCCCGGTCTCGTCTTTCCCGGGCATGCCCGCTCTCGCCTTTCCAGGGCTCGCCCAGAGCGTCCGGGCATGCCCGCTATCGCCTTTCCAGGGCTCGCCCAGAGCGTCCGGGCATGCCCGCTATCGCCTTTCCAGGGCACGCCCAGAGCTTCCGGGCATGCCCGCTATCGCCTTTCCAGGGCTCGCCCAGAGCGTCCGGGCATGCCCGCTATCGCCTTTCCAGTGCTCGCCCAGAGCGCCCGGGCACGCCCAGCCTCGACTTGCCAGGCCGCAGCCAAACACGCCCGGGCAGGTCCAGACTCGCCTTTCCAAGGCTCGCCCTTGATACCCGGGCATGCCCGGTATAGCTTTTGCCGGGCAAACTTCCCGACATAAATGTGTATATATATTGTTGCCCGAAAAACGGGCTTGTCAGAATACCTGAGCTGTTTTGTTTCAATAAAGCAACTCGGACGAATTCCGTCTTTGGTCGCGTCAATTCTTTCGACTCGCGTTGGAGCGCAGTTCCTTCATTGGTGACCTACCGACATGGATACGGCAGTGACGCTTAAACTGCCTACCTTCTGGGAGACTCACGCGGCTGTTTGGTTCGCCCAGGCGGACTCCCAGTTCGCTCTGCGAGGCATCACCGCGGACGACACCCGCTTCCACCATGTTGTGGCGGCGCTCGGTTCCACCACCGCGGCCCGCGCCTTGAGCCTCCTCCAGCACCCGCCGGCTGCTGACAAATACGACGCACTGAAGACGCTCCTCCTCGGCGCTTTCGCCCTCTCACCGGCAGTACGCGCACGGCGCCTGCTTCACCTGCCCGAGCTCGGCGACACGCGCCCGTCCGAGCGCATGGACTATATGCTCTCGTTGCTCGGCGAGCACTCTCCGGCATTCCTGTTCCGGGAGCTGTTCCTCCGTCAGCTGCCTAACCCGGTATGCCTCGCCCTGGCTGGCACGTTTATCACGGATTCCCGCGCCCTCGCTAGGGAAGCCGATAAGATCTCTTCGGTGGGCCAACACATCGGCGCGGTTACCTGGAGCCCGCCGCCGTCCGAGGCGACGCCCACGACGCCCGAGCGCCCTGCGCGGTTGGAGGCTGAACTGCAACTGGCGGCCGCCACGCCGCACCGCCCGCTTCCGACACGACGGCCGGGGCCTCCACCTGACCGGGCGTGGTGTTATTACCACGCCAGGTTCGGACACAAGGCTCGGACGTGCCGGCCCCCGTGCACTTTCGGCAGGTCGGGAAACGGCCGGGCCGGCGTTCATTCCCAGCCATGAGCGCCGGCCACTCGGGCAACTTGCTGTTTATTCGGGACAAAGCGTCTGGACGGCGTTTCCTGTGCGACACCGGCGCCCAACTGAGTGTCATACCTGCCTCCGAGCAGGACAGGCTGGACGCAGTTTGCGGCCCCTCTTTGGTCGCTGCTAATGGCTCGGCCATACGCACTTTCGGCCCACGCGTCGTCACCCTCTGCTTCGGCAGCCAGCGCTTTCAATGGACTTTTGTTACCGCCAGCGTCCCCGTGGCTTTGCTGGGCGCCGACTTCCTCTGCGCGCACGGGCTGCTGGTCGACGTCAAATGACGTCGCCTTGTCCACGCCGAGACCTTCAGCTCCCTGGCGTGCACAATGAGCAGCTCCGCGCCGACCAAACTGGCGTGCGCCCTCCTGGCAACGAACGAGTTCGCTCGCCTGCTCGTGGAATTCCCGGCCCTCACGCGGCCGACGTTTTCGGCCGTCGCGGTGTGGCACGGGATCGAGCACCACATACCCACTACGGGCCCGCCGGTCTACGCCAGGGCCCGCCGCCTCGACCCAGCCAAGCTCGCCGTGGCAAAGGCCGAATTCGACGCGTTGGAGTACCTCGGCATCGTGCGGCGCTCCGATAGCGCGTGGGCCTCGCCACTGCACATCGTGCCAAAGCCGGGGGGTGGATGGCGCCCGTGTGGCGACTACCGCCGTCTCAATGACGCTACCACCCCGACAGGTACCCGATCCCGCATATTCAGGACTTTTCCGCCCGTTTGGCGGGACGGGTCATCTTTTCGAAAATTGACCTGATACGGGGCTACCACCAGGTACCTGTCCGGGCGGCCGACGTCCCGAAGACGGCCGTCATCACGCCGTTCGGCCTGTTCGAATTTTTGCGGATGCCGTTTGGCCTCAAGAACGCGGCCCAGGCGTTCCAACGCTTGATGGACGGCGTGCTGCGCGACCTGCCGTTTCTTTTCGTCTATCTGGACGACATCCTCGTCGCCAGCACGTCCCGCGCCGAGCACCTCCTCCACCTCCGAACACTGTTCGGTCGCCTCAGCGAGCACGGCTTAATTGTCAACCCGGTCAAATGCCACTTCGGCGCGACGACCGTTGACTTTTTGGGCCACCGCATCACCAAGACCGGGGCCGTGGCTCTGCCGACCAAGGTCGAGGCCATCACCACGTTCCCGCGTCCCCGTTCCATCAAGGCCCTCCAAGAGTTCCTCGGCATGGTGAATTTTTATCACCGATTCGTGCCCCGCGCTGCTCAGCTCATGCGGCCCCTTTACGAGGCCCTCCGGGGCAAGCCGGCCAAGCATGACATTGTTTGGTCCGCGGCCATGGACGCGGCCTTCGCCAGTGCCAAACGGGCCCTCGCCGACGCAACGCTGCTGGCTCACCCGGTGCTCAACGCGCCCATCGCCCTCACTACGGACGCCTCCAACTACGTGGTGGGCGCCGTCCATGAGCAATGGGTGGACGGGGTTTGGCAGCCACTCGCTTTTTTCAGCCGGCAACTCCGGCCGAATGAGTTAAACTACAGCACGTTCGACCGCGAGCTGCTCGGGCTATTCCTGGCCGTTCGCCATTTCCGACACCTCCTGGAGGGCCGCCTGTTCACGGCTTTCGTCGACCACAAGCCGTTGGTCTACGCAATGGCTAAGGTCACGGAGCCGTGGTCGGCCCGCCAGCAGCGCCACCTCTCCGCCGTGTCGGAGTTCACCACGGACATCCAGCACGTCGCCGGCAAAGACAACGCAGTGGCCGACTGCCTTTCGCGGGCCAGCGCGAACGCGGTCCACCTCGGCGTGGACTTCACGCTCATGGCGGCCGACCAGACCACCGACGCCTCGGTGCAGGCACTCCGCGTGGCGGACACGGGCCTCCGCCTGGCCGACATCCCCTTCGCGGGCACCGTCCTGCTCTGCGACGTCTCCCAGGGCCAGCCTCGCCCCATCGTGCCCGTTTCCTGGCAGCGCCGCATCTTCGCGTCCATCCACGGCCTTTCTCACCCGGGCCGGAAAGCTTCTCAGAAGCTGGTGTCGGCGCGTTTCGTCTGGCACGGCCTTCGACGAAACAGCCGCGACTGGGCCAACGCCTGCACGGCCTGCCAGCGAGCCAAGGTCCACCGCCACACCCAGGCCCCGCTGGCACCTTTCGCCGTGCCTGAACGGCGTTTCGACCACGTCCACGTGGACCTGGTGGGTCCCCTGCCCCCCTCGCGGGGGTTCACCCACCTGCTCACCATGGTGGACAGGACCACCAGGTGGCCGGAGGCCGTGCCCCTCACCTCCACCACCACCGCCGACGTGGCGCAGGCGTTCATCGCCACCTGGGTCGCGCGCTTCGGCGCACCAGCGGACATCTCGTCCGACCGCGGCCCACAGTTCAAGTCTGAGCTTTGGGGCGCGGTCGCCCGTTCGTTGGGGGTCATGCTGCACCGCACCACGGCCTACCACCCCCAAGCCAATGGGTTGTGCGAGCGGTTTCACCGCTCCATGAAGGCCGCACTCATGGCCGGCCTTCAGGACGACGGTTGGGCCGACCGGCTGCCGTGGGTCCTTTTGGGCCTTCGCACGGCCCCCAAGGAAGACCTCCAGGCGTCCGCCGCCGAGCTCGTCTACGGCCAGCCACTCCGTGTCCCGGGCGAATTCGTGCCTGACGCTACCAGTCCCTGGTCCGCCGCTCGCCAGCGCTCGGACCTCCAGGAGGCCGCCCGACGATTTGCCCCCGTGCCGACGTCCCGCCACGGTGGCCCCCAGTCCTACGTCCCCCCGGCGCTTCGCACAGCGGAGTACGTCTTTGTGCGTCATGACGCGCACCGGGGGCCACTCTGGCCGCCGTACGACGGGCCCTTCCGGGTCCTGCGACGGGGCGACAAGTCTTTCATCGTCGACTTCGGCGGCCGGCCAGACCGGATTTCTGTGGACCGCCTCAAACCGGCGCACATGGACGTCGACCGACCACCACGGTTGGCCCTTCCTCCGTGGCGAGGCCGCCCCCCGTCCACAGTTCCCCCCGCTCGACCACCCACCACCACGTCAGGCCCCTCCCCACGACCCTCCAGGGGTCGCTTCGGCCGGGTCATCCGGACCCCCCTTAAATTGACCCTGCCGGTGCAGGTCGATTCTGGAGGGGCGTGTGTAGCGGTTACCGCTGGATGTACATAATCGCCTTGCACCGGCCAGAACACGGCCAGACGCGCCTCTCCCGGGCATGCCCGGACTCACTGTTCCCGGGCACGCCCGAACCTCCCGGGCACGCCCGGTCTCGTCTTTCCCGGGCATGCCCGCTCTCGCCTTTCCAGGGCTCGCCCAGAGCGTCCGGGCATGCCCGCTATCGCCTTTCCAGGGCTCGCCCAGAGCGTCCGGGCATGCCCGCTATCGCCTTTCCAGGGCACGCCCAGAGCGTCCGGGCATGCCCGCTATCGCCTTTCCAGGGCTCGCCCAGAGCGTCCGGGCATGCCCGCTATCGCCTTTCCAGTGATCGCCCAGAGCGCCCGGGCACGCCCAGCCTCGACTTGCCAGGCCGCAGCCAAACACGCCCGGGCAGGTCCAGACTCGCCTTTCCAAGGCTCGCCCTTGATACCCGGGCATGCCCGGTATAGCTTTTGCCGGGCAAACTTCCCGACATAAATGTGTATATATATTGTTGCCCGAAAAACGGGCTTGTCAGAATACCTGAGCTGTTTTGTTTCAATAAAGCAACTCGGACGAATTCCGTCTTTGGTCGCGTCAATTCTTTCGACTCGCGTTGGAGCGCAGTTCCTTCAGTATCAAATTAGTGCTATGGGGAATGGTAAGACACGAATCAAAGGTTTTGAATTGCAAAATACTGTCTTCATATTCGCGATAAGTTGCATAATCAAATACATGTTATCATTTTGTACAGGCAGTTAATAACATCAAAATGTGTCACAATAATTCATATCACCAAACATACACAGGCAGTCAGCAAAATCATATATACACATGCAGTCAGTATAACTTCACATCTACACAGGCAGTCAATGACAAAATATACACAGGCAGTCAATGGCATCAAACATACACGATTACAGAATATGCCATTTAGAGTTCGTCATCACTGTCCTGTGTGTCGTATCCGACAATATAGTCCGCATCGTTTTCACAGTCCGTTCCACACAAGCAAAGGTCGGTCAAATTGATTGGCAAATCGAATTGGTCGAATGGTCGATCGAATCGAATTTGATGAATCGAATCGATCGAAATGGTCGATCGAAACGATTGGTCGAATGGTCGAATGGTCGAATTGGTCGAATGGAATTGGTCGATTGGTCGAATGGTCGAATCGAATTGGTCGGAATTGGCAAATGTAAACATTGATTTTCAGATTTTCCATGGAATAACGTTTCCAAAAATGTATAGGTTTGCTAATCTACCATGATTTTGAACGAAAAAACATTGTGAACCTGACTATAAATAGTTATGTGAATGAAACAGTATAATGAGGTATCAGTACAATAACTATTGTTCAATTGATGCAGTTTTCTAACATTTGAGACGTCAAATGCCTGGTTTTTACATCCAGGGAAAGAACAATGAGTGATCTTTCAGTCTTTCACCAAAGCGTGAAACCCACAATCCGATTCTATCCCCTCATTTCCAACCTTGGTTTGAAAAATATCCAGGATTACATAAATGAGGCAATATGTGAAGTCCGTTAGCAGTTATTAAATGGTTTCGATGGAGATCACACATCACAGTGCTGGTAAGACAAATGTGCATCAGTTAGGTAGAGACTGTATACTCTTTCCTGTTGTTTTGCACTTCACTGCTTTGTTTTGCAGTCAGTTCGTCAGCCAAACAGTTCAATCTTGGTTTCATAAGACCACAGAATCTTGTATCTCACAGTCTGAGAGGCCTTCAGGTGCTTGTTTGCAAACTCCAAGCGGGCCTTCATGTGTCTTTCACTGAGGAGAAGCTTCCGTCTGGCCACTCTGCCATAAAGCCCAGATCGGTGGAGTGTTGCAGTGATGGTAGTCCTTCTGGAAGTTTCCCCCATCTCCATACAGGATCTCTGGAGCTCAGCCAGTGACCATCGGGTTCTTGGTCACCTCTCTTACCATGGCCCTTCTCCCCCGATTGCTCAATTTGGCCGGGTGGCCAGCTCTAGGGAGAGTCCTGGTTGTTCCAAACTTCTTCCATTTAAGAATTATGGAGGACACTGTGCTCCTGGGAACCTTCAATGCAGCAGAGATTTTTTTTGTAGGCTTCCCCAGATCTGTGCCTCGACACAATCCTGTCCCTGAGCTCTGCAGGCAGTTCCTTCGACCTCATGGCTTGGTTTTTGCTCTGATATGCATTGTCAGCTGTGAGACCTTATATAGACAGGTGTGTGCCTTTCCAAATCATGTCCAATCAATTGAATTTACCACAGGTGGACTCCAATCCAGGTGTAGAAACATCTCAAAGATGATCAAGAGAAATGGGAAGCACCTGAGCTAAATTTCAAGTGTTATAGCAAAGGGTATGTATACTTATGTCAATGTGATATTTCAGTTTTTTCTTTTTAATAAATTTGCAAAACTTTCTAAAATCCTGTTTTCTCTTTGTCATTATGGGGTATTGAGTGTAGATTGATGAGGGAAAAAATGAGTTTAAACGATTTCTGGATGAGGCTGCAACATAACAAAATGTGAAAAAAGTGAACAGGTCTGAATACTTTCTGAATGCACTGCATATATATATATATATATATACACGGCCAAAAGTATGTGGACAACCCTTCTAATTAGTGGATTCGGCTCTTTCAGCCACACCCATTGCTGACAGGTATATATAATCAAGCACACAGCCATGCAATCTCCATAGACAAACATTGGTAGTAGAATAGGCCATACTGAAGAGCTCAGTGTCTTTCAACGTGGCATCGTCATCGGATGCCACCTTTCCAACAAATCAGTTCGTCAAATTTCTGCCCTGCTAGAGCTGCCCCAGTCAACTGTAAATGCTGTTATTGTGAAGTGGAAACATCTAGGAACAACAACAGCTCAGCCGCGAAGTGGTAGACCACACAAGCTCACAGAATGGGACCGCCATGTGCTGAAGCATGTAAAAATCATCTGTCCTCAGTTGCAACACTCACTACCGAGTTCCAAACTGCCTCTGGAAGCAACGTCAGCCCAACAACTGTTCATCGGGAGCTTCATGAAATGGGTATCCATGGCCAAGCAGCCGCACACAAGCCTAAGATCACCATGCCCAATGCGAAGCGTCGGCTGGAGTGGTGTAAAGCTCGCCGCCATTGGACTCTGAACCAGTGGAAACACGTTCTCTGGAGTGATGAATCACGCTTCACCATCTGGCAGTCCGACGGACGAAACTGAGTTTGGCGGATGCTACCAACCCAAATGCATAGTGCCAACTGTAAACTTTGGTGGTGGAGGAATAATGGTCTGGGGCTGTTTTTCATGGTTCCGGCTCGGCTAACTTGAGCCTTCAATGCTCAAGCCTAGACCATGCCTAGAACCCTTAGTTTCAGTGAAGGGAAATCGTAACGCTACAGCATACAATGACATTCGAAATGATTGTGTGCTTCCAACTTTGTGGCAACAGTTTGGGAAAGGCCCTTTCTGTTTCAGCATGACAATGCCGCCGTGCACAACGTGAAGTCCATACAGAAATGGTTTGTCGAGATCGGTGTGGAAGAACTTGACTGGCCTGCACAGAGCCCTGACCTCAACTCCATCGAACACCTTTGGGATGTATTGGAACGCTGACTGCGAGCCAGGCCTAATCGCCCAACATCAGTGGCCGACCACACTAATGCTCATGGCTGAATGGAAGCAAATCCCCGCAGCAATGTTCCAACATCTAGTGGAAAGCCTTCCCAGAAGAGTGGAGGCTGTTATAGCAGCAAAGGGGGAACCAACTCCATATTAATGCCCATGATTTTGGAATGAGATGTATGATGAGTACTGATGAGCACTATATATATATATATATATATATATATATATATATATATATATATATATATATATATATATATATATATATATATATATATATATATACATATAATTATATATACAGTATATATATATATATATATATATATATATATATATATATATATATATATATATATTGTTATGAATTTTGGGGTAGAGTGATATATAGATCAGGTAGATCTGTCTAGGTATCATGCTCCGACTGTCGTGAAGAAGAAGAACCATTTCGCTGTACATAAGCAGGGACCTCTTTAGCCCGAATGTTGGATTAAGGTGTATCTTCGGCCCCATTGTGAGGAATTGGTCATGTTAACTAGTCATAGGGATTATGTTAACTACTACCTTGTTAGTGAAACCTCTGTAATCTACACCATAGACACTAGTCAGGCCCAAAAGCACCACACACACTAATTAAATTCCCCCGTAATAAAACTCACCAGAAGAGCAGGCAGGAAGCACCCACTCATTGCGCCAACTTGGCGATAAAACATTGCTCAGACAGGCCAAGAGCCACGCCCAGAAGGACTCGCTATTGGATAAGAGTCAATCAACGAAAGGCCAGAGTAAGGATGGACTGATTGGCCACTGACCGATGGTATGAGGAGGAGAGCGCGAAGCGCTCGACCAATGATGAAAGACTGACGTGGGAAGAACATTCTCGAGACCGAGAGGCGATGGACTGATTGGTAGGGAGGATCGATGACATCAGACGACGGGCGGGAAAATAACTCGCTGGTCGACATTTTCTCTCTTCTCTTCCTCGTGCGACGCTCTTCCCTCCTCCTCTTGATACCTTCCTGGCACTGTCCTCTGCCCTCGGCTCGTGTCCCTCATTCCGGACCTCGCAAGAAACGACACCAGGACAGCGGGCTCCAGGCAGCAATCGGAGACGCCATCAGTAGACGTGCCGACTTTTTCAGATGGAGAGCGGCAGTTTTGCCAGGCAGAAGCAATGAGTGGACGAGCGCTGCTTGCCGCTGCCTGCCGCTGCTTGCCGCTGCCTGCCGCTGTCTGCCGCTGCTTGCCGCTGCCTATTGCTGCCTGCTGCTGTCTGCCGCTGCTTGCCGCTGCCTGCCGCTGCTTGCCGCTGCTTGCCGCTGCAGTGTGACGAGGCCGGGGTGGGCGAGACGCCGTGAGGCCTAGCAGCGCGTGGAACCGAGTGGACTGCGGCCTTCCCACGCTGGAACGGGGGGCCTGGACAATTTCTGACAAGGTTCAAGCTGCTCGCAGCTAAGTGCACGATAATCCGACACCATTAAGCATTATTTTTTCCAGTTTATTTCTTCCTGTGTCTGTGTGCAAGTCTGGTGTGTGGGATCCCAAATTAGGTTTTGGTTTTATCGTCGCGTTTCTCTGATCCCGGCATTCCGTTAGAATAAATATTTTGCAATATTTTCCCCTGTTCATTTTACATCGGTTTTCGCTTGAGTTAATTTCCACAAGTTTAAAGACTGCCGGCGGGATCCGTGAGGTAACCGCTCTTATCCTCATCCTCCTTAAGCCCCAGTCATACCGGCCATTTTCAGGCCATGAATCGCCACGACCTAAGATCGGGGTGACATTCTTGGCCAGATCGTATTGGGGTCCTGGCGATTCCTGGATGATCGGGGGTGTACTTGGCAGTTCGGGTCGAGACGGGAAGCCGCCCCGACAATTTTGAACTGTTCAAAATTATCGTGGCGATTCGTGGCGTTTTTCAAACTCTTGCTGCTGTCTGGAGGGTGTCGTACGGGTGCGTGTGGGCATCGGGAAAATGGTCGTGGAGTGTCTTGCGGCGGTCGGGAAGCTTGGCTGCCACGATTCGCTCCGCATCCAGCAAGCACTGATACGACCGCCGTACGTCCTCACATGGACGCCGTACGACTGCCATCACGATCTTCCAAGAATTGCCCCGATCCGTCCCGACCACGTTCGCGCAGCAGTACGACGACTCACGATCATTGCCGATCTCTCACGAATTAACAAGACTCCGCCAAGACTGCCGAAAGCATGCAGTAAGCACCAGTAGGCGCCACTACGACCTGTCACAAGACCGGGTATATATAGGCGATCCCCGGCGGCGAAATCATTTCATCTCCTGATTCCAAGCTGGTCACATCGATCACATCCAAGCTGGTCACGGCGGCCGCGTGATTGTGCACATCGTCCTGGATCCCCTCCCCCTCTTCCTGGCTGGCGGCATCATTGGAAGGCTTGGAGTTGATTTATATAAACGACATACAAAAATAACGTGAATTAGCGTCGTCTGAATTTTAAGATCGTAGTTAGGTCGGCGTGATTCTTGGCCGTTCTTATATAGGGCAAGGATGGCCGCCGCGCAGTCGGGCTCAGATGGGTGGGCAGGGCACGTACGCGTGTGTACTGCGGTCGTAGTGAGGTCGTAGTGCCGTCGTAGTGGGATCGGGGCGGATCGGGGCGGATCAGGGCGAAGACGTGTGGGCACGGGCTAGGACTTGTGGCGATCTTGCCGCGCACTTGGCGGATCGGGCTTTGTCGGCGCGGCGGTCACGGCGCGATCGTACGGTAGTCGTGGCAGGGGTGTTTTGGTATGACTGTGGGAAAATTTACAGCCGATCTTGCCGAAAAGTCGTGTTGGTGCGGGGAATCGCCAGATCGGGGGTGATCGGGGCGATTCGTGGCCACTCAAATCCGGTATGACTGGGGCTTTACCCTCCTCCCTCCCCGCGTGCATGAACTCTGCCATATTTGAACTGAACGCCTTTGGAGTTAAAGCTTGCTCGGCTAATCCTATTTCCTGGTTAAGATTTTAATCGCCAGCCAGGAACACGACTATATATATATATATATGTATATGTATGTATGTATGTATATGTATGTATGTATGTATGTATATGTATGTATGTATATTTATATATGTACGTATGTATATATATGTATGTAATATGTATATATATGTATGTATGTATGTATGTATGTATATATATGTATGTATGTATGTATGTGTATGTATGTATGTATATGTATATATATGTATGTATGTATATTTATGTATGTATGTATGTATGTATGTATATATATGTATGTATGTATATTTATATTTGTATGTATGTATATTTATATACAGATATATGAGATACCTAGTCCTGGAATATATTGGCAGCCGATCTGAGATATCTTGTCCAGTTGATTACTATCCCAATCTATTGTGGTGCCATACATTAACGCTGCATCAAGAAGCAGCCTCCCCTTCAAAGGTATCAATAAACAGCCTGTTCTCTCTGGTCACACTCACTTCTGGACGTCAATAATCACACATGTTTCTCAAAGAATAGGATTTTGAGCAGATATACTGACAGACGAATATGAATCGTGAAAAGAACCAGAATTGTTTCCCACATCAATATTTTTGCCCAAATATGAAATTGGAGGTGAACCTGGTGGAAAGATTATGAAATGAATCATCCTGCACGAGGCCGCAGGAGCAGACCTCTGAACAATCCATTCCAGTTGCCAAGTTCAATCTCAATAATTCAGCCAAAGGCAAGCGACGGTGAAACAGCAAACAGTTTGACTTGTGTGAATTGGGAGCAAACTGCATGCAATACATTTCGAAACATCACACATAGCAAGCAAAACGTAACATGAAGCGGTTAATGAGAAATAAAACGCAAAATAAATATCTGCAATTTCCATTTGCCCTTGCATCAAAAGTTGATTATTCTTCCCTGTCTTGTAAACAATATAACAATTGTGACTTAATATACATAAAATTGCTTTGCAGAATATGCAGTGCCCAATGCCCATAGAAAGTCTACACCTCTTTTCAAAATTTTCACCTTTTGTTGCCTTGTAGCCTGGAAAATAATTTGCATTAAATCAGACTTTTTCCCATCTTTATTTCCACATTGTAACCCACAACTTCCAAGTGAAAAACAAATTCTACAAATTTCAGGAAACTCATTAAAAATATAAAACTAGAATATCTTGGTTGGATAAGTATCTACCCCTCTTAAAATAGCAATTGTAAATTAGCTCAGGTGTAATCAATCACCTTCAAAATCACACACCAAGTATATTGGCCTCCACCTGTGTTAAATTGTAGTGATTCTGATTATTTCTGAATAAAATCAGCTGTCCTGTAGGTTTCCTCTGCTGGGTAGTGCATTTCACAGTAAAGACTCAACCATGAGCACCAATAAGCTTTCAAAAATATTTCAAAGGCCTTGAATATCCCTTGGAACATAGTCAAGACAATCATTAAGAAGTGGAAGGCGTATGGTACGACCCAGTCCCTGCCGAGATCAGGCCGTCCCTCCAAACTGGATGACCAAGCAAGGAGGAGACTGATCAGAGAGGCCAAGAGGCCAATGGTAACTTTGAAAGAGCTACAGGTCTTTATGGCAAAGACTGGTCACTGTGTGCATGTGACAACAATATTCCAAGCACTACACCACACTGGCCTGTACGGTAGGGTGGTAATAAGGAAGCCGTTACTCAAAAAAGCCCACTTTGAGTCCTGATTATGAATGAATGAATGATCGTTTTAAGGCCATTTTCCCCGCTAGAGCAGGGGTTAGCCTTGCGGGCCCCATGACATTCATGGTTCCCTGTTTGAGGCAATGTTTTTATGGCCGGATGCCCTTCCTGACGCCAACCCTTGGTCACGCTCTTACGATGCGCAGGGATACGGTGTACCTATTCTAAGCCGGGGTACACACCGGGATCATTCATCCCAGCAAGCTGGTACTCAATTTGCCGACCTCGGAAGGATGACGGGCTGAGTCAACCCCCCTGGCGTTAATTCAGCGATCGACCAGGATTCGAACCCAGGATCCTAGGATCCCAAGCCGGCACCCAAACCGCTAAGCCAACACCAGGGATACTTTGAATCCCGATTGAGGTATGCAAAAAAATGCTCCGGAGATTCTGAAGCCACATGGCAAAAAGTTTTGTGGTCTGACGAAAGCAAGATGGAACATTTTGGCCTAAATCGCTCAAACCTGACTGATCTCTCCATACAGGTTGCTTCAGACAAACTAGACTTAATCTGCTTAACAGAAACTTTCCTCCTTCAAGATGTCTCTGATTCCTTAATATCTCTCCCGGGTTACTCCCTCCTCCGGTATGATAGACCTGAGCCTCGTCCTGGTGGGGGTGGCTATCTTTATCAAAAACTCTCTTGCTCACTCTCCTTGCACTGCCCTCTCTCCACCTCACCCCCAGGAGTACCTCTGGCTACGGCTTCCTCTCCATTCCCACCTTTTGTTCATATGTGTTCTGTACCGTCCTCCAAACAGTGATGACTCCATCTACATCTCGCTGTCGGACAACATGGACCAACTTCTATCGACTCATCCCAACTCTCTCTTCCTCATATGTGGCGACTTCAACTGCCATCATGCCAGCTGGCTGGGTGTGGGTACCTCTCTCACCAGTCATGGCACCTCAGCAAAGGACTTCTGCGACTCATTGGGACCGACACAATCTGTCAATTTCCCGAACCGGATCTCAGTCAATGGAGTATCATCTCTTCGAGACTTGGTTATGACTAACTTCCCTGCAAATGTCTACTGAAAGAGTGAAGGTGAGCAGAGAGTCTTGATTTTGGCAGTTTCACCAGAAGAGGGTTGCTGGCTGATCTTGTGCATCTTGAAGGAATATTTACGGGGCAGAGCATAGACAGGGCTGGGGGAGCAAGGCCGGAGAGTGGTCGGTAGAAGATAGAAAGACCACCAAACTGCCTGCGGTGAGTGAGTGAAAGGCCCTCGGAGTTAGCTTCATCGCGGGAGATTCCAATGATTCTGAACGCTTTGGTTTCAACAGCGTGAAGACGAGCTAGGTGTGAGGCAGGAGCACCAGCCCAGAGGGGAGAGCAGTATTCCATTGAGCTGCAGATGAAAGCCTTGTATGTGGTGAGGAGCTCATGTGTGCCAAGGAAGGACTTCGCATGACAGAGGATGCCCAGTCGGCGACTAGTTTTGGAGCCCAGCTTGGAAATGTGGTTTTGAACTTGAACACTTGAACAGTTTGTGAACAGTGAAACCTGAACAGTTTTGTTCAGAAGAATGGGCAAATATTGCCCAATCAAGATGTGCAAAGTTGATAGAGACCCATCCCAACAGACTCACAGCTGTAATTGCTGTCAAAGATGCTTCCACCAAGTATTAACTCAAGGAGTGGACATTTATATCCAACCAAGATGTTCTATTTTTATATTTTCAATGAATTTTTTGATATTTGTAGAATTTGTTTTTCACTTGGAGGTTGTGGGTTACGATGTGTAGATAAAGGTGGAAAAAGTCTGATTTAATGCAATATAATTCCATATAATTTAATGATATATAAGACAACAGAAGGTGAAAAATTTGAAAGTACGCATAGACTTTCTATAGGTACTGTATACAGTCTATATATATATATATATATATATATATATATATATATATATATATATATATATATATATATATATATATATACAGTATATCTATATCTATATACATATATATATCTATATACATATATATATATATATATATATATATATATATATATATATATATATATATATATATCTATATATATATATATATATATATATATATATATATATATATATATATATATATATATATATATATATATATCTATATCTATATACATATATATATATATATATTTATATATATATATATATATATATATATATATATATATATATATATATATATATATATATATATATATATATATATTGTTGCGGATATGGGATTTGGCCTCCATCCATATCCGCTTGTAAATATTCCCCTATTTCCCCACTACTTCCCAACTATCCCCAATCCCCCATTCCCTAGTCCCATTTTCTGTAAACAACACTCTGTAGAACCGACCTTCCCCTATTTCCCCCATTAAATGTCGCACCCAGGTTCACCGCATCTCACGTAGACAACTATAGGACATCTTGCTAGTTATTCTTAGTCTATGTCAGTTAAGGACTCGTTTCCATTAATTCTGACTCTTCGTTGCACCAGAATGTGATTGTATGGCACCGTTAGAAAGTTTAGGACCTCCCAATACCTCACCGCAGCTCTTCCTCATGGTACAACAACAACTACAACAACAGCGGCGGCGGCGCGGGGAGTGTGCGTCCTCACTCCGGCTTGGTTAGCCGCCATTGAACATGTGCTCCGACGGGGTTACCACGCAGGGGCTCGCTGTCAGCTCCTCGTCAAGGGCGGAGCCCGGTAACCCCCCGCACCCAATAGAAGTGGCGGACCGATTCCATCTGGGGCGGAGCTAACGAGCCGAGGGCGTGTCACTCCCCGCTGAGCATGCGCAGAAAAGAGGGAGGTGACGTCAGATGCGCCCCCAGCTTGGAGAGAGAAAGACGCCACCTCCAAGCGCTGAATACCTCCCCGCATCTCTGGACCGGACCGCGTTTGATTCTGCCCCTGAGCCAAGGTGCACCTTGAGCTATCGACTGCCTGCCCTTCCTTGCCATCAATCCCTGTGTAAGTCAGTCTTGTCCCGTTTGTCTGTGGTCTGTCGGGGATAAGATAAGACTGTGTCTAAGTGCCCATCTTTCTGTGCTTTACCTCTTACCGTGTAATCTACCCGTTTCTGCATCACCAATATTATATCCTCCTCCGGAGGTCTTGAGAACTGTACCCCTTGTGTCGTTGCATTTATCCCAGCCGTTGTGTCCTTTCCTTCATTGATTTAGCATAGCGCGACTTGGTCAAAGTCGAGTGGAATCGGGCGGGATAGGGTTCTAATCGGGGAGTAACTGTGCGGACGCGGTAATACCAAACCGCTCGGTAAACTAACATCGAAAACCGCGTCTGTAACAATTGGTTGTCAGGAGTTGGATTCGGACCTGGGACTAAATTTGTTAGGCCCAAATTTTGGGAACACCAATTGTACTATTAGAGTAACAATTGGTGTCGGGGAGTGAGATCGGACCCGAAGTGCGTTTCACGCGCTCGAAATTATTAACGGCGAAATTTGATTGTGTTTTACAAAAATAAAAACCCGAATTTTGAAAGTCGCGCTATGGCAGATCAAGACGGCTGGGTTCCGGTAGAGGAGAGTGAGGCAGGTTCGATCCAGGACCAAATTGAGGGACAAGAGGAGAGCGAAGCAGTGAGGGTGGCAGGTTCCCAAAATAGCGTCGTCGCGCACGAGGTTACGGGCGCGCAAAATGGCGCCTCGCACATGGCCACGGCGACCGCGCCCGCGACCGTAGTAGCGCCACCGGTGGATTTGAACCTTTTTTTTATGCAAATGAAGGCCCTTATGGACAAGAATAATGAAGAAATGGAAAACAGAATGATGGGGGCCCTTATGGGACAAATGGGAGACCAAATTGGAGGTTTGAAAAACAGTATGGGGGCCAATAGCCAACGGTTAGAACAAAGGATAGGGTCCAATAGCGAGAAATTGAGGGAGGACATGGGGGCCCAGATCGGAGGGTTAGGGAGTAGAATAGAGGGATTAGACAATAGATTAGGGGAAATACAGGAGGGGTTAATGGGGGTAGAAAACAGAATGGCCGCTCAAGAGAATCAAATGGAAGGGATGCAAAAGGGGTTAGAGGGGTTAGAAAACAGTATGGAAGGCAAATTGAGGGACATGAGGGACCAAGCGGAAAGGGAAGTTAAACAAATGGGGCAGCAGATAGAGGGGGTCAGAATGGGGGTAGAAACTAAATTGGATGCTCACAGGGAGGAAATGGAGCAGATGAGGGTGGCATCTGGGCAGGAGATGCAAGTGATGGGAGAAGAGATCAGAAGAGGTGTGAGTGAGGAGGTCGGAGGAGTGCGCGAGGAGGTGAGGCACTGTAAGGAGCGCATGGAGAAGGAGGTGAGAAAGGGGACTGTAAAATTGCAAGGTGGTATAGAGGAGTTGACGCTGGGAGTAGAACAACTGACAGTGGGACAAAAGGAGTTGGGGGACCAGGTAAAGAAGAACACAGCGGTAATAGAGGGTTTTAAATCGACACAGAAGGAGATGAAAAAGGACGTATGGGTAATTAAAAAAGAGTGTCAGACGGTACATGAGGACCTGACGAGGAAAATGGACAAGGTGGTAGAGGTGATGGAGGTTAAAGAGCGGGAGGTGCGGGAGCACATAGAAAAAAATAAAGTGGAGTTAGAGGAAGAACTTAAAGGGGCGCACGAGGAGATGAAGGAAGTGAAGCAGAAATTAGAAGAAGTGGAAGAAGGGGTGAGCGAAATTAAGAAGCGACAGAGAGAGGATAAGAAAGAGATAAAGGAGGAAGTAAAAGAATTGGTCCAAAGTCTGTGTTCGGATCGTGATGATGTGCTCATTAACCGGATGAGGGATTCGCAGGTGATGGAGGAGAAGCGAAGAGAAGGAGGACCCGGTGTAAGTGGTGACCAATATGGTCGTGCGTATGATGCGCCAGGTGATTTAATAAGCTTGGGGGTCGAGATAGACCCGGATGTTCGTGAGAGGCCAAGAGTGAGGTGTATGGCTGGTCCGGAGGGTATGGAACGAGAGGTGCAAGGTGTGGGTGAGCAAGGTTGTGGTGGTATGGAATGGGTAGCGGATTGCGGAAGTGTGACCCATGCATCGACACCAACAGGGGTAGTTGTTAGAGGGACAGGGGAGGCACGAGAGCCCCTTGGGGGTAATGTACTGTGGGGGCCCGGCCGGTTCGGCCCCGCGCTGACCCCGCAAGGGGCGATGCACGGGGTCCGGCAGGCGGGCAACGACTCGCATACGAGGTGGTCCCACAAGGTCCCACTCGCGCCGTATGACGGCAAGAGTGATCTACGCGCGTACCTGGCGCAGTTTGACTGTGTGTGTAAGGGCAACGGTTGGGGTGAGGACGAAGGTGGAGTACACCTGGTGGCCGCATTGCGCGGCGCGGCGGCGGAGGTGCTGACGGCATTACCAGCGGGTGCTCTCACCCTGCCCGCCCTCCGCGACGCCCTAATTAATCGATTCGGCATTGAACAGCAGAGCGAGCTTGTTAAAGCTCAGCTCGCGCTGCGAAAACGCAAGCCCCAGGAAGCCATCGGGGAACTTGCCCACGACATTCGCCGCGCAGTGGGGATCGCACATGCTAGCATGGCAGCGGATTCCCGGGAAAGCCTGGCGCTGGACCATTTTATCCAGGCCCTCCCGGATATTGAGCTCCGGCAACAGCTCGCCATGTGGCGCCCGCAGACTCTGAGCCAGGCGGCTGACGCTGCGGCCCGTTGGGAAGCAGCGAGGCCCCTGGCCCGGGGGAGCGAGCGTCACGCAATGGCGGTCCGCCAGGTGGGACCCCCGGTGGAGGGCGGACCCCTTAGGGGGCCCGCCCCCGAAGTGAGTCCTGACCTGGCGGGCATGGTCCGGAGGCTGGTGGACCAGCGCCTGGCGGGACCTGGACCATGGCAGGCGGCCCCGGAGGTGGCCCGCGGTGGACCACGAGCGGGTAATCCAATTCGGACCTTCAGGGGGGGAAATTTGGAATTCCGGAGACAAGCACCTTATCAGGTGAGGTGCTATACTTGCAACCATCTGGGTCACCTGGCGCGGCACTGTCGAGCCACGCGCCGGGATGATCCCCGGCGGTTGAGGTCCTCAACTCCGCCCAGGGGGGAGCGGGTTAGCCGACCCCAGACACCCCCCCGCCAGACCCCGGGAAACTAGAAGGTGTCGGGCACGTAGGGCGGTGTTCGGCAGAAGAGGATGGAGGAGAGCCCTCATTGACGCGACAGGTCATTTATTGTGGCCAAATTGGAACCGGTAGCCTGACAATCAGATGCAAAATTGCCGGCTTGGGGGTAGACGCCGTAGTGGACACAGGAGCTAGCGCCACGATCATCAGCCCTGTGGTCCTTGATTCGAGCGCAGGTGGCTGGGATAAGATCCAGCGCCTGCAAAATTATAGTTTGCAACTTGCTACCAGGGTAACGGCCCCGATCATAGGGCGTGGTTCTGTGACCCTCAAGTTAGGGTCGGTAAGGAGGGAGATAGATGTTTGGGTGGCGGAGGTGTGCGACCCATGTTTAATAGGGTTGGATTTGTTGACTGCCAGCGGTTGTAAAATCGACTTGTGCCGGGGGATCCTGCAGGTGGGAGTAGAAGAGCTGCCGTTAGGGGGAGTGAGCACGGCCGAGAGAGCGGAGCTGGAGGCTTCCGAGGCCGTGACCATTCCCCCAAGGGCCGAGGCGATAGTGCCGGCCCGGTGGGCAGCTCGCCCAACATGGCAGGAGTCCTGCGGCCTGGTCGAACCGGTGGCAGCGCAGTCCATACCGGGTTTAATCGTGGGCCGCACCCTTGTAAAAACGGATGGACCGGTAGTGGCCGTCCGAGTAATAAATATAAGTACAGAACCACGCACTATAGTAAGGGGCACGAGGGTAGCTGGCTGCGCCCCAGTTGAGGAAGTCGCGACAGTGAGGGGCGAGAACGTCCAGCCGAGCCGGCCCCGGGGGGAGCCTTCAATAAGAAGTAGGAATTGGCCCGATCCCATTTGCGAGATGGTAAATCGTAGTAGCGTAGAGTTGGGAGGTACCCAGAGGGAGGCCTTACACAAACTGGTTGGGTCCCATTTGGACCTCTTCTCCCTGTCCACAGAGGATATTGGACGTACGGGCCTGGTGAAACATCAGATCCACACCGGTGAGGCCCGGCCTATTCGTCAGGCCGCCCGACGGCTCCCTTGGAGCAAGAGGGCGGAAGCTGACGAGCAGGTTGAAAAAATGCTCGACGCAGGCGTGATCGAGCCCTCGGGAAGTCCTTGGATGTCACCTGTTGTGCTGGTCAAAAAGAAGGATGGGACCACGCGGTTCTGCGTGGACTATCGCCAGCTAAACAACGTGACACTCAAGGACTCATATCCCCTGCCAAGGATTGATGACACCCTCGATGCCGTTGCGGGCTCAAATTGGTTCTCAACTTTGGACCTCAAGAGTGGGTATTGGCAGGTGGAGATGGATAGGGCAGGGAAGGAGAAAACGGCATTCTCCACAGGTAAGGGACTGTATCCGTTTACTGTGATGCCGTTTGGTTTGTGTAACGCCCCTGCCACCTTTGAAAGATTGATGGAACATGTACTAGGCGGCATGCCATGGCAATCATGCCTGGTGTACCTGGATGACGTCCTAGTACATGCCAAAACGTTCCCCCAGGCAGTAGCTAATTTGGACCAGGTGTTCGGGTGCCTCAGACAGGCAGGGTTGAAGCTGAACCCGAGTAAGTGCACCTTGTTTGCCAAGGAGGTGGCCTATTTAGGCCACGTCATCGGTTGCGAGGGGGTAAAAACGGACCCAGCCAAAATTAAAGCGGTAGAGGAGTGGCCCGCACCACGTACCATCAAAGAGGTGCGGGGATTTTTGGGACTCTGCTCCTACTACCGGCGCTTTGTGGCGAAATTTGCGGAGTTGGCCCGTCCCCTCCACCGGCTTACGGAGAAGGGGACGCGATTTAATTGGACACGGGAGTGCCACGAGGCCTTCCAAAAATTGAAGGGGTGTCTAACATCCGCACCCCTTCTAGCTTACCCCACTAGCAACGGGGCATTTACCCTGGACACGGATGCGAGCCAGGAAGGATTGGGCGCAGTTTTGTCTCAGACACAGGAGGGCGTGGAGAGAGTGAGTGGTTACTATAGTCGGGCCTTAAGTAGGCCCGAGCGAAATTATTGCGTCACTCGCAAAGAGTTATTGGCTATGCTGGCTGCCATGAACCATTTCCACCCGTACTTGTACGGGCGGAAATTTTTGGTTAGAACTGACCATTCCTCCTTGCAATGGCTCCTTCGGTTCAAGGAACCAGAGGGCCAAATTGCAAGGTGGTTGGAAAAGTTGCAGCAGTACGATTTTGATGTGGCCCATAGGGCCGGGAAGGCCCATGGTAATGCGGACGCACTCTCTCGGCGTCCTTGTCTGGGGGAAAACTGCAAATTTTGTGCGAGACACGAGGAGAGGGATCAATTGGGCGATTCGGACCCGACCCTCGTTGTCCGGGCAACCCGGGTGAGAGGGCCAATTTTGCCACTAACCGCAGATGAGGAATTCGGAACTTTGGCATGGAGCACGGCCCAGCAGGAGGATCCTGTCCTGGGGCCAGTGTTCAATTGGGTCAAATTGGGGCAAAGACCAAAGGGGGAAGAGGTCACCCCCCTCGGGGCGCAGACCAAGGCATATTGGGCTCAGTGGAAAACCCTGGAATTGAAGGATAACATCTTGTATCGCAAGTGGGTGGAGGTTCCCTCTGATAAAACTTCCTGGCTGGTGGTAGTCCCAAATAAATTTAAGACCGATATATTGCAACAGGTGCATGGTACCCGCCCCGGCGGCCATTTGGGCAGGACAAAGACGACATCGCAGGTACGCCAGAGGTTTTATTGGGTGAATATGGGGCGCGACATACAGGACTGGTGTCGGAGATGCGACGCCTGTACTGCCAAAAAGGGACCAGCACGGAGGATGAGGGCCCCCCTTCAATTACACCAGGTGGGGGCCCCCCTAGAGCGGGTGGCCATGGATATCCTGGGCCCACTACCCCGCACCCGCCTAGGTAATAAGTACATCCTCGTTGTGATGGACTACTTCACCAAGTGGCCGGAGGCCTACGCCCTCCCCAACCAAGAAGCAGGGGTGGTAGCGCAGGCCTTCGTGGAAGGATTTGTGTGCCGGCATGGGATTCCACAGGAGTTGCACACCGACCAGGGACGAAATTTTGAGAGCAAATTGCTAAAAGATGTGTGCAGTCTCCTGTCAATTCGGAAAACCAGAACAACGCCTTTAAGACCTCAATCTGACGGGATGGTGGAGAGATTCAACCGAACTCTAATCCAACAACTGGCACTGTTCACCGCCACCCGTCAGGATGACTGGGACGAACATCTCCCTTATTTGCTCATGGCCTACCGAACCAGCCAGCACGGGGCCACCGCATGCAGTCCAGCGTTGCTTATGTATGGGCGGGAGTTACGGGCTCCCGCCGACTTGCTATGCGGTCCCGTGCCAGACACAGTGGTTAACCCGCTGAGGGAGGGGTACGCACGTCACCTAGAGGAAGGCATGGAGCTAGTCCATGCCTTCGCCCACCGCCAACTCCATCTGGCGGGGGAAAAGATGAAGCGCAGGTACGACCACCGGAGCCAGGGGAGTCAGTACACTCCGGGGATGAAGATTTGGTTCTTCAATCCCCGGAGGAGGAAGGGTAGGTGCCCGAAACTCACCTCTCCCTGGCAAGGCCCGGGGGTCGTCCTGTCGCAAGTCTGTGACGTGGTAGTAAAAATCAAAATGGGGCCACGAGCCCTCCCTCGGATCGTCCACGCCGACCGGATAAGGCCTTCCACCGGCGAGCAGGCGCCCCCGTGGATTGCCTCGGCTTTAGATGCCGAGGCGGGACCCAGTACCTCTGAATAAGGGGGGCTTATTAGTGCCAGAGGACTGGGGATTGATGAGTGATGGGCCCGGTGGGTAAGGGTGGCATCCCTGCCACCCTTCCCATGGGGGGGCAAATGCGCTATAGCTTATGGGGTGTATGGCAGTGAAAACTAGCCCGGGTGGGTTAGGATATTGATAGGGCCCTAGAAGATGACATTAGGTGACGTTAAGGTTAGTTAGTGACTGATACCTGTAGTGGGGACGCAGGTAGATTAGTGTGGATTATAATGACGAGGGAGCGCAATAGTTTAAAGGGACGACTGGGAAGCGCAAGTTTCAGAGGGGAGTAGTTAGATGAGATGATGCTGTGTGAGAACTGGACAGGTGTGTGGAGCAGTGAGTGTTGTGGATCAGCGCGAATGCGCTTGGGGGAGAGAAGGGTGCAGGTGGCACCCAGTATGAGAGCACAGGTGTGCAAGTACAGGTGTGTGGAATACATGGAGTATTGGAATGAGTGGTGTGGAGAGAGTTGGAGTAAGTGGTACGGAGTGGTGTGCATGGTGCGAAGGTGTGGATGGGGGAAGAGTGGACCCCTTTCACGAGTACCCGGGGCGGGTAGTGTAAGTGTTAGGTAGAGGGTATAGGTAAATTGTGGTTGGATATTGGCATTTGTGGTGCGGATGCAGAATGATATTGTGGATGGGTGCATTAGTGTTGTGGAAATGGCTGGGCGTGTAGCCTGTTAGTGTGTGTAGTTGGTTTGGGCACTCCACCACTGTGAGGATGTCGGCCAGGTGAGGCCGCAGGTGGGCTCTGGGAGCCGTTAGTGTCAGTGGGTGCCTGAGGATCCCGGGTGTGGATCGGGCAGCCCGTGCCAGAGAGGGCACTGAGGGGGTGAGAGTGCGAGAGGGCCTTCCCCAGTTAGTTAGGTTAGGGTGAGGAGCAGGTAAGCTCGGGTGGCAACTACAGTGGTGGAGGTGTGCAGGTGGGTAGACCTGCTGGGAGAGCTACACGTCACAGCCCAGAAATTGTGCGAGGGCACCGGGAGATGAATCGGGGGAGTGAGACCCCAAATTGAGAAGTACCACAGTTTGGGCAATGGGAATTGGTTTTTAGAACCCATAGTGTAAGTTGGCCAATGGATTGGCAGGGAAAGACCCCGGATAATGTAAAATTGTTAAAGTCATTTAGGAAATAGTTAGGATTGATGAACCTGTCGCACCATACGCAGCCACTTACCTGAGGTGATGATGATGACTCCACACCTGTGTTTTCTTTGTTCTGTGTGCAGGAAAGGAGAATTGCTGTTGGATTTGTGAGACGCATCACGACGTGGATGAGACATTGGGGTGATTCCATCTCTCCCTCCTTAGGAGGGACTGATGATGAATTGGTGATGGCAAATTTTGATGTTGAGTTGGAGATGGCAAATTTTGATGTTGAGTTGGAAATGGCAAATTTGATTGGTTAGGAGGGAGAGAAGACGAATTTGGTTTATGGGAGGAACGGGGAAGACAGTAGGGACGTTGTTGATGTGTAAAGTAGATGTTTATGGGTAGTGTTGTGTTTTGTGGATACAGTAAGGGGTAAGGGAGGGGCAATGTAGGTTACCTGGTGGGGGGGGGGGGGGCGTACGGTAGGAACGTACCTGTCTCACCTGGTTCCCATGTGCCCCCAGTGTGCATTACCTTATATTG
Source organism: Myxine glutinosa (assembly GCF_964187855.1). Lineage (NCBI taxonomy): Eukaryota > Metazoa > Chordata > Myxini > Myxiniformes > Myxinidae > Myxine > Myxine glutinosa. The sequence goes on from NC_136270.1 coordinate 40,920,833, forward strand.
CATGCACTTTTGCGCCCTTACCACCTTACTCACTTGTCTTCTTTTTTTGTCTCCCACCTCCGAGGATCTGGCTTTGGGGCAGAGAGAGAGGAGAGAGAGGTGCTGGCTCCGCAGTTGTGGGCCTGTACTTTCGCTGCTTGCTGCCTGGATCGATACACCATATGGACCGCAATTTTTGTGGCCACCCACCATGGACCGCAGTTCTCTTGCGGGCAAGCACCACCCGTTGATGGACCTATGGGTCAACGTGGCACCTATGCCATACAGGTGAACCACTTTTAGTTGGCCCCCTGACGGCCACAATTCAGAAATGGACGCGTTTGGCGCCTTTCTTTATTTTTAAAGAAGCCAGAAGGCCAAGTACACCACATGAAGGCAAGACCAGCGGCAGAACATCGGCCGGCTGCGACACCACCGGTGACTATGAACACTTTATTGGTGCACCGGATGGTGCTGACTGTGTGGATGGGGTGGTGCTTTTGGTGCTTGGATGGGGTGCTCTGCACATTATTAAAGGCCGTAAGGCCACAGGGCACTCGTGGGTTGGTGTATCGATGCTGGCATGCGTGCTCTCTCTATGCATAACATCTGCATGTGTTCCTCCAAAAACAGGTCCTGGATCGTAGTGTAAATATCAGTGTAGTCTTGTGTAAATAATGCTCCCTACCGGCTGTATGTTTAGTTTGAGGATTCTTTCCGCGATTCGGTTATCCTGTGGGTGTGTTTCTGTGAGGAGAAGGGTGCAACGTCGCAGGGGGACATATTTACTCATTTGTGAACATCTGTAAAACTGTCGCATTCAGGGTTGAGTTAATAGTAGAGGGAACTACATCTGAGTGCCACTCTAACGTAGGTAAAAATTTATCGGGTCGGGACGCCCCGAGGTAGAGAAGGGTGCAATGTTGCGGATATGGGATTTGGCCTCCATCCATATCCGCTTGTAAATATTCCCCTATTTCCCCACTACTTCCCAACTATCCCCAATCCCCCATTCCCTAGTCCCATTTTCTGTAAACAACACTCTGTAGAACCGACCTTCCCCTATTTCCCCCATTAAATGTCGCACCCAGGTTCACCGCATCTCACGTAGACAACTATAGGACATCTTGCTAGTTATTCTTAGTCTATGTCAGTTAAGGACTCGTTTCCATTAATTCTGACTCTTCGTTGCACCAGAATGTGATTGTATGGCACCGTTAGAAAGTTTAGGACCTCCCAATACCTCCCCGCAGCTCTTCCTCATGGTACAACAACAACTACAACAACAGCGGCGGCGGCGCGGGGAGTGTGCGTCCTCACTCCGGCTTGGTTAGCCGCCATTGAACATGTGCTCCGACGGGGTTACCACGCAGGGGCTCGCTGTCAGCTCCTCGTCAAGGGCGGAGCCCGGTAACCCCCCGCACCCAATAGAAGTGGCGGACCGATTCCATCTGGGGCGGAGTTAACGAGCCGAGGGCGTGTCACTCCCCGCTGAGCATGCGCAGAAAAGAGGGAGGTGACGTCAGATGCGCCCCCAGCTTGGAGAGAGAAAGACGCCACCTCCAAGCGCTGAATACCTCCCCGCATCTCTGGACCGGACCGCGTTTGATTCTGCCCCTGAGCCAAGGTGCACCTTGAGCTATCGACTGCCTGCCCTTCCTTGCCATCAATCCCTGTGTAAGTCAGTCTTGTCCCGTTTGTCTGTGGTCTGTCGGGGATAAGATAAGACTGTGTCTAAGTGCCCATCTTCCTGTGCTTTACCTCTTACCGTGTAATCTACCCGTTTCTGCATCACCAATATTATATCCTCCTCCGGAGGTCTTGAGAACTGTACCCCTTGTGTCGTTGCATTTATCCCAGCCATTGTGTCCTTTCCTTCATTGATTTAGCATAGCGCGACTTGGTCAAAGTCGAGTGGAATCGGGCGGGATAGGGTTCTAATCGGGGAGTAACTGTGCGGACGCGGTAATACCAAACCGCTCGGTAAACCAACATCGAAAACCGCGTCTGTAACAATATATATATATATACACAGTGCATTCAGACCCCTTCACTTTTTTCACATTTTGTTATGTTGCAGCCTTATGCTGAAATAGTTTAAATTCATTTTTTCCCTCATCAATCTACCTTCAATACCCCATAATGACAAAGAGAAAACAGGATTTTAGAAAGTTTTGCAAGTTTATTAAAAAGAAAAAAACTGAAATATCACATTTACATAAGTATTCATACCCTTTGCGATGACACTTGAAATTTAGCTCAGGTGCCTCCCATTTCTCTTGATCATCTTTGAGATGTTCTACACCTTGATTGGAGTCCACCTGTGGTAAATCCAATTGATTGAACATGATTTGGAAAGGCACACACCTGTCTATATAAGGTCTCACAGCTGACAATGCATATCAGAGCAAAATTCAAGCCATGAGGTCGAAGGAACTGCCTACAGAGCTCAGAGACAGGATTGTGTCGAGGCACAGATTTGGGAGAGCCTATAAAAAATTTTCTGCTGCATTGAAGGTTCCCAAGAGCACAGTGGCCTCCATAATTCTTAAATGGAAGAATTTTGGAACAACCAGGACTCTTCCTAGAGCTGGCCGTCCGGCCAAACTGAGCAATCGGGGGAGAAGGGCCTTGGTAAGAGAGGTGTCGAAGAATGGTCACTCTGGCTGAGCTCCAGAGATCCTGTGTGGAGATGGGAGAAACTTCCAGAAGGACAACCATCACTGCAACACTCCACTGATCTGGGCTTTATGGCAGAGTGGCCAGACGGAAGCCTCTCCTCAGTGAAAGACACATGAAAGCCCGCTTGGAGTTTACAAAAAAGCACCGAAAGCACTCAGACTGTGAGAAACAAGATTCTGTGGTCTAATGAAAACAAAATTGAACTGTTTGGCTTCCGTCTGGCCACTCTGCCATATAGCCCAGATCGGTGTAGTGATGGTTGTCCTTCTGGAAGTTTCTCCGATCTCCACATAGGATCTCTGGAGCTCAGCCAGAGTGACCATCGGGTTCTGGGTCACCTTTCTTACCAAGGCCATTCTCCCCCGATTGCTCAGTTTGGCCAGGCGGCCAGCTCTAGGAATAATCCTGGTTGTTCCAAACTTCTTCCATTTAAGAATTATGGAGGCCTCTGTGCTCTTGGGAACCTTCAATGCAGCAGAAATTTCTTTGTTGGCTTCCCCAGATCTGTGCCTCGACACAATCCTGTCTCTGAGCTCTCCAGGCAGTTCCTTCGACCTCATGGCTTGGTTTTTGCTCTGATATGCCTTGTCAGCTGTGAGACCTGATATAGACAGGTGTGTGCCTTTCCAAATCATGTCCAATCAATTGAATTTACCACAGGTGGACTCCAATCCAGGTGTAGAAACATCTCAAAGATGATCAAGAGAAATGGGAGGCACCTGAGCTAAATTTCAAGTGTCATCGCAAAGGGTATGAATACTTATATAAATGTGATATTTCAGTTTTTTTCTTTTTAATAAATTTGCAAAACTTTCTAAAATCCTGTTTTCTCTTTGTCATTATGGGGTATTGGGTGTAGATTGATGAGGGAAAAATGAATTTAAACGATTTCAGCAAAAGGCTGCAACATAACAAAAATGTGAAAAAAGTGAAGGAGTCTGAATACTTTCTGAATGCACTGTATATATATATATATATATTAGGGTGGTCCACAGATATATGTAATATTTAATACTATTACAAATCCATGCTCCACAAGGCTGCCCTTGTTCCTATGTTTATAAAGATCATATGAACCAAATATGAGGTCAATTGGAACTTATTTAGAGGTTGCTCAAAAAATAACATTTTTAATTTATCCTGTTTTTTTCAGAAGGCAGAAACTCGCAGCTCTGCCACAGTTTGGTTGCTGGGCAAGTCTGAAAAGGAAATAATATGTGGGGGACTACCAACCAAAGGACACAAATTGCAGAAAATGGTGTACCATCACATACAAGAACCTCATACAGTTCATGAAAGTGCCAAACTTAGTGTACAAGCTGTGTGTGCATACTGGGAGAAAGCACGAATTCCAGTGCAGAGAGTAGATTCCTGTGAGCACCAACTTTTGAAGTTGTATGATGCCTAGAAACTGGTAAAGAAAAATAGAACCAAGACATTCGAAAACTATAGAGTGAAGGAGCAGATGTTCAAAGATGATCTTCAATCCCTCTTCGATATCTCACCAAATGATGCGCTTGAGAAAATGACGAATGAAGAAGACAAAGCATTCCTTATCATGCAGCGTGAGGATCCCTCAAGTTCACGTATGGGATTTGTGGACAACACTCTGGCAGTGAAGGAGAACAGAAAGCGTATCAGGCTTGAGAATGAAGATAAAAGAAAGAATAAACATGCTGCTGGGACTCTAACAGCAATGCAATCTGTTCCATCAACATCGGCTGTGGTTGATGATGATGATGAGTCTGAGATTGAAAGCTCCGATTCAGGGGACAATGAATTCAAACTCCAAAGTCCATCTTCTGCCAAACAGGCGACAAAGGCTCCCATCAAGGGGATCACTCCAGCAATAGTGGCAACTCTGGACAGAGTAAATCTCTCAGATCGGCGTGCTATGTTTGTGGCCAGTGCTTTTACACAATCTCTTGGTCATACCATTGAAGACATTTCTCTGTCACGCAGTGGAATTCGTCGTGCTTGAATTCGTGGAAGGGAAATAATGGCCACTGAAGAAAAGGCAAATTTCTCATGTGATAGCCCACTCCTAATACACTGGGATGGGAAACTGCTCCCTGATTATACTGGCAATCACAAAGAATCTGTTGATCGGGTTGCGATACTTTTAACTGGTATGAATACCGAGAAGTTGCTTGGAATCCCAAAAATTCCCCAAGGCACTGGTGTAGCACAAGCAAATGCATGCATACAACTTCTTGAGGAGTGGAATGTCAAACAGTTGGTGAAAGGCATAGTGTTTGACACCACTGCATCCAACACAGGGCTGAGAAACGGAGCATGTACCCTCATTGAAGCAGCTTTAGATGCTAAGCCTGTCTGGATTGCATGTCGTCATCATGTGTTTGAAGTAATGCTCTCTGATGTTACAACAAAAGTCATAGGACCCACTAGCGGACCTGAGATCAGACTGTTCAAGAGGTTTCAGAAACAGTGGCCTTTAATTGACAAGAAGAGGTTCCAAGTAGGAGAAGATAAAATATTTTCCGATAACCTTGTTGAACGTCAGAATATGATACATTTTTATGCAGCTGCACTCGAAGAACAACACCCACGTGATGACTATGAAGAACTTCTGAGACTATGCCATACATTTCTGGGTGGATGTGAGGCCAGAGAGGTGAAATTCTATGCCCCAGGAGCTACGCACAATGGCCGCTGGATGATGAAAGCCATATATGCTCTCAAGATGATTCTCTTCAAAGACCAAATAAAGCTAACATCACGTGAATTGAAGGGAATCACACAGATTGCTCTTTTTGTTGCACTTGTGTATGCGAGATTCTGGCATGAGACGCCGCTACCCACAAAGGCACCTCTCAATGATTTGCTTCTTCTTTCAACCCTTGATTCTTACCCAGATATGGTTGTCCGTGAAACTGCTGTCAAAGCCTTCACTAGACACCTCTGGTATTTGTCAGAACACCTTGCTGCATTGGCTCTTTTTGATAGCCGAGTGGATGATGAGACAAAGGCAAAGATGGTGAAGAACTTCAAGCGGGCTCCAAAGCCAAACAATCTTCATAGGATAGATGCAAAGGCCTTCA